>NW_026599524.1:0-300000 GCF_023634085.1 Falco cherrug | reverse complement strand
CTGAGATGGGGAATCGCTGAATTTTGGACTCGGCTGGTGACAAAATGTTCCAAACACACCCCATGCACAGCTCCACCGGGGAAGGTGCCAGAAACGAGTTCTGTTGGTAGTTTTTACACTACCCCGGTAGGCAGCTGAAAGGCACCACAAAACTTGTTCTACCTGCTTTCTGGGCTGAGATGGGGAACGGCTGAATTTTGGACTCGGCTGGTGACAAAATATTCCAAACACACCCCATGCACAGCTCCACCGGGGAAGGTGCCAGAAACGAGTTCTGTTGGTAGTTTTTACACTACCCCGGTAGGCAGCTGAAAGGCACCACAAAAGTTTTTCTACCTGCTTTCTGGGCTGAGATGGGGAACGGCTGAATTTTGGACTCGGCTGGTAACAAAATGTTCCAAACACACCCCATGCACAACTCCACCGGGGAAGGTGCCAGAAACGAGTTCTGTTGGTAGTTTTTACACTACCCCGGTAGGCAGCTGAAAGGCACCAGAAAACTTGTTCTACCTGCTTTCTGGGCTGAGATGGGGAACGGCTGAATTTTGGACTCGGCTGGTGACAAAATGTTCCAAACACACCCCATGCACAACTCCACCAGGGAAGGTGCCAGAAACGAGTTCTGTTGGTAGTTTTTACACTACCCCGGTAGGCAGCTGAAAGGCACCACAAAACTTGTTCTACCTGCTTTCTGGGCTGAGATGGGGAACAGCTGAATTTTGGACTCGGCTGGTGACAAAATGTTCCAAACACACCCCATGCACAACTCCTCCGGGGAAGGTGCCAGAAACGAGTTCTGTTGGTAGTTTTTACACTACCCCGGTAGGCAAGAGAAAGGCACCACAAAACTTGTTCTACCTGCTTTCTGGGCTGAGATGGGGAATCGCTGAATTTTGGACTCGGCTGCTGACAAAATGTTCCAAACACACCCCATGCACAACTCCACCGGGGAAGGTGCCAGAAACGAGTTCTGTTGGTAGTTTTTACACTACCCCGGTAGGCAGCTGAAAGGCACCACAAAAGTTTTTCTACCTGCTTTCTGGGCTGAGATGGGGATCAGCTGAATTTTGGACTTGGCTGGTGACAAAATGTTCCAAACACACCCCATGCACAACTCCACCGGGGAAGGTGCCAGAAACGAGTTCTGTTGGTAGTTTTTACACTACCCCGGTAGGCAGCTGAAAGGCACCACAAAACTTGTTCTACCTGCTTTCTGGGCAGAGATGGGGAACGGCTGAATTTTGGACTCGGCTGGTGAAAAAATGTTCCAAACACACCCCATGCACACCTCCATTGGCAAAGGTGCCAGAAACGAGTTCTGTTGGTAGTTTTTACACTACCCCGGTAGGCAGCTGAAAGGCACCACAAAAGTTTTTCTACCTGCTTTCTGGGCTGAGATGGAGAATCGCTGAATTTTGGACTCGGCTGCTGACAAAATGTTCCAAACACACCCCATGCACAGCTCCACCGGGGAAGGTGCCAGAAACGAGTTCTGTTGGTAGTTTTTACACTACCCCGGTAGGCAGCTGAAAGGCACCACAAAACTTGTTCTACCTGCTTTCTGGGCTGAGATGGGGAACGGCTGAATTTTGGACTCGGCTGGTGACAAAATGTTCCAAACACACCCCATGCACACCTCCACCGGGGAAGGTGCCAGAAACGAGGTCTGTTGGTAGTTTTTACACTACCCCGGTAGGCAGCTGAAAGGCACCACAAAAGTTTTTCTACCTGCTTTCTGGGCTGAGATGGGGAACCACTGAGTTTTGGACTCGGCTGGTAACAAAATGTTCCAAACACACCCCATGCACAACTCCACCGGGGAAGGTGCCAGAAACGAGTTCTGTTGGTAGTTTTTACACTACCCCGGTAGGCAGCTGAAAGGCACCACAAAACTTGTTCTACCTGCTTTCTGGGCTGAGATGGGGAACGG
The DNA here is from genome assembly GCF_023634085.1 of Falco cherrug. NCBI lineage: Eukaryota > Metazoa > Chordata > Aves > Falconiformes > Falconidae > Falco > Falco cherrug. The sequence continues at coordinate 298,070 of NW_026599524.1, read as the reverse complement.
CTGAATTTTGGACTCGGCTGGTGACAAAATGTTCCAAACACACCCCATGCACACCTCCACTGGCAAAGGTGCCAGAAACGAGTTCTGTTGGTAGTTTTTACACTACCCCGGTAGGCAGCTGAAAGGCACCACAAAACTTGTTCTACCTGCTTTCTGGGCTGAGATGGGGATCAGCTGAATTTTGGACTCGGCTGCTGACAAAATGTTCCAAACACACCCCATGCACAACTCCACCGGGGAAGGTGCCAGAAACGAGTTCTGTTGGTAGTTTTTACACTACCCCGGTAGGCAGCTGAAAGGCACCACAAAAATTGTTGTACCTGCTTTCTGGGCTGAGATGGAGAATCGCTGAATTTTGGACTCGGCTGGTGACAAAATGTTCCAAACACACCCCATGCACAGCTCCACCGGGGAAGGTGCCAGAAACGAGTTCTGTTGGTAGTTTTTACACTACCCCGGTAGGCAGCTGAAAGGCACCACAAAACTTGTTCTACCTGCTTTCTGGGCTGAGATGGGGAACGGCTGAATTTTGGACTCGGCTGGTGACAAAATGTTCCAAACACACCCCATGCACACCTCCACCGGGGAAGGTGCCAGAAACGAGTTCTGTTGGTAGTTTTTACAGTACCCCGGTAGGCAGCTGAAAGGCACCACAAAACTTGTTCTACCTGCTTTCTGGGCTGAGATGGGGAACCGCTGAGTTTTGGACTCGGCTGGTAACAAAATGTTCCAAACACACCCCATGCACAACTCCACCGAGGAAGGTGCCAGAAACGAGTTCTGTTGGTAGTTTTTACACTACCCCAGTAGGCAGCTGAAAGGCACCACAAAACTTGTTCTACCTGCTTTCTGGGCTGAGATGGGGAACGGCTGAATTTTGGACTCGGCTGGTGACAAAATGTTCCAAACACACCCCATGCACACCTCCACCGGGGAAGGTGCCAGAAACGAGGTCTGTTGGTAGTTTTTACACTACCCCGGTAGGCAGCTGAAAGGCACCACAAAAGTTTTTCTACCTGCTTTCTGGGCTGAGATGGGGAACGGCTGAATTTTGGACTCGGCTGGTGACAAAATGTTCCAAACACACCCCATGCACAACTCCACCGGGGAAGGTGCCAGAAACGAGTTCTGTTGGTAGTTTTTACACTACCCCGGTAGGCAGCTGAAAGGCACCACAAAACTTGTTCTACCTGCTTTCTGGGCTGAGATGGGGAACGGCTGAATTTTGGACTCGGCTGGTGACAAAATGTTCCAAACACACCCCATGCACACCTCCACTGGCAAAGGTGCCAGAAACGAGTTCTGTTGGTAGTTTTTACACTACCCCGGTAGGCAGCTGAAAGGCACCACAAAACTTGTTCTACCTGCTTTCTGGGCTGAGATGGGGATCAGCTGAATTTTGGACTCGGCTGCTGACAAAATGTTCCAAACACACCCCATGCACAACTCCACCGGGGAAGGTGCCAGAAACGAGTTCTGTTGGTAGTTTTTACACTACCCCGGTAGGCAGCTGAAAGGCACCACAAAAATTGTTGTACCTGCTTTCTGGGCTGAGATGGGGTATCGCTGAATTTTGGACTCGGCTGGTGACAAAATGTTCCAAACACACCCCATGCACACCTCCATTGGCAAAGGTGCCAGAAACGAGTTCTGTTGGTAGTTTTTACACTACCCCGGTAGGCAGCTGAAAGGCACCACAAAACTTGTTCTACCTGCTTTCTGGGCTGAGATGGGGAACGGCTGAATTTTGGACTCGGCTGGTGACAAAATGTTCCAAACACACCCCATGCACAGCTCCACCGGGGAAGGTGCCAGAAACGAGTTCTGTTGGTAGTTTTTACACTACCCCGGTAGGCAGCTGAAAGGCACCACAAAACTTGTTCTACCTGCTTTCTGGGCTGAGATGGGGAACGGCTGAATTTTGGACTCGGCTGGTGACAAAATGTTCCAAACACACCCCATGCACACCTCCACCGGGGAAGGTGCCAGAAACGAGTTCTGTTGGTAGTTTTTACAGTACCCCGGTAGGCAGCTGAAAGGCACCACAAAAGTTTTTCTACCTGCTTTCTGGGCTGAGATGGGGAACCGCTGAGTTTTGGACTCGGCTGGTAACAAAATGTTCCAAACACACCCCATGCACAACTCCACCGAGGAAGGTGCCAGAAACGAGTTCTGTTGGTAGTTTTTACACTACCCCGGTAGGCAGCTGAAAGGCACCACAAAACTTGTTCTACCTGCTTTCTGGGCTGAGATGGGGAACGGCTGAATTTTGGACTCGGCTGGTGACAAAATGTTCCAAACACACCCCATGCACACCTCCATTGGCAAAGGTGCCAGAAACGAGTTCTGTTGGTAGTTTTTACACTACCCCGGTAGGCAGCTGAAAGGCACCACAAAAGTTTTTCTACCTGCTTTCTGGGCAGAGATGGGGAACGGCTGAATTTTGGACTCGGCTGGTGACAAAATGTTCCAAACACACCCCATGCACAGCTCCACCGGGGAAGGTACCAGAAACGAGTTCTGTTGGTAGTTTTTACACTACCCCGGTAGGCAGCTGAAAGGCACCACAAAACTTGTTCTACCTGCTTTCTGGGCTGAGATGGAGAATCGCTGAATTTTGGACTCGGCTGCTGACAAAATGTTCCAAACACACCCCATGCACAACTCCACCGGGGAAGGTGCCAGAAACGAGTTCTGTTGGTAGTTTTTACACTACCCCGGTAGGCAGCTGAAAGGCACCACAAAACTTGTTCTACCTGCTTTCTGGGCTGAGATGGGGAACGGCTGAATTTTGGACTTGGCTGGAGACAAAATGTTCCAAACACACCCCATGCACAGCTCCACCGGCAAAGGTGCCAGAAACGAGTTCTGTTGGTAGTTTTTACACTACCCCGGTAGGCAGCTGAAAGGCACCACAAAACTTGTTCTACCTGCTTTCTGGGCTGAGATGGGGAACGGCTGAATTTTGGACTCGGCTGGTGACAAAATGTTCCAAACACACCCCATGCACAATTCCTCCGGGGAAGGTGCCAGAAACGAGTTCTGTTGGTAGTTTTTACACTACCCCGGTAGGCAGCTGAAAGGCATCACAAAAGTTTTTCTACCTGCTTTCTGGGCTGAGATGGGGATCAGCTGAATTTTGGACTTGGCTGGAGACAAAATGTTCCAAACACACCCCATGCACAACTCCACCGGGGAAGGTGCCAGAAACGAGTTCTGTTGGTAGTTTTTACACTACCCCGGTAGGCAGCTGAAAGGCACCACAAAACTTGTTCTACCTGCTTTCTGGGCTGAGATGGAGAATCGCTGAATTTTGGACTCGGCTGCTGACAAAATGTTCCAAACACACCCCATGCACACCTGCACTGGCAAAGGTGCCAGAAACGAGTTCTGTTGGTAGTTTTTACACTACCCCGGTAGGCAGCTGAAAGGCACCACAAAACTTGTTCTACCTGCTTTCTGGGCTGAGATGGGGAATCGCTGAATTTTGGACTCGGCTGGTGACAAAATGTTCCAAACACACCCCATGCACAACTCCACCGGGGAAGGTGCCAGAAACGAGTTCTGTTGGTAGTTTTTACACTACCCCGGTAGGCAGCTGAAAGGCACCACAAAACTTGTTCTACCTGCTTTCTGGGCTGAGATGGGGATCAGCTGAATTTTGGACTTGGCTGGTGACAAAATGTTCCAAACACACCCCATGCACAACTCCACCGGGGAAGGTGCCAGAAACGAGTTCTGTTGGTAGTTTTTACACTACCCCGGTAGGCAGCTGAAAGGCACCACAAAACTTGTTCTACCTGCTTTCTGGGCTGAGATGGGGAATCGCTGAATTTTGGACTCGGCTGGTGACAAAATGTTCCAAACACACCCCATGCACACCTCCACTGGCAAAGGTGCCAGAAACGAGTTCTGTTGGTAGTTTTTACACTACCCCGGTAGGCAGCTGAAAGGCACCACAAAACTTGTTCTACCTGCTTTCTGGGCTGAGATGGGGAATCGCTGAATTTTGGACTCGGCTGGTGACAAAATGTTCCAAACACACCCCATGCACACCTCCACTGGCAAAGGTGCCAGAAACGAGTTCTGTTGGTAGTTTTTACACTACCCCGGTAGGCAGCTGAAAGGCACCACAAAAGTTTTGCTACCTGCTTTCTGGGCTGAGATGGGGAACAGCTGAATTTTGGACTCGGCTGGTGACAAAATGTTCCAAACACACCCCATGCACACCTCCACTGGCAAAGGTGCCAGAAACGAGTTCTGTTGGTAGTTTTTACACTACCCCGGTAGGCAGCTGAAAGGCACCACAAAACTTGTTCTACCTGCTTTCTGGGCTGAGATGGGGAACAGCTGAATTTTGGACTCGGCTGGTGACAAAATGTTCCAAACACACCCCATGCACAACTCCACCGGGGAAGGTGCCAGAAACGAGTTCTGTTGGTAGTTTTTACAGTACCCCGGTAGGCAGCTGAAAGGCACCACAAAAGTTTTCCTACCTGCTTTCTGGGCTGAGATGGGGATCAGCTGAATTTTGGACTCGGCTGCTGACAAAATGTTCCAAACACACCCCATGCACAACTCCACCGGGGAAGGTGCCAGAAACGAGTTCTGTTGGTAGTTTTTACACTACCCCCGTAGGCAGCTGAAAGGCACCACAAAACTTGTTGTACCTGCTTTCTGGGCTGAGATGGGGAATCGCTGAATTTTGGACTCGGCTGCTGACAAAATGTTCCAAACACACCCCATGCACAACTCCTCCGGGGAAGGTGCCAGAAACGAGTTCTGCTGGTAGTTTTTACACTACCCCGGTAGGCAGCTGAAAGGCACCACAAAACTTGTTCTACCTGCTTTCTGGGCTGAGATGGGGAATCGCTGAATTTTGGACTCGGCTGGTGACAAAATGTTCCAAACACACCCCATGCACAACTCCACCGGGGAAGGTGCCAGAAACGAGTTCTGTTGGTAGTTTTTACACTACCCCGGTAGGCAAGAGAAAGGCACCACAAAAGTTTTTCTACCTGCTTTCTGGGCTGAGATGGGGAATGGCTGAATTTTGGACTCGGCTGCTGACAAAATGTTCCAAACACACCCCATGCACAACTCCACCGGGGAAGGTGCCAGAAACGAGTTCTGTTGGTAGTTTTTACACTACCCCGGTAGGGAAGAGAAAGGCACCACAAAACTTGTTCTACCTGCTTTCTGGGCTGAGATGGGGAACAGCTGAATTTTGGACTCGGCTGGTAACAAAATGTTCCAAACACACCCCATGCACAACTCCACCGGGGAAGGTGCCAGAAACGAGTTCTGTTGGTAGTTTTTACACTACCCCGGTAGGCAGCTGAAATGCACCACAAAACTTGTTCTACCTGCTTTCTGGGCTGAGATGGAGAATCGCTGAATTTTGGACTCGGCTGCTGACAAAATGTTCCAAACACACCCCATGCACAACTCCACCGGGGAAGGTGCCAGAAACGAGTTCTGTTGGTAGTTTTTACACTACCCCGGTAGGCAGCTGAAAGGCACCACAAAACATGTTCTACCTGCTTTCTGGGCTGAGATGGGGAATCGCTGAATTTTGGACTCGGCTGCTGACAAAATGTTCCAAACACACCCCATGCACAGCTCCACCGGCAAAGGTGCCAGAAACGAGTTCTGTTGGTAGTTTTTACACTACCCCGGTAGGCAGCTGAAAGGCACCACAAAACTTGTTCTACCTGCTTTCTGGGCTGAGATGGGGATCAGCTGAATTTTGGACTCGGCTGGTGACAAAATGTTCCAAACACACCCCATGCACAGCTCCACCGGCAAAGGTGCCAGAAACGAGTTCTGTTGGTAGTTTTTACACTACCCCGGTAGGCAGCTGAAAGGCACCACAAAACTTGTTCTACCTGCTTTCAGGGCTGAGTTGGGGAATCGCTGAATTTTGGACTCGGCTGGTGACAAAATGTTCCAAACACACCCCATGCACAACTCCACCGCGGAAGGTGCCAGAAACGAGTTCTGTTGGTAATTTTTACAGTACCCCGGTAGGCAGCTGAAAGGCACCACAAAACTTGTTCTACCTGCTTTCTGGGCTGAGATGGGGAACGGCTGAATTTTGGACTCGGCTGCTGACAAAATGTTCCAAACACACCCCATGCACAACTCCTCCGGGGAAGGTGCCAGAAACGAGTTCTGTTGGTAGTTTTTACACTACCCCGGTAGGCAGCTGAAAGGCACCACAAAACTTGTTCTACCTGCTTTCTGGGCTGAGATGGGGAATCGCTGAATTTTGGACTCGGCTGGTAACAAAATGTTCCAAACACACCCCATGCACAACTCCACCGGGGAAGGTGCCAGAAACGAGTTCTGTTGGTAGTTTTTACACTACCCCGGTAGGCAAGAGAAAGGCACCACAAAACTTGTTCTACCTGCTTTCTGGGCTGAGATGGGGAATCGCTGAATTTTGGACTCGGCTGCTGACAAAATGTTCCAAACACACCCCATGCACAACTCCACCGGGGAAGGTGCCAGAAACGAGTTCTGTTGGTAGTTTTTACACTACCCCGGTAGGCAGCTGAAAGGCACCACAAGAATTGTTCTACCTGCTTTCTGGGCTGAGATGGGGAATCGCTGAATTTTGGACTCGGCTGGTGACAAAATGTTCCAAACACACCCCATGCACAACTCCACCGGGGAAGGTGCCAGAAACGAGTTCTGTTGGTAGTTTTTACACTACCCCGGTAGGCAGCTGAAAGGCACCACAAAACTTGTTCTACCTGCTTTCTGGGCTGAGATGGGGAATCGCTGAATTTTGGACTCGGCTGGTGACAAAATGTTCCAAACACACCCCATGCACAACTCCACCGGGGAAGGTGCCAGAAACGAGTTCTGTTGGTAGTTTTTACACTACCCCGGTAGGCAGCTGAAAGGCACCACAAAACTTGTTCTACCTGCTTTCTGGGCTGAGATGGGGAACGGCTGAATTTTGGACTCGGCTAGTGACAAAATGTTCCAAACACACCCCATGCACACCTCCACCGCGGAAGGTGCCAGAAACGAGTTCTGTTGGTAGTTTTTACAGTACCCCGGTAGGCAGCTGAAAGGCACCACAAAACTTGTTCTACCTGCTTTCTGGGCTGAGATGGGGAACAGCTGAATTTTGGACTCGGCTGGTGACAAAATGTTCCAAACACACCCCATGCACAGCTCCACCGGGGAAGGTGCCAGAAACGAGTTCTGTTGGTAGTTTTTACACTACCCCGGTAGGCAGCTGAAAGGCACCACAAAACTTGTTCTACCTGCTTTCTGGGCTGAGATGGGGAATCGCTGAATTTTGGACTCGGCTGCTGACAAAATGTTCCAAACACACCCCATGCACAACTCCACCGGGGAAGGTGCCAGAAACGAGTTCTGTTGGTAGTTTTTACACTACCCCGGTAGGCAGCTGAAAGGCACCACAAAACTTGTTCTACCTGCTTTCTGGGCTGAGATGGGGATCAGCTGAATTTTGGACTCGGCTGCTGACAAAATGTTCCAAACACACCCCATGCACAACTCCACCGGGGAAGGTGCCAGAAATGAGTTCTGTTGGTAGTTTTTACACTACCCCGGTAGGCAGCTGAAAGGCACCACAAAACATGTTCTACCTGCTTTCTGGGCTGAGATGGGGAATCGCTGAATTTTGGACTCGGCTGCTGACAAAATGTTCCAAACACACCCCATGCACACCTCCATTGGCAAAGGTGCCAGAAACGAGTTCTGTTGGTAGTTTTTACACTACCCCGGTAGGCAGCTGAAAGGCACCACAAAACTTGTTCTACCTGCTTTCTGGGCTGAGATGGGGAACGGCTGAATTTTGGACTCGGCTGGTGACAAAATGTTCCAAACACACCCCATGCACAACTCCACCGGGGAAGGTGCCAGAAACGAGTTCTGTTGGCAGTTTTTACAGTACCCCGGTAGGCAGCTGAAAGGCACCACAAAACTTGTTCTACCTGCTTTCTGGGCTGAGATGGGGAACAGCTGAATTTTGGACTCGGCTGCTGACAAAATGTTCCAAACACACCCCATGCACAGCTCCACCGGGGAAGGTGCCAGAAACGAGTTCTGTTGGTAGTTTTTACACTACCCCGGTAGGCAGCTGAAAGGCACCACAAAACTTGTTCTACCTGCTTTCTGGGCTGAGATGGGGAACGGCTGAATTTTGGACTCGGCTGGTGACAAAATGTTCCAAACACACCCCATGCACAACTCCACCGGGGAAGGTGCCAGAAACGAGTTCTGTTGGTAGTTTTTACACTACCCCGGTAGGCAGCTGAAAGGCACCACAAAACTTGTTGTACCTGCTTTCTGGGCTGAGGTGGGGAATCGCTGAATTTTGGACTCGGCTGCTGACAAAATGTTCCAAACACACCCCATGCACACCTCCATTTGCAAAGGTGCCAGAAACGAGTTCTGTTGGTAGTTTTTACACTACCCCGGTAGGCAGCTGAAAGGCACCACAAAACTTGTTCTACCTGCTTTCAGGGCTGAGATGGGGAATCGCTGAATTTTGGACTCGGCTGGTGACAAAATGTTCCAAACACACCCCATGCACAACTCCACCGGGGAAGGTGCCAGAAACGAGTTCTGTTGGTAATTTTTACACTACCCCGGTAGGCAGCTGAAAGGCACCACAAAACTTGTTCTACCTGCTTTCTGGGCTGAGATGGGGATCAGCTGAATTTTGGACTCGGCTGGTAACAAAATATTCCAAACACACCCCATGCACAGCTCCACTGGCAAAGGTGCCAGAAACGAGTTCTGTTGGTAGTTTTTACACTACCCCGGTAGGCAGCTGAAAGGCACCACAAAACTTGTTCTACCTGCTTTCTGGGCTGAGATGGGGAATCGCTGAATTTTGGACTCGGCTGCTGACAAAATGTTCCAAACACACCCCATGCACAACTCCACCGGGGAAGGTGCCAGGGACGAGTTCTGTTGGTAGTTTTTACACTACCCCGGTAGGCAGCTGAAAGGCACCACAAAAGTTTTTCTACCTGCTTTCTGGGCTGAGATGGGGATCAGCTGAATTTTGGACTCGGCTGGTGACAAAATGTTCCAAACACACCCCATGCACAACTCCACCGGGGAAGGTGCCAGAAACGAGTTCTGTTGGTAGTTTTTACACTACCCCGGTAGGCAGCTGAAAGGCACCACAAAACTTGTTCTACCTGCTTTCTGGGCTGAGGTGGGGAATCGCTGAATTTTGGACTCGGCTGCTGACAAAATGTTCCAAACACACCCCATGCACAACTCCATTTGCAAAGGTGCCAGAAACGAGTTCTGTTGGTAGTTTTTACACTACCCCGGTAGGCAGCTGAAAGGCACCACAAAACTTGTTCTACCTGCTTTCTGGGCTGAGATGGGGAACAGCTGAATTTTGGACTCGGCTGGTGACAAAATGTTCCAAACACACCCCATGCACACCTCCACTGGCAAAGGTGCCAGAAACGAGTTCTGTTGGTAGTTTTTACACTACCCCGGTAGGCAGCTGAAAGGCACCACAAAACATGTTCTACCTGCTTTCTGGGCTGAGATGGGGAATCGCTGAATTTTGGACTCGGCTGCTGACAAAATGTTCCAAACACACCCCATGCACACCTCCACTGGCAAAGGTGCCAGAAACGAGTTCTGTTGGTAGTTTTTACACTACCCCGGTAGGCAGCTGAAAGGCACCACAAAACTTGTTCTACCTGCTTTCTGGGCTGAGATGGGGAACGGCTGAATTTTGGACTTGGCTGGAGACAAAATGTTCCAAACACACCCCATGCACAGCTCCACCGGCAAAGGTGCCAGAAATGAGTTCTGTTGGTAGTTTTTACACTACCCCGGTAGGCAGCTGAAAGGCACCACAAAACTTGTTCTACCTGCTTTCTGGGCTGAGATGGGGAACGGCTGAATTTTGGACTCGGCTGGTGACAAAATGTTCCAAACACACCCCATGCACAACTCCTCCGGGGAAGGTGCCAGAAACGAGTTCTGTTGGTAGTTTTTACACTACCCCGATAGGCAGCTGAAAGGCACCACAAAAGTTTTTCTACCTGCTTTCTGGGCTGAGATGGAGAATCGCTGAATTTTGGACTCGGCTGCTGACAAAATGTTCCAAACACACCCCATGCACACCTCCACTGGCAAAGGTGCCAGAAACGAGTTCTGTTGGTAGTTTTTACACTACCCCGATAGGCAGCTGAAAGGCACCACAAAAGTTTTTCTACCTGCTTTCTGGGCTGAGATGGGGAATCGCTGAATTTTGGACTCGGCTGGTGACAAAATGTTCCAAACACACCCCATGCACAACTCCACCGGGGAAGGTGCCAGAAACGAGTTCTGTTGGTAGTTTTTACACTACCCCGGTAGGCAGCTGAAAGGCACCACAAAACTTGTTCTACCTGCTTTCTGGGCTGAGATGGGGAACAGCTGAATTTTGGACTCGGCTGGTGACAAAATGTTCCAAACACACCCCATGCACAGCTCCACCGGCAAAGGTGCCAGAAACGAGTTCTGTTGGTAGTTTTTACACTACCCCGGTAGGCAGCTGAAAGGCACCACAAAAGTTTTTCTACCTGCTTTCTGGTCTGAGATGGGGAACAGCTGAATTTTGGACTCGGCTGGTGACAAAATGTTCCAAACACACCCCATGCACAACTCCACCGGGGAAGGTGCCAGAAACGAGTTCTGTTGGTAGTTTTTACACTACCCCGGTAGGCAGCTGAAAGGCACCACAAAACTTGTTGTACCTGCTTTCTGGGCTGAGATGGAGAATCGCTGAATTTTGGACTCGGCTGGTGACAAAATGTTCCAAACACACCCCATGCACAACTCCTCCGGGGAAGGTGCCAGAAACGAGTTCTGCTGGTAGTTTTTACACTACCCCGGTAGGCAGCTGAAAGGCACCAGAAAACTTGTTCTACCTGCTTTCTGGGCTGAGATGGGGAATCGCTGAATTTTGGACTCGGCTGGTGACAAAATGTTCCAAACACACCCCATGCACACCTCCATTGGCAAAGGTGCCAGAAACGAGTTCTGTTGGTAGTTTTTACACTACCCCAGTAGGCAGCTGAAAGGCACCACAAAACTTGTTCTACCTGCTTTCTGGGCTGAGATGGGGATCAGCTGAATTTTGGACTCGGCTGCTGACAAAATGTTCCAAACACACCCCATGCACAGCTCCACCGGCAAAGGTGCCAGAAACGAGTTCTGTTCGTAGTTTTTACACTACCCCGGTAGGCAGCTGAAAGGCACCACAAAACTTGTTCTACCTGCTTTCAGGGCTGAGTTGGGGAATCGCTGAATTTTGGACTCGGCTGGTGACAAAATGTTCCAAACACACCCCATGCACAACTCCACCGGGGAAGGTGCCAGAAACGAGTTCTGTTCGTAGTTTTTACACTACCCCGGTAGGCAGCTGAAAGGCACCACAAAACTTATTGTACCTGCTTTCTGGGCTGAGATGGGGAACGGCTGAATTTTGGACTCGGCTGGTAACAAAATATTCCAAACACACCCCATGCACAGCTCCACCGGCAAAGGTGCCAGAAACGAGTTCTGTTGGTAGTTTTTACACTACCCCGGTAGGCAGCTGAAAGGCACCACAAAAGTTTTTCTACCTGCTTTCTGGGCTGAGATGGGGAATCGCTGAATTTTGGACTCGGCTGCTGACAAAATGTTCCAAACACACCCCATGCACAACTCCTCCGGGGAAGGTGCCAGAAACGAGTTCTGTTGGTAGTTTTTACACTACCCCGGTAGGCAGCTGAAAGGCACCACAAAACTTGTTCTACCTGCTTTCTGGGCTGAGATGGGGAATCGCTGAATTTTGGACTCGGCTGGTAACAAAATGTTCCAAACACACCCCATGCACAACTCCACCGGGGAAGGTGCCAGAAACGAGTTCTGTTGGTAGTTTTTACACTACCCCGGTAGGCAGCTGAAAGGCACCACAAAACTTGTTCTACCTGCTTTCTGGGCTGAGATGGGGAATCGCTGAATTTTGGACTCGGCTGCTGACAAAATGTTCCAAACACACCCCATGCACAACTCCACCGGGGAAGGTGCCAGAAACGAGTTCTGTTGGTAGTTTTTACACTACCCCGGTAGGCAGCTGAAAGGCACCACAAGAATTGTTCTACCTGCTTTCTGGGCTGAGATGGAGAATCGCTGAATTTTGGACTCGGCTGCTGACAAAATGTTCCAAACACACCCCATGCACAACTCCACCGGGGAAGGTGCCAGAAACGAGTTCTGTTGGTAGTTTTTACACTACCCCGGTAGGCAGCTGAAAGGCACCACAAAACTTGTTCTACCTGCTTTCTGGGCTGAGATGGGGAACGGCTGAATTTTGGACTCGGCTGGTGACAAAATGTTCCAAACACACCCCATGCACACCTCCACCGGGGAAGGTGCCAGAAACGAGTTCTGTTGGTAGTTTTTACACTACCCCGGTAGGCAGCTGAAAGGCACCACAAAACTTGTTCTACCTGCTTTCTGGGCTGAGATGGAGAATCGCTGAATTTTGGACTCGGCTGGTGACAAAATGTTCCAAACACACCCCATGCACAACTCCACTGGGGAAGGTGCCAGAAACGAGTTCTGTTGGTAGTTTTTACACTACCCCGGTAGGCAGCTGAAAGGCACCACAAAACTTGTTCTACCTGCTTTCTGGGCTGAGATGGGGAATCGCTGAATTTTGGACTCGGCTGGTGACAAAATGTTCCAAACACACCCCATGCACAACTCCACCGGGGAAGGTGCCAGAAACGAGTTCTGTTGGTAGTTTTTACACTACCCCGGTAGGCAGCTGAAAGGCACCACAAAACTTGTTCTACCTGCTTTCTGGGCTGAGATGGGGAACGGCTGAATTTTGGACTCGGCTGGTGACAAAATGTTCCAAACACACCCCATGCACAGCTCCACCGCGGAAGGTGCCAGAAACGAGTTCTGTTGGCAGTTTTTACAGTACCCCGGTAGGCAGCTGAAAGGCACCACAAAACTTGTTCTACCTGCTTTCTGGGCTGAGATGGGGAACAGCTGAATTTTGGACTCGGCTGCTGACAAAATGTTCCAAACACACCCCATGCACAGCTCCACCGGGGAAGGTGCCAGAAACGAGTTCTGTTGGTAGTTTTTACACTACCCCGGTAGGCAGCTGAAAGGCACCACAAAACTTGTTCTACCTGCTTTCTGGGCTGAGATGGGGAATCGCTGAATTTTGGACTCGGCTGGTGACAAAATGTTCCAAACACACCCCATGCACAGCTCCACCGGGGAAGGTGCCAGAAACGAGTTCTGTTGGTAGTTTTTACACTACCCCGGTAGGCAGCTGAAAGGCACCACAAAACTTGTTCTACCTGCTTTCTGGGCTGAGATGGGGAACGGCTGAATTTTGGACTCGGCTGCTGACAAAATGTTCCAAACACACCCCATGCACAGCTCCACCGGGGAAGGTGCCAGAAACGAGTTCTGTTGGTAATTTTTACAGTACCCCGGTAGGCAGCTGAAAGGCACCACAAAACTTATTGTACCTGCTTTCTGGGCTGAGATGGGGAACGGCTGAATTTTGGACTCGGCTGGTAACAAAATATTCCAAACACACCCCATGCACAGCTCCACCGGCAAAGGTGCCAGAAACGAGTTCTGTTGGTAGTTTTTACACTACCCCGGTAGGCAAGAGAAAGGCACCACAAAACTTGTTCTACCTGCTTTCTGGGCTGAGATGGGGAATCGCTGAATTTTGGACTCGGCTGCTGACAAAATGTTCCAAACACACCCCATGCACAACTCCTCCGGGGAAGGTGCCAGAAACGAGTTCTGTTGGTAGTTTTTACACTACCCCGGTAGGCAAGAGAAAGGCACCACAAAACTTGTTCTACCTGCTTTCTGGGCTGAGATGGGGAACGGCTGAATTTTGGACTCGGCTGCTGACAAAATGTTCCAAACACACCCCATGCACAACTCCTCCGGGGAAGGTGCCAGAAACGAGTTCTGTTGGTAGTTTTTACACTACCCCGGTAGGCAAGAGAAAGGCACCACAAAACTTGTTCTACCTGCTTTCTGGGCTGAGATGGGGAATCGCTGAATTTTGGACTCGGCTGGTAACAAAATGTTCCAAACACACCCCATGCACACCTCCACCGGGGAAGGTGCGAGAAACGAGTTCTGTTGGTAGTTTTTACACTACCCCGGTAGGCAGCTGAAAGGCACCACAAAAATTGTTCTACCTGCTTTCTGGGCTGAGATGGAGAATCGCTGAATTTTGGACTCGGCTGGTGACAAAATGTTCCAAACACACCCCATGCACAACTCCACCGGGGAAGGTGCCAGAAACGAGTTCTGTTGGTAGTTTTTACACTACCCCGGTAGGCAGCTGAAAGGCACCACAAAACATGTTCTACCTGCTTTCTGGGCTGAGATGGGGAATCGCTGAATTTTGGACTCGGCTGCTGACAAAATGTTCCAAACACACCCCATGCACACCTCCACTGGCAAAGGTGCCAGAAACGAGTTCTGTTGGTAGTTTTTACACTACCCCGGTAGGCAGCTGAAAGGCACCACAAAACTTGTTCTACCTGCTTTCTGGGCTGAGATGGGGAACGGCTGAATTTTGGACTTGGCTGGAGACAAAATGTTCCAAACACACCCCATGCACAGCTCCACCGGCAAAGGTGCCAGAAATGAGTTCTGTTGGTAGTTTTTACACTACCCCGGTAGGCAGCTGAAAGGCACCACAAAACTTGTTCTACCTGCTTTCTGGGCTGAGATGGGGAACGGCTGAATTTTGGACTCGGCTGGTGACAAAATGTTCCAAACACACCCCATGCACAACTCCTCCGGGGAAGGTGCCAGAAACGAGTTCTGTTGGTAGTTTTTACACTACCCCGATAGGCAGCTGAAAGGCACCACAAAACTTGTTCTACCTGCTTTCTGGGCTGAGATGGGGAACAGCTGAATTTTGGACTCGGCTGCTGACAAAATGTTCCAAACACACCCCATGCACACCTCCACTGGCAAAGGTGCCAGAAACGAGTTCTGTTGGTAGTTTTTACACTACCCCGATAGGCAGCTGAAAGGCACCACAAAAGTTTTTCTACCTGCTTTCTGGGCTGAGATGGGGAATCGCTGAATTTTGGACTCGGCTGGTGACAAAATGTTCCAAACACACCCCATGCACAACTCCACCGGGGAAGGTGCCAGAAACGAGTTCTGTTGGTAGTTTTTACACTACCCCGGTAGGCAGCTGAAAGGCACCACAAAACTTGTTCTACCTGCTTTCTGGGCTGAGATGGGGAACAGCTGAATTTTGGACTCGGCTGGTGACAAAATGTTCCAAACACACCCCATGCGCAGCTCCACCGGCAAAGGTGCCAGAAACGAGTTCTGTTGGTAGTTTTTACACTACCCCGGTAGGCAGCTGAAAGGCACCACAAAAGTTTTTCTACCTGCTTTCTGGTCAGAGATGGGGAACAGCTGAATTTTGGACTCGGCTGGTGACAAAATGTTCCAAACACACCCCATGCACAACTCCACCGGGGAAGGTGCCAGAAACGAGTTCTGTTGGTAGTTTTTACACTACCCCGGTAGGCAGCTGAAAGGCACCACAAAAGTTTTTCTACCTGCTTTCTGGGCTGAGATGGGGAATCGCTGAATTTTGGACTCGGCTGCTGACAAAATGTTCCAAACACACCCCATGCACAACTCCACCGGGGAAGGTGCCAGAAACGAGTTCTGTTGGTAGTTTTTACACTACCCCGGTAGGCAGCTGAAAGGCACCACAAAACATGTTCAACCTGCTTTCTGGGCTGAGATGGGGAATCGCTGAATTTTGGACTCGGCTGGTGACAAAATGTTCCAAACACACCCCATGCACACCTCCACTGGCAAAGGTGCCAGAAACGAGTTCTGTTGGTAGTTTTTACACTACCCCGGTAGGCAGCTGAAAGGCACCACAAAACTTGTTCTACCTGCTTTCTGGGCTGAGATGGGGAACGGCTGAATTTTGGACTTGGCTGGAGACAAAATGTTCCAAACACACCCCATGCACAGCTCCACCGGCAAAGGTGCCAGAAATGAGTTCTGTTGGTAGTTTTTACACTACCCCGGTAGGCAGCTGAAAGGCACCACAAAACTTGTTCTACCTGCTTTCTGGGCTGAGATGGGGAACGGCTGAATTTTGGACTCGGCTGGTGACAAAATGTTCCAAACACACCCCATGCACAACTCCTCCGGGGAAGGTGCCAGAAACGAGTTCTGTTGGTAGTTTTTACACTACCCCGATAGGCAGCTGAAAGGCACCACAAAACTTGTTCTACCTGCTTTCTGGGCTGAGATGGAGAATCGCTGAATTTTGGACTCGGCTGCTGACAAAATGTTCCAAACACACCCCATGCACACCTCCACTGGCAAAGGTGCCAGAAACGAGTTCTGTTGGTAGTTTTTACACTACCCCGATAGGCAGCTGAAAGGCACCACAAAACTTGTTCTACCTGCTTTCTGGGCTGAGATGGGGAATCGCTGAATTTTGGACTCGGCTGGTGACAAAATGTTCCAAACACACCCCATGCACAACTCCACCGGGGAAGGTGCCAGAAACGAGTTCTGTTGGTAGTTTTTACACTACCCCGGTAGGCAGCTGAAAGGCACCACAAAACTTGTTCTACCTGCTTTCTGGGCTGAGATGGGGAACGGCTGAATTTTGGACTCTGCTGGTGACAGAATGTTCCAAACACACCCCTTGCACAACTCCACCGGGGAAGGTGCCAGAAACGAGTTCTGTTGGTAGTTTTTACACTACCCCGGTAGGCAGCTGAAAGGCACCACAAAACTTGTTGTACCTGCTTTCTGGGCTGAGATGGAGAATCGCTGAATTTTGGACTCGGCTGGTGACAAAATGTTCCAAACACACCCCATGCACAACTCCTCCGGGGAAGGTGCCAGAAACGAGTTCTGTTGGTAGTTTTTACACTACCCCGGTAGGCAGCTGAAAGGCACCACAAAACTTGTTCTACCTGCTTTCTGGGCTGAGATGGGGAATCGCTGAATTTTGGACTCGGCTGGTGACAAAATGTTCCAAACACACCCCATGCACAACTCCACCAGGGAAGGTGCCAGAAACGAGTTCTGTTGGTAGTTTTTACACTACCCCGGTAGGCAGCTGAAAGGCACCACAAAACTTGTTCTACCTGCTTTCTGGGCTGAGATGGGGAATCGCTGAATTTTGGACTCGGCTGGTAACAAAATGTTCCAAACACACCCCATGCACAACTCCACCGGGGAAGGTGCCAGAAACGAGTTCTGTTGGTAGTTTTTACACTACCCCGGTAGGCAAGAGAAAGGCACCACAAAACTTGTTCTACCTGCTTTCTGGGCTGAGATGGGGAATCGCTGAATTTTGGACTCGGCTGCTGACAAAATGTTCCAAACACACCCCATGCACAACTCCACCGGGGAAGGTGCCAGAAACGAGTTCTGTTGGTAGTTTTTACACTACCCCGGTAGGCAGCTGAAAGGCACCACAAGAATTGTTCTACCTGCTTTCTGGGCTGAGATGGAGAATCGCTGAATTTTGGACTCGGCTGCTGACAAAATGTTCCAAACACACCCCATGCACAACTCCACCGGGGAAGGTGCCAGAAACGAGTTCTGTTGGTAGTTTTTACACTACCCCGGTAGGCAGCTGAAAGGCACCACAAAACTTGTTCTACCTGCTTTCTGGGCTGAGATGGGGAACGGCTGAATTTTGGACTCGGCTGGTGACAAAATGTTCCAAACACACCCCATGCACAACTCCACCGGGGAAGGTGCCAGAAACGAGTTCTGTTGGTAGTTTTTACACTACCCCGGTAGGCAGCTGAAAGGCACCACAAAACTTGTTCTACCTGCTTTCTGGGCTGAGATGGGGAATCGCTGAATTTTGGACTCGGCTGGTGACAAAATGTTCCAAACACACCCCATGCACAACTCCACTGGGGAAGGTGCCAGAAACGAGTTCTGTTGGTAGTTTTTACACTACCCCGGTAGGCAGCTGAAAGGCACCAGAAAACTTGTTCTACCTGCTTTCTGGGCTGAGATGGGGAATCGCTGAATTTTGGACTCGGCTGGTGACAAAATGTTCCAAACACACCCCATGCACAGCTCCACCGGGGAAGGTGCCAGAAACGAGTTCTGTTGGTAGTTTTTACACTATCCCGGTAGGCAGCTGAAAGGCACCACAAAACTTGTTCTACCTGCTTTCTGGGCTGAGATGGGGAACGGCTGAATTTTGGACTCGGCTGGTGACAAAATGTTCCAAACACACCCCATGCACAGCTCCACCGCGGAAGGTGCCAGAAACGAGTTCTGTTGGCAGTTTTTACAGTACCCCGGTAGGCAGCTGAAAGGCACCACAAAACTTGTTCTATCTGCTTTCTGACTGAGATGGGGAACAGCTGAATTTTGGACTCGGCTGCTGACAAAATGTTCCAAACACACCCCATGCACAGCTCCACCGGGGAAGGTGCCAGAAACGAGTTCTGTTGGTAGTTTTTACACTACCCCGGTAGGCAGCTGAAAGGCACCACAAAACTTGTTCTACCTGCTTTCTGGGCTGAGATGGGGAATCGCTGAATTTTGGACTCGGCTGGTGACAAAATGTTCCAAACACACCCCATGCACAGCTCCACCGGGGAAGGTGCCAGAAACGAGTTCTGTTGGTAGTTTTTACACTACCCCGGTAGGCAGCTGAAAGGCACCACAAAACTTGTTCTACCTGCTTTCTGGGCTGAGATGGGGAACGGCTGAATTTTGGACTCGGCTGCTGACAAAATGTTCCAAACACACCCCATGCACAGCTCCACCGCGGAAGGTGCCAGAAACGAGTTCTGTTGGCAGTTTTTACAGTACCCCGGTAGGCAGCTGAAAGGCACCACAAAACTTGTTCTACCTGCTTTCTGGGCTGAGATGGGGAACAGCTGAATTTTGGACTCGGCTGCTGACAAAATGTTCCAAACACACCCCATGCACAGCTCCACCGGGGAAGGTGCCAGAAACGAGTTCTGTTGGTAGTTTTTACACTACCCCGGTAGGCAGCTGAAAGGCACCACAAAACTTGTTCTACCTGCTTTCTGGGCTGAGATGGGGAACGGCTGAATTTTGGACTCGGCTGGTGACAAAATGTTCCAAACACACCCCATGCACAACTCCACCGGGGAAGGTGCCAGAAACGAGTTCTGTTGGTAGTTTTTACACTACCCCGGTAGGCAGCTGAAAGGCACCACAAAACTTGTTGTACCTGCTTTCTGGGCTGAGATGGGGAATCGCTGAATTTTGGACTCGGCTGCTGACAAAATGTTCCAAACACACCCCATGCACAACTCCACCGGGGAAGGTGCCAGAAACGAGTTCTGTTGGTAGTTTTTACAGTACCCCGGTAGGCAGCTGAAAGGCGCCACAAAACTTGTTCTACCTGCTTTCTGGGCTGAGATGGGGAATCGCTGAATTTTGGACTCGGCTGCTGACAAAATGTTCCAAACACACCCCATGCACAACTCCACCGGGGAAGGTGCCAGAAACGAGTTCTGTTCGTAGTTTTTACACTACCCTGGTAGGCAGCTGAAAGGCACCACAAAACTTGTTCTACCTGCTTTCAGGGCTGAGTTGGGGAATCGCTGAATTTTGGACTCGGCTGCTGACAAAATGTTCCAAACACACCCCATGCACAACTCCACCAGGGAAGGTGCCAGAAACGAGTTCTGTTGGTAATTTTTACAGTACCCCGGTAGGCAGCTGAAAGGCACCACAAAACTTATTGTACCTGCTTTCTGGGCTGAGATGGGGAACGGCTGAATTTTGGAC
The DNA here is from genome assembly GCF_023634085.1 of Falco cherrug. Taxonomy (NCBI): domain Eukaryota; kingdom Metazoa; phylum Chordata; class Aves; order Falconiformes; family Falconidae; genus Falco; species Falco cherrug. The sequence goes on along the minus strand of NW_026599524.1, from coordinate 278,222 downwards.
TCGGCTGGTAACAAAATATTCCAAACACACCCCATGCACAGCTCCACCGGCAAAGGTGCCAGAAACGAGTTCTGTTGGTAGTTTTTACACTACCCCGGTAGGCAAGAGAAAGGCACCACAAAACTTGTTCTACCTGCTTTCTGGGCTGAGATGGGGAATCGCTGAATTTTGGACTCGGCTGCTGACAAAATGTTCCAAACACACCCCATGCACAACTCCTCCGGGGAAGGTGCCAGAAACGAGTTCTGTTGGTAGTTTTTACACTACCCCGGTAGGCAAGAGAAAGGCACCACAAAACTTGTTCTACCTGCTTTCTGGGCTGAGATGGGGAACGGCTGAATTTTGGACTCGGCTGCTGACAAAATGTTCCAAACACACCCCATGCACAACTCCTCCGGGGAAGGTGCCAGAAACGAGTTCTGTTGGTAGTTTTTACACTACCCCGGTAGGCAAGAGAAAGGCACCACAAAACTTGTTCTACCTGCTTTCTGGGCTGAGATGGGGAATCGCTGAATTTTGGACTCGGCTGGTGACAAAATGTTCCAAACACACCCCATGCACAGCTCCACCGGCAAAGGTGCCAGAAACGAGTTCTGTTGGTAGTTTTTACACTACCCCGGTAGGCAGCTGAAAGGCACCACAAAAATTGTTCTACCTGCTTTCTGGGCTGAGATGGAGAATCGCTGAATTTTGGACTCGGCTGGTGACAAAATGTTCCAAACACACCCCATGCACAACTCCACCGGGGAAGGTGCCAGAAACGAGTTCTGTTGGTAGTTTTTACACTACCCCGGTAGGCAGCTGAAAGGCACCACAAAACATGTTCTACCTGCTTTCTGGGCTGAGATGGGGAATCGCTGAATTTTGGACTCGGCTGCTGACAAAATGTTCCAAACACACCCCATGCACACCTCCACTGGCAAAGGTGCCAGAAACGAGTTCTGTTGGTAGTTTTTACACTACCCCGGTAGGCAGCTGAAAGGCACCACAAAACTTGTTCTACCTGCTTTCTGGGCTGAGATGGGGAACGGCTGAATTTTGGACTTGGCTGGAGACAAAATGTTCCAAACACACCCCATGCACAGCTCCACCGGCAAAGGTGCCAGAAATGAGTTCTGTTGGTAGTTTTTACACTACCCCGGTAGGCAGCTGAAAGGCACCACAAAACTTGTTCTACCTGCTTTCTGGGCTGAGATGGGGAACGGCTGAATTTTGGACTCGGCTGGTGACAAAATGTTCCAAACACACCCCATGCACAACTCCTCCGGGGAAGGTGCCAGAAACGAGTTCTGTTGGTAGTTTTTACACTACCCCGGTAGGCAGCTGAAAGGCACCACAAAACTTGTTCTACCTGCTTTCTGGGCTGAGATGGAGAATCGCTGAATTTTGGACTCGGCTGCTGACAAAATGTTCCAAACACACCCCATGCACAACTCCACCGGGGAAGGTGCCAGAAACGAGTTCTGTTGGTAGTTTTTACACTACCCCGATAGGCAGCTGAAAGGCACCACAAAAGTTTTTCTACCTGCTTTCTGGGCTGAGATGGGGAATCGCTGAATTTTGGACTCGGCTGGTGACAAAATGTTCCAAACACACCCCATGCACAACTCCACCGGGGAAGGTGCCAGAAACGAGTTCTGTTGGTAGTTTTTACACTACCCCGGTAGGCAGCTGAAAGGCACCACAAAACTTGTTCTACCTGCTTTCTGGGCTGAGATGGGGAACAGCTGAATTTTGGACTCGGCTGGTGACAAAATGTTCCAAACACACCCCATGCACAGCTCCACCGGCAAAGGTGCCAGAAACGAGTTCTGTTGGTAGTTTTTACACTACCCCGGTAGGCAGCTGAAAGGCACCACAAAAGTTTTTCTACCTGCTTTCTGGTCTGAGATGGGGAACAGCTGAATTTTGGACTCGGCTGGTGACAAAATGTTCCAAACACACCCCATGCACAACTCCACCGGGGAAGGTGCCAGAAACGAGTTCTGTTGGTAGTTTTTACACTACCCCGGTAGGCAGCTGAAAGGCACCACAAAACTTGTTGTACCTGCTTTCTGGGCTGAGATGGAGAATCGCTGAATTTTGGACTCGGCTGGTGACAAAATGTTCCAAACACACCCCATGCACAACTCCTCCGGGGAAGGTGCCAGAAACGAGTTCTGCTGGTAGTTTTTACACTACCCCGGTAGGCAGCTGAAAGGCACCAGAAAACTTGTTCTACCTGCTTTCTGGGCTGAGATGGGGAATCGCTGAATTTTGGACTCGGCTGGTGACAAAATGTTCCAAACACACCCCATGCACACCTCCATTGGCAAAGGTGCCAGAAACGAGTTCTGTTGGTAGTTTTTACACTACCCCAGTAGGCAGCTGAAAGGCACCACAAAACTTGTTCTACCTGCTTTCTGGGCTGAGATGGGGATCAGCTGAATTTTGGACTCGGCTGCTGACAAAATGTTCCAAACACACCCCATGCACAGCTCCACCGGCAAAGGTGCCAGAAACGAGTTCTGTTCGTAGTTTTTACACTACCCCGGTAGGCAGCTGAAAGGCACCACAAAAGTTTTTCTACCTGCTTTCTGGGCTGAGATGGGGAATCGCTGAATTTTGGACTCGGCTGCTGACAAAATGTTCCAAACACACCCCATGCACAACTCCTCCGGGGAAGGTGCCAGAAACGAGTTCTGTTGGTAGTTTTTACACTACCCCTGTAGGCAAGAGAAAGGCACCACAAAACTTGTTCTACCTGCTTTCTGGGCTGAGATGGGGAATCGCTGAATTTTGGACTCGGCTGGTAACAAAATGTTCCAAACACACCCCATGCACAACTCCACCGGGGAAGGTGCGAGAAACGAGTTCTGTTGGTAGTTTTTACAGTACCCCGGTAGGCAGCTGAAAGGCACCACAAAAATTGTTCTACCTGCTTTCTGGGCTGAGATGGAGAATCGCTGAATTTTGGACTCGGCTGGTGACAAAATGTTCCAAACACACCCCATGCACAACTCCACCGGGGAAGGTGCCAGAAACGAGTTCTGTTGGTAGTTTTTACACTACCCCGGTAGGCAGCTGAAAGGCAACACAAAACATGTTCAACCTGCTTTCTGGGCTGAGATGGGGAATCGCTGAATTTTGGACTCGGCTGGTGACAAAATGTTCCAAACACACCCCATGCACACCTCCACTGGCAAAGGTGCCAGAAACGAGTTCTGTTGGTAGTTTTTACACTACCCCGGTAGGCAGCTGAAAGGCACCACAAAACTTGTTCTACCTGCTTTCTGGGCTGAGATGGGGAACGGCTGAATTTTGGACTTGGCTGGAGACAAAATGTTCCAAACACACCCCATGCACAGCTCCACCGGGGAAGGTGCCAGAAATGAGTTCTGTTGGTAGTTTTTACACTACCCCGGTAGGCAGCTGAAAGGCACCACAAAACTTGTTCTACCTGCTTTCTGGGCTGAGATGGGGAACGGCTGAATTTTGGACTCGGCTGGTGACAAAATGTTCCAAACACACCCCATGCACAACTCCTCCGGGGAAGGTGCCAGAAACGAGTTCTGTTGGTAGTTTTTACACTACCCCGATGGGCAGCTGAAAGGCACCACAAAACTTGTTCTACCTGCTTTCTGGGCTGAGATGGAGAATCGCTGAATTTTGGACTCGGCTGCTGACAAAATGTTCCAAACACACCCCATGCACACCTCCACTGGCAAAGGTGCCAGAAACGAGTTCTGTTGGTAGTTTTTACACTACCCCGATAGGCAGCTGAAAGGCACCACAAAAGTTTTTCTACCTGCTTTCTGGGCTGAGATGGGGAATCGCTGAATTTTGGACTCGGCTGGTGACAAAATGTTCCAAACACACCCCATGCACAACTCCACCGGGGAAGGTGCCAGAAACGAGTTCTGTTGGTAGTTTTTACACTACCCCGGTAGGCAGCTGAAAGGCACCACAAAACTTGTTCTACCTGCTTTCTGGGCTGAGATGGGGAACAGCTGAATTTTGGACTCGGCTGGTGACAAAATGTTCCAAACACACCCCATGCACAGCTCCACCGGCAAAGGTGCCAGAAACGAGTTCTGTTGGTAGTTTTTACACTACCCCGGTAGGCAGCTGAAAGGCACCACAAAAGTTTTTCTACCTGCTTTCTGGGCTGAGATGGGGAACGGCTGAATTTTGGACTCGGCTGGTGACAAAATGTTCCAAACACACCCCATGCACAACTCCACCGGGGAAGGTGCCAGAAACGAGTTCTGTTGGTAGTTTTTACACTACCCCGGTAGGCAGCTGAAAGGCACCACAAAACTTGTTGTACCTGCTTTCTGGGCTGAGATGGAGAATCGCTGAATTTTGGACTCGGCTGGTGACAAAATGTTCCAAACACACCCCATGCACAACTCCTCCGGGGAAGGTGCCAGAAACGAGTTCTGTTGGTAGTTTTTACACTACCCCGGTAGGCAGCTGAAAGGCACCACAAAACTTGTTCTACCTGCTTTCTGGGCTGAGATGGGGATCAGCTGAATTTTGGACTCGGCTGCTGACAAAATGTTCCAAACACACCCCATGCACAGCTCCACCGGGGAAGGTGCCAGAAACGAGTTCTGTTCGTAGTTTTTACACTACCCCGGTAGGCAGCTGAAAGGCACCACAAAACTTGTTCTACCTGCTTTCAGGGCTGAGTTGGGGAATCGCTGAATTTTGGACTCGGCTGGTGACAAAATGTTCCAAACACACCCCATGCACAACTCCACCGGGGAAGGTGCCAGAAACGAGTTCTGTTGGTAGTTTTTACACTACCCCGGTAGGCAGGTCAAAGGCACCACAAAACTTATTGTACCTGCTTTCTGGGCTGAGATGGGGAACGGCTGAATTTTGGACTCGGCTGGTAACAAAATATTCCAAACACACCCCATGCACAGCTCCACCGGCAAAGGTGCCAGAAACGAGTTCTGTTGGTAGTTTTTACACTACCCCGGTAGGCAGCTGAAAGGCACCACAAAACATGTTCTACCTGCTTTCTGGGCTGAGATGGGGAATCGCTGAATTTTGGACTCGGCTGCTGACAAAATGTTCCAAACACACCCCATGCACAACTCCACCGGGGAAGGTGCCAGAAACGAGTTCTGTTGGTAGTTTTTACACTACCCCGGTAGGCAAGAGAAAGGCACCACAAAACTTGTTCTACCTGCTTTCTGGGCTGAGATGGGGAATCGCTGAATTTTGGACTCGGCTGCTGACAAAATGTTCCAAACACACCCCATGCACAACTCCACCGGGGAAGGTGCCAGAAACGAGTTCTGTTGGTAGTTTTTACACTACCCCGGTAGGCAGCTGAAAGGCACCACAAAACTTGTTCTACCTGCTTTCTGGGCTGAGATGGGGAATCGCTGAATTTTGGACTCGGCTGGTAACAAAATGTTCCAAACACACCCCATGCACAACTCCACCGGGGAAGGTGCCAGAAACGAGTTCTGTTGGTAGTTTTTACACTACCCCGGTAGGCAAGAGAAAGGCACCACAAAACTTGTTCTACCTGCTTTCTGGGCTGAGATGGGGAATCGCTGAATTTTGGACTCGGCTGCTGACAAAATGTTCCAAACACACCCCATGCACAACTCCACCGGGGAAGGTGCCAGAAACGAGTTCTGTTGGTAGTTTTTACACTACCCCGGTAGGCAGCTGAAAGGCACCACAAGAATTGTTCTACCTGCTTTCTGGGCTGAGATGGAGAATCGCTGAATTTTGGACTCGGCTGCTGACAAAATGTTCCAAACACACCCCATGCACAACTCCTCCGGGGAAGGTGCCAGAAACGAGTTCTGTTGGTAGTTTTTACACTACCCCGATGGGCAGCTGAAAGGCACCACAAAACTTGTTCTACCTGCTTTCTGGGCTGAGATGGAGAATCGCTGAATTTTGGACTCGGCTGCTGACAAAATGTTCCAAACACACCCCATGCACACCTCCACTGGCAAAGGTGCCAGAAACGAGTTCTGTTGGTAGTTTTTACACTACCCCGATAGGCAGCTGAAAGGCACCACAAAAGTTTTTCTACCTGCTTTCTGGGCTGAGATGGGGAATCGCTGAATTTTGGACTCGGCTGGTGACAAAATGTTCCAAACACACCCCATGCACAACTCCACCGGGGAAGGTGCCAGAAACGAGTTCTGTTGGTAGTTTTTACACTACCCCGGTAGGCAGCTGAAAGGCACCACAAAACTTGTTCTACCTGCTTTCTGGGCTGAGATGGGGAACAGCTGAATTTTGGACTCGGCTGGTGACAAAATGTTCCAAACACACCCCATGCACAGCTCCACCGGCAAAGGTGCCAGAAACGAGTTCTGTTGGTAGTTTTTACACTACCCCGGTAGGCAGCTGAAAGGCACCACAAAACTTGTTCTACCTGCTTTCTGGGCTGAGATGGGGAACGGCTGAATTTTGGACTTGGCTGGAGACAAAATGTTCCAAACACACCCCATGCACAGCTCCACCGGGGAAGGTGCCAGAAATGAGTTCTGTTGGTAGTTTTTACACTACCCCGGTAGGCAGCTGAAAGGCACCACAAAACTTGTTCTACCTGCTTTCTGGGCTGAGATGGAGAATCGCTGAATTTTGGACTCGGCTGGTGACAAAATGTTCCAAACACACCCCATGCACAACTCCACCGGGGAAGGTGCCAGAAACGAGTTCTGTTGGTAGTTTTTACACTACCCCGGTAGGCAAGAGAAAGGCACCACAAAACTTGTTCTACCTGCTTTCTGGGCTGAGATGGGGAACGGCTGAATTTTGGACTCGGCTGCTGACAAAATGTTCCAAACACACCCCATGCACAACTCCTCCGGGGAAGGTGCCAGAAACGAGTTCTGTTGGTAGTTTTTACACTACCCCGGTAGGCAAGAGAAAGGCACCACAAAACTTGTTCTACCTGCTTTCTGGGCTGAGATGGGGAATCGCTGAATTTTGGACTCGGCTGGTGACAAAATGTTCCAAACACACCCCATGCACAACTCCTCCGGGGAAGGTGCCAGAAACGAGTTCTGTTGGTAGTTTTTACACTACCCCGGTAGGCAGCTGAAAGGCACCACAAAACTTGTTCTACCTGCTTTCTGGGCTGAGATGGGGAATCCCTGAATTTGGGCTCGGCTGGTGACAAAATGTTCCAAACACACCCCATGCACAACTCCACCGGGGAAGGTGCCAGAAACGAGTTCTGTTGGTAGTTTTTACACTACCCCGGTAGGCAGCTGAAAGGCACCACAAAACTTGTTCTACCTGCTTTCTGGGCTGAGATGGGGAATCGCTGAATTTTGGACTCGGCTGGTGACAAAATGTTCCAAACACACCCCATGCACAACTCCACCGGGGAAGGTGCCAGAAACGAGTTCTGTTGGTAGTTTTTACACTACCCCGGTAGGCAGCTGAAAGGCACCACAAAACTTGTTCTACCTGCTTTCTGGGCTGAGATGGGGAATCGCTGAATTTTGGACTCGGCTGCCGACAAAATGTTCCAAACACACCCCATGCACAACTCCACCGGGGAAGGTGCCAGAAACGAGTTCTGTTGGTAGTTTTTACACTACCCCGGTAGGCAGCTGAAAGGCACCACAAAACTTGTTCTACCTGCTTTCTGGGCTGAGATGGAGAATCGCTGAATTTTGGACTCGGCTGGTGACAAAATGTTCCAAACACACCCCATGCACAACTCCACCGGGGAAGGTGCCAGAAACGAGTTCTGTTGGTAGTTTTTACACTACCCCGGTAGGCAGCTGAAAGGCACCACAAAACTTGTTCTACCTGCTTTCTGGGCTGAGATGGGGAATCGCTGAATTTTGGACTCGGCTGGTGACAAAATGTTCCAAACACACCCCATGCACAACTCCACCGGGGAAGGTGCCAGAAACGAGTTCTGTTGGTAGTTTTTACACTACCCCGGTAGGCAGCTGAAAGGCACCACAAAACTTGTTCTACCTGCTTTCTGGGCTGAGATGGGGAATCGCTGAATTTTGGACTCGGCTGGTGACAAAATGTTCCAAACACACCCCATGCTCAACTCCACCGGGGAAGGTGCCAGAAACGAGTTCTGTTGGTAGTTTTTACACTACCCCGGTAGGCAAGAGAAACGCACCACAAAACTTCTTCTACCTGCTTTCTGGGCTGAGATGGAGAATCGCTGAATTTTGGACTCGGCTGGTGACAAAATGTTCCAAACACACCCCATGCACAGCTACACCGGCAAAGGTGCCAGAAACGAGTTCTGTTGGTAGTTTTTACACTACCCCGGTAGGCAGCTGAAAGGCACCACAAAAGTTTTTCTACCTGCTTTCTGGTCTGAGATGGGGAACAGCTGAATTTTGGACTCGGCTGGTGACAAAATGTTCCAAACACACCCCATGCACAACTCCACCGGGGAAGGTGCCAGAAACGAGTTCTGTTGGTAGTTTTTACACTACCCCGGTAGGCAGCTGAAAGGCACCACAAAACTTGTTCTACCTGCTTTCTGGGCTGAGGTGGGGAATCGCTGAATTTTGGACTCGGCTGCTGACAAAATGTTCCAAACACACCCCATGCACAACTCCTCCGGGGAAGGTGCCAGAAACGAGTTCTGTTGGTAGTTTTTACACTACCCCGGTAGGCAGCTGAAAGGCACCACAAAACTTGTTCTACCTGCTTTCTGGGCTGAGATGGGGAATCGCTGAATTTTGGACTCGGCTGGTGACAAAATGTTCCAAACACACCCCATGCACAACTCCACCAGGGAAGGTGCCAGAAACGAGTTCTGTTGGTAGTTTTTACAGTACCCCGGTAGGCAGCTGAAAGGCACCACAAAACTTGTTCTACCTGCTTTCTGGGCTGAGATGGGGATCAGCTGAATTTTGGACTCGGCTGCTGACAAAATGTTCCAAACACACCCCATGCACAGCTCCACCGGGGAAGGTGCCAGAAACGAGTTCTGTTCGTAGTTTTTACACTACCCCGGTAGGCAGCTGAAAGGCACCACAAAACTTGTTCTACCTGCTTTCAGGGCTGAGTTGGGGAATCGCTGAATTTTGGACTCGGCTGGTGACAAAATGTTCCAAACACACCCCATGCACAACTCCACCGGGGAAGGTGCCAGAAACGAGTTCTGTTGGTAGTTTTTACACTACCCCGGTAGGCAGGTCAAAGGCACCACAAAACTTATTGTACCTGCTTTCTGGGCTGAGATGGGGAACGGCTGAATTTTGGACTCGGCTGGTAACAAAATATTCCAAACACACCCCATGCACAGCTCCACCGGCAAAGGTGCCAGAAACGAGTTCTGTTGGTAGTTTTTACACTACCCCGGTAGGCAGCTGAAAGGCACCACAAAAGTTTTTCTACCTGCTTTCTGGGCTGAGATGGGGAACCGCTGAATTTTGGACTCGGCTGGTGACAAAATGTTCCAAACACACCCCATGCACAACTCCACCGGGGAAGGTGCCAGAAACGAGTTCTGTTGGTAGTTTTTACACTACCCCGGTAGGCAAGAGAAAGGCACCACAAAACTTGTTCTACCTGCTTTCTGGGCTGAGATGGGGAATCGCTGAATTTTGGACTCGGCTGCTGACAAAATGTTCCAAACACACCCCATGCACAACTCCACCGGGGAAGGTGCCAGAAACGAGTTCTGTTGGTAGTTTTTACACTACCCCGGTAGGCAGCTGAAAGGCACCACAAGAATTGTTCTACCTGCTTTCTGGGCTGAGATGGAGAATCGCTGAATTTTGGACTCGGCTGCTGACAAAATGTTCCAAACACACCCCATGCACACCTCCATTGGCAAAGGTGCCAGAAACGAGTTCTGTTGGTAGTTTTTACACTACCCCGGTAGGCAGCTGAAAGGCACCACAAAACTTGTTCTACCTGCTTTCTGGGCTGAGATGGGGAACAGCTGAATTTTGGACTCGGCTGCTGACAAAATGTTCCAAATACACCCCATGCACAGCTCCACCGGGGAAGGTGCCAGAAACGAGTTCTGTTGGTAGTTTTTACACTACCCCGGTAGGCAGCTGAAAGGCACCACAAAACTTGTTCTACCTGCTTTCTGGGCTGAGATGGGGAACGGCTGAATTTTGGACTCGGCTGGTGACAAAATGTTCCAAACACACCCCATGCACAACTCCACCGGGGAAGGTGCCAGAAACGAGTTCTGTTGGTAGTTTTTACACTACCCCGGTAGGCAGCTGAAAGGCACCACAAAACTTGTTCTACCTGCTTTCTGGGCTGAGATGGGGAATCGCTGAATTTTGGACTCGGCTGCTGACAAAATGTTCCAAACACACCCCATGCACAACTCCACCGGGGAAGGTGCCAGAAACGAGTTCTGTTGGTAGTTTTTACAGTACCCCGGTAGGCAGCTGAAAGGCGCCACAAAACTTGTTCTACCTGCTTTCTGGGCTGAGATGGGGAATCGCTGAATTTTGGACTCGGCTGCTGACAAAATGTTCCAAACACACCCCATGCACAACTCCACCGGGGAAGGTGCCAGAAACGAGTTCTGTTCGTAGTTTTTACACTACCCTGGTAGGCAGCTGAAAGGCACCACAAAACTTATTGTACCTGCTTTCTGGGCTGAGATGGGGAACGGCTGAATTTTGGACTCGGCTGGTAACAAAATATTCCAAACACACCCCATGCACAGCTCCACCGGCAAAGGTGCCAGAAACGAGTTCTGTTGGTAGTTTTTACACTACCCCGGTAGGCAGCTGAAAGGCACCACAAAACTTGTTCTACCTGCTTTCTGGGCTGAGATGGGGAATCGCTGAATTTTGGACTCGGCTGGTGACAAAATGTTCCAAACACACCCCATGCACAACTCCTCCGGGGAAGGTGCCAGAAACGAGTTCTGTTGGTAGTTTTTACACTACCCCGGTAGGCAAGAGAAAGGCACCACAAAACTTGTTCTACCTGCTTTCTGGGCTGAGATGGGGAACGGCTGAATTTTGGACTCGGCTGCTGACAAAATGTTCCAAACACACCCCATGCACAACTCCTCCGGGGAAGGTGCCAGAAACGAGTTCTGTTGGTAGTTTTTACACTACCCCGGTAGGCAAGAGAAAGGCACCACAAAACTTGTTCTACCTGCTTTCTGGGCTGAGATGGAGAATCGCTGAATTTTGGACTCGGCTGCTGACAAAATGTTCCAAACACACCCCATGCACACCTCCACTGGCAAAGGTGCCAGAAACGAGTTCTGTTGGTAGTTTTTACACTACCCCGGTAGGCAGCTGAAAGGCACCACAAAACTTGTTCTACCTGCTTTCTGGGCTGAGATGGGGAACAGCTGAATTTTGGACTCGGCTGCTGACAAAATGTTCCAAACACACCCCATGCACAACTCCACCGGGGAAGGTGCCAGAAACGAGTTCTGTTGGTAGTTTTTACACTACCCCGGTAGGCAGCTGAAAGGCACCACAAAACTTGTTGTACCTGCTTTCTGGGCTGAGATGGAGAATCGCTGAATTTTGGACTCGGCTGGTGACAAAATGTTCCAAACACACCCCATGCACAACTCCTCCGGGGAAGGTGCCAGAAACGAGTTCTGCTGGTAGTTTTTACACTACCCCGGTAGGCAGCTGAAAGGCACCAGAAAACTTGTTCTACCTGCTTTCTGGGCTGAGATGGGGAATCGCTGAATTTTGGACTCGGCTGGTGACAAAATGTTCCAAACACACCCCATGCACACCTCCATTGGCAAAGGTGCCAGAAACGAGTTCTGTTGGTAGTTTTTACACTACCCCAGTAGGCAGCTGAAAGGCACCACAAAACTTGTTCTACCTGCTTTCTGGGCTGAGATGGGGATCAGCTGAATTTTGGACTCGGCTGCTGACAAAATGTTCCAAACACACCCCATGCACAGCTCCACCGGCAAAGGTGCCAGAAACGAGTTCTGTTCGTAGTTTTTACACTACCCCGGTAGGCAGCTGAAAGGCACCACAAAACTTGTTCTACCTGCTTTCAGGGCTGAGTTGGGGAATCGCTGAATTTTGGACTCGGCTGCTGACAAAATGTTCCAAACACACCCCATGCACAACTCCACCGGGGAAGGTGCCAGAAACGAGTTCTGTTGGTAGTTTTTACACTACCCCGGTAGGCAGCTGAAAGGCACCACAAAACTTGTTCTACCTGCTTTCTGGGCTGAGATGGGGAACGGCTGAATTTTGGACTCGGCTGGTAACAAAATATTCCAAACACACCCCATGCACAGCTCCACCGGCAAAGGTGCCAGAAACGAGTTCTGTTGGTAGTTTTTACACTACCCCGGTAGGCAGCTGAAAGGCACCACAAAAGTTTTTCTACCTGCTTTCTGGGCTGAGATGGGGAATCGCTGAATTTTGGACTCGGCTGCTGACAAAATGTTCCAAACACACCCCATGCACAACTCCACCGGGGAAGGTGCCAGAAACGAGTTCTGTTGGTAGTTTTTACACTACCCCGGTAGGCAGCTGAAAGGCACCACAAAACTTGTTCTACCTGCTTTCTGGGCTGAGATGGGGAATCGCTGAATTTTGGACTCGGCTGCTGACAAAATGTTCCAAACACACCCCATGCACAAGTCCTCCGGGGAAGGTGCCAGAAACGAGTTCTGTTGGTAGTTTTTACACTACCCCGGTAGGCAAGAGAAAGGCACCAGAAAACTTGTTCTACCTGCTTTCTGGGCTGAGATGGGGAATCGCTGAATTTTGGACTCGGCTGGTAACAAAATGTTCCAAACACACCCCATGCACAACTCCACCGGGGAAGGTGCCAGAAACGAGTTCTGTTGGTAGTTTTTACACTACCCCGGTAGGCAGCTGAAAGGCACCACAAAACTTGTTCTACCTGCTTTCTGGGCTGAGATGGGGAACAGCTGAATTTTGGACTCGGCTGGTAACAAAATGTTCCAAACACACCCCATGCACAACTCCACCGGGGAAGGTGCCAGAAACGAGTTCTGTTGGTAGTTTTTACACTACCCCGGTAGGCAGCTGAAAGGCACCACAAAACTTGTTCTACCTGCTTTCTGGGCTGAGATGGGGAATCGCTGAATTTTGGACTCGGCTGGTGACAAAATGTTCCAAACACACCCCATGCACAACTCCACCGGGGAAGGTGCCAGAAACGAGTTCTGTTGGTAGTTTTTACACTACCCCGGTAGGCAGCTGAAAGGCACCACAAAACTTGTTCTACCTGCTTTCTGGGCTGAGATGGGGAACGGCTGAATTTTGGACTCGGCTGGTGACAAAATGTTCCAAACACACCCCATGCACAACTCCACCGGGGAAGGTGCCAGAAACGAGTTCTGTTGGTAGTTTTTACACTACCCCGGTAGGCAGCTGAAAGGCACCACAAAACTTGTTCTACCTGCTTTCTGGGCTGAGATGGGGAACGGCTGAATTTTGGACTCGGCTAGTGACAAAATGTTCCAAACACACCCCATGCACACCTCCACCGCGGAAGGTGCCAGAAACAAGTTCTGTTGGTAGTTTTTACACTACCCCGGTAGGCAGCTGAAAGGCACCACAAAACTTGTTCTACCTGCTTTCTGGGCTGAGATGGGGAACAGCTGAATTTTGGACTCGGCTGGTGACAAAATGTTCCAAACACACCCCATGCACAGCTCCACCGGGGAAGGTGCCAGAAACGAGTTCTGTTGGTAGTTTTTACACTACCCCGGTAGGCAGCTGAAAGGCACCACAAAACTTGTTCTACCTGCTTTCAGGGCTGAGTTGGGGAATCGCTGAATTTTGGACTCGGCTGGTGACAAAATGTTCCAAACACACCCCATGCACAACTCCACCGGGGAAGGTGCCAGAAACGAGTTCTGTTGGTAATTTTTACACTACCCCGGTAGGCAGCTGAAAGGCAACTCAAAACTTATTGTACCTGCTTTCTGGGCTGAGATGGGGAACGGCTGAATTTTGGACTTGGCTGGTAACAAAATATTCCAAACACACCCCATGCACAGCTCCACCGGCAAAGGTGCCAGAAACGAGTTCTGTTGGTAGTTTTTACACTACCCCGGTAGGCAGCTGAAAGGCACCACAAAACTTGTTCTACCTGCTTTCTGGGCTGAGATGGGGAATCGCTGAATTTTGGACTCGGCTGCTGACAAAATGTTCCAAACACACCCCATGCACAACTCCTCCGGGGAAGGTGCCAGAAACGAGTTCTGTTGGTAGTTTTTACACTACCCCGGTAGGCAAGAGAAAGGCACCAGAAAACTTGTTCTACCTGCTTTCTGGGCTGAGATGGGGAATCGCTGAATTTTGGACTCGGCTGGTAACAAAATGTTCCAAACACACCCCATGCACAACTCCACCGGCAAAGGTGCCAGAAACGAGTTCTGTTGGTAGTTTTTACACTACCCCGGTAGGCAAGAGAAAGGCACCACAAAACTTGTTCTACCTGCTTTCTGGGCTGAGATGGGGAACAGCTGAATTTTGGACTCGGCTGGTAACAAAATGTTCCAAACACACCCCATGCACACCTCCACTGGCAAAGGTGCCAGAAACGAGTTCTGTTGGTAGTTTTTACAGTACCCCGGTAGGCAGCTGAAAGGCACCACAAAACTTGTTCTACCTGCTTTCTGGGCTGAGATGGGGAACAGCTGAATTTTGGACTCGGCTGCTGACAAAATGTTCCAAACACACCCCATGCACAACTCCACCGGGGAAGGTGCCAGAAACGAGTTCTGTTGGTAGTTTTTACACTACCCCGGTAGGCAGCTGAAAGGCACCACAAAACTTGTTCTACCTGCTTTCTGGGCTGAGATGGGGAACGGCTGAATTTTGGACTCGGCTGGTGACAAAATGTTCCAAACACACCCCATGCACAACTCCACCGGGGAAGGTGCCAGAAACGAGTTCTGTTGGTAGTTTTTACACTACCCCGGTAGGCAGCTGAAAGGCACCACAAAACTTGTTCTACCTGCTTTCTGGGCTGAGATGGGGAACGGCTGAATTTTGGACTCGGCTGCTGACAAAATGTTCCAAACACACCCCATGCACAGCTCCACCGGCAAAGGTGCCAGAAACGAGTTCTGTTGGTAGTTTTTACACTACCCCGGTAGGCAGCTGAAAGGCACCACAAAACTTGTTCTACCTGCTTTCTGGGCTGAGATGGGGAACAGCTGAATTTTGGACTCGGCTGCTGACAAAATGTTCCAAACACACCCCATGCACACCTCCACTGGCAAAGGTGCCAGAAACGAGTTCTGTTGGTAGTTTTTACACTACCCCGGTAGGCAGCTGAAAGGCACCACAAAACTTGTTCTACCTGCTTTCTGGGCTGAGATGGGGAATCGCTGAATTTTGGACTCGGCTGCTGACAAAATGTTCCAAACACACCCCATGCACAACTCCACCGGGGAAGGTGCCAGAAACGAGTTCTGTTGGTAGTTTTTACAGTACCCCGGTAGGCAGCTGAAAGGCACCACAAAAGTTTTTCTACCTGCTTTCTGGGCTGAGATGGGGATCAGCTGAATTTTGGACTCGGCTGCTGACAAAATGTTCCAAACACACCCCATGCACAACTCCACCGGGGAAGGTGCCAGAAACGAGTTCTGTTGGTAGTTTTTACACTACCCCGGTAGGCAGCTGAAAGGCACCACAAAACTTGTTGTACCTGCTTTCTGGGCTGAGATGGGGAATCGCTGAATTTTGGACTCGGCTGCTGACAAAATGTTCCAAACACACCCCATGCACAACTCCACCGGGGAAGGTGCCAGAAACGAGTTCTGTTGGTAGTTTTTACACTACCCCGGTAGGCAGCTGAAAGGCACCACAAAACTTGTTCTACCTGCTTTCTGGGCTGAGATGGGGAATCGCTGAATTTTGGACTCGGCTGCTGACAAAATGTTCCAAACACACCCCATGCACACCTCCATTGGCAAAGGTGCCAGAAATGAGTTCTGTTGGTAGTTTTTACACTACCCCAGTAGGCAGCTGAAAGGCACCACAAAACTTGTTCTACCTGCTTTCTGGGCTGAGATGGGGATCAGCTGAATTTTGGACTCGGCTGCTGACAAAATGTTCCAAACACACCCCATGCACAACTCCACCGGCAAAGGTGCCAGAAACGAGTTCTGTTCGTAGTTTTTACACTACCCCGGTAGGCAAGAGAAAGGCACCACAAAACTTGTTCTACCTGCTTTCTGGGCTGAGATGGGGAACAGCTGAATTTTGGACTCGGCTGGTAACAAAATGTTCCAAACACACCCCATGCACAACTCCACTGGCAAAGGTGCCAGAAACGAGTTCTGTTGGTAGTTTTTACAGTACCCCGGTAGGCAGCTGAAAGGCACCACAAAAATTGTTCTACCTGCTTTCTGGGCTGAGATGGAGAATCGCTGAATTTTGGACTCGGCTGCTGACAAAATGTTCCAAACACACCCCATGCACAACTCCACCGGGGAAGGTGCCAGAAACGAGTTCTGTTGGTAGTTTTTACACTACCCCGGTAGGCAGCTGAAAGGCACCACAAAACTTGTTCTACCTGCTTTCTGGGCTGAGATGGGGAACGGCTGAATTTTGGACTCGGCTGGTGACAAAATGTTCCAAACACACCCCATGCACAACTCCACCGGGGAAGGTGCCAGAAACGAGTTCTGTTGGTAGTTTTTACACTACCCCGGTAGGCAGCTGAAAGGCACCACAAAACTTGTTCTACCTGCTTTCTGGGCTGAGATGGGGAACGGCTGAATTTTGGACTCGGCTGCTGACAAAATGTTCCAAACACACCCCATGCACAGCTCCACCGGCAAAGGTGCCAGAAACGAGTTCTGTTGGTAGTTTTTACACTACCCCGGTAGGCAGCTGAAAGGCACCACAAAAGTTTTTCTACCTGCTTTCTGGGCTGAGATGGGGAACAGCTGAATTTTGGACTCGGCTGCTGACAAAATGTTCCAAACACACCCCATGCACACCTCCACTGGCAAAGGTGCCAGAAACGAGTTCTGTTGGTAGTTTTTACACTACCCCGGTAGGCAGCTGAAAGGCACCACAAAACTTGTTCTACCTGCTTTCTGGGCTGAGATGGGGAATCGCTGAATTTTGGACTCGGCTGCTGACAAAATGTTCCAAACACACCCCATGCACAACTCCACCGGGGAAGGTGCCAGAAACGAGTTCTGTTGGTAGTTTTTACAGTACCCCGGTAGGCAGCTGAAAGGCACCACAAAAGTTTTTCTACCTGCTTTCTGGGCTGAGATGGGGATCAGCTGAATTTTGGACTCGGCTGCTGACAAAATGTTCCAAACACACCCCATGCACAACTCCACCGGGGAAGGTGCCAGAAACGAGTTCTGTTGGTAGTTTTTACACTACCCCGGTAGGCAGCTGAAAGGCACCACAAAACTTGTTGTACCTGCTTTCTGGGCTGAGATGGGGAATCGCTGAATTTTGGACTCGGCTGCTGACAAAATGTTCCAAACACACCCCATGCACAACTCCACCGGGGAAGGTGCCAGAAACGAGTTCTGTTGGTAGTTTTTACACTACCCCGGTAGGCAGCTGAAAGGCACCACAAAACTTGTTCTACCTGCTTTCTGGGCTGAGATGGGGAATCGCTGAATTTTGGACTCGGCTGGTGACAAAATGTTCCAAACACACCCTATGCACACCTCCATTGGCAAAGGTGCCAGAAATGAGTTCTGTTGGTAGTTTTTACACTACCCCGGTAGGCAGCTGAAAGGCACCACAAAAGTTGTTCTACCTGCTTTCTGGGCTGAGATGGGGATCAGCTGAATTTTGGACTCGGCTGCTGACAAAATGTTCCAAACACACCCCATGCACAACTCCACCGGCAAAGGTGCCAGAAACGAGTTCTGTTCGTAGTTTTTACACTACCCCGGTAGGCAAGAGAAAGGCACCACAAAACTTGTTCTACCTGCTTTCTGGGCTGAGATGGGGAACAGCTGAATTTTGGACTCGGCTGGTAACAAAATGTTCCAAACACACCCCATGCACACCTCCACTGGCAAAGGTGCCAGAAACGAGTTCTGTTGGTAGTTTTTACAGTACCCCGGTAGGCAGCTGAAAGGCACCACAAAAATTGTTCTACCTGCTTTCTGGGCTGAGATGGAGAATCGCTGAATTTTGGACTCGGCTGCTGACAAAATGTTCCAAACACACCCCATGCACACCTCCACCGGGGAAGGTGCCAGAAACGAGTTCTGTTGGTAGTTTTTACACTACCCCGGTAGGCAGCTGAAAGGCACCACAAAACTTGTTCTACCTGCTTTCTGGGCTGAGATGGGGAACGGCTGAATTTTGGACTCGGCTGGTGACAAAATGTTCCAAACACACCCCATGCACAACTCCACCGGGGAAGGTGCCAGAAACGAGTTCTGTTGGTAGTTTTTACACTACCCCGGTAGGCAGCTGAAAGGCACCACAAAACTTGTTCTACCTGCTTTCTGGGCTGAGATGGGGAACAGCTGAATTTTGGACTCGGCTGGTGACAAAATGTTCCAAACACACCCCATGCACAGCTCCACCGGCAAAGGTGCCAGAAACGAGTTCTGTTGGTAGTTTTTACACTACCCCGGTAGGCAGCTGAAAGGCACCACAAAACTTCTTCTACCTGCTTTCTGGGCTGAGATGGGGAACAGCTGAATTTTGGACTCGGCTGGTGACAAAATGTTCCAAACACACCCCATGCACACCTCCACTGGCAAAGGTGCCAGAAACGAGTTCTGTTGGTAGTTTTTACACTACCCCGGTAGGCAAGAGAAAGGCACCACAAAACTTGTTCTACCTGCTTTCTGGGCTGAGATGGGGAACAGCTGAATTTTGGACTCGGCTGGTAACAAAATGTTCCAAACACACCCCATGCACACCTCCACTGGCAAAGGTGCCAGAAACGAGTTCTGTTGGTAGTTTTTACAGTACCCCGGTAGGCAGCTGAAAGGCACCACAAAAATTGTTCTACCTGCTTTCTGGGCTGAGATGGAGAATCGCTGAATTTTGGACTCGGCTGCTGACAAAATGTTCCAAACACACCCCATGCACAACTCCACCGGCAAAGGTGCCAGAAACCAGTTCTGTTGGTAGTTTTTACACTACCCCGGTAGGCAGCTGAAAGGCACCACAAAACTTGTTCTACCTGCTTTCTGGGCTGAGATGGGGAACGGCTGAATTTTGGACTCGGCTGGTGACAAAATGTTCCAAACACACCCCATGCACAACTCCACCGGGGAAGGTGCCAGAAACGAGTTCTGTTGGTAGTTTTTACACTACCCCGGTAGGCAGCTGAAAGGCACCACAAAACTTGTTCTACCTGCTTTCTGGGCTGAGATGGGGAACAGCTGAATTTTGGACTCGGCTGCTGACAAAATGTTCCAAACACACCCCATGCACAGCTCCACCGGCAAAGGTGCCAGAAACGAGTTCTGTTGGTAGTTTTTACACTACCCCGGTAGGCAGCTGAAAGGCACCACAAAACTTCTTCTACCTGCTTTCTGGGCTGAGATGGGGAACAGCTGAATTTTGGACTCGGCTGGTGACAAAATGTTCCAAACACACCCCATGCACACCTCCACTGGCAAAGGTGCCAGAAACGAGTTCTGTTGGTAGTTTTTACACTACCCCGGTAGGCAAGAGAAAGGCACCACAAAACTTGTTCTACCTGCTTTCTGGGCTGAGATGGGGAACAGCTGAATTTTGGACTCGGCTGGTAACAAAATGTTCCAACACACCCATGCACACCTCCACTGGCAAAGGTGCCAGAAACGAGTTCTGTTCGTAGTTTTTACACTACCCGGTAGGCAGCTGAAAGGCACCACAAAACTTGTTCTACCTGCTTTCTGGGCTGAGATGGGGAATCGCTGAATTTTGGACTCGGCTGGTGACAAAATGTTCCAAACACACCCCATGCACAACTCCACCGGGGAAGGTGCCAGAAACGAGTTCTCTTGGTAGTTTTTACACTACCCGGTAGGCAGCTGAAAGGCACCACAAAAGTTTTTCTACCTGCTTTCTGGGCTGAGATGGGGATCAGCTGAATTTTGGACTCGGCTGCTGACAAAATGTTCCAAACACACCCCATGCACAACTCCACCGGGGAAGGTGCCAGAAACGAGTTCTGTTGGTAGTTTTTACACTACCCCGGTAGGCAGCAGAAAGGCACCACAAAACTTGTTGTACCTGCTTTCTGGGCTGAGATGGGGAATCGCTGAATTTTGGACTCGGCTGCTGACAAAATGTTCCAAACACACCCCATGCACAACTCCACCGGGGAAGGTGCCAGAAACGAGTTCTGTTGGTAGTTTTTACACTACCCCGGTAGGCAGCTGAAAGGCACCACAAAACTTGTTCTACCTGCTTTCTGGGCTGAGATGGGGAATCGCTGAATTTTGGACTCGGCTGGTGACAAAATGTTCCAAACACACCCCATGCACAACTCCACCGGCAAAGGTGCCAGAAACGAGTTCTGTTGGTAGTTTTTACAGTACCCCAGTAGGCAGCTGAAAGGCACCACAAAACTTGTTCTACCTGCTTTCAGGGCTGAGTTGGGGAATCGCTGAATTTTGGACTCGGCTGGTGACAAAATGTTCCAAACACACCCCATGCACAACTCCACCGGGGAAGGTGCCAGAAACGAGTTCTGTTGGTAATTTTTACACTACCCCGGTAGGCAAGAGAAAGGCAACACAAAACTTATTGTACCTGCTTTCTGGGCTGAGATGGGGAACGGCTGAATTTTGGACTCGGCTGGTAACAAAATATTCCAAACACACCCCATGCACAGCTCCACCGGCAAAGGTGCCAGAAACGAGTTCTGTTGGTAGTTTTTACACTACCCCGGTAGGCAGCTGAAAGGCACCACAAAACTTGTTCTACCTGCTTTCTGGGCTGAGATGGGGAATCGCTGAATTTTGGACTCGGCTGCTGACAAAATGTTCCAAACACACCCCATGCACAACTCCTCCGGGGAAGGTGCCAGAAACGAGTTCTGTTGGTAGTTTTTACACTACCCCGGTAGGCAAGAGAAAGGCACCACAAAACTTGTTCTACCTGCTTTCTGGGCTGAGATGGGGAACGGCTGAATTTTGGACTCGGCTGGTGACAAAATGTTCCAAACACACCCCATGCACAACTCCACCGGGAAGGTGCCAGAAACGAGTTCTGTTGGTAGTTTTTACAGTACCCCGGTAGGCAGCTGAAAGGCACCACAAAAACTTGTTCTACCTGCTTTCTGGGCTGAGATGGAGAATCGCTGAATTTTGGACTCGGCTGCTGACAAAATGTTCCAAACACACCCCATGCACAACTCCACCGGGGAAGGTGCCAGAAACGAGTTCTGTTGGTAGTTTTTACACTACCCCGGTAGGCAGCTGAAAGGCACCACAAAACATGTTCTACCTGCTTTCTGGGCTGAGATGGGGAATCGCTGAATTTTGGACTCGGCTGCTGACAAAATGTTCCAAACACACCCCATGCACACCTCCATTGGCAAAGGTGCCAGAAACGAGTTCTGTTGGTAGTTTTTACACTACCCCGGTAGGCAGCTGAAAGGCACCACAAAACTTGTTCTACCTGCTTTCTGGGCTGAGATGGGGAATCGCTGAATTTTGGACTCGGCTGCTGACAAAATGTTCCAAACACACCCCATGCACAACTCCTCCGGGGAAGGTGCCAGAAACGAGTTCTGTTGGTAATTTTTACACTACCCCGGTAGGCAGCTGAAAGGCAACACAAAACTTATTGTACCTGCTTTCTGGGCTGAGATGGGGAACGGCTGAATTTTGGACTCGGCTGGTAACAAAATATTCCAAACACACCCCATGCACAACTCCACCGGGGAAGGTGCCAGAAACGAGTTCTGTTGGTAGTTTTTACAGTACCCCGGTAGGCAGCTGAAAGGCACCACAAAAGTTTTTCTACCTGCTTTCTGGGCTGAGATGGGGATCAGCTGAATTTTGGACTCGGCTGCTGACAAAATGTTCCAAACACACCCCATGCACAACTCCACCGGGGAAGGTGCCAGAAACGAGTTCTGTTGGTAGTTTTTACACTACCCCGGTAGGCAGCTGAAAGGCACCACAAAACTTGTTGTACCTGCTTTCTGGGCTGAGATGGGGAATCGCTGAATTTTGGACTCGGCTGCTGACAAAATGTTCCAAACACACCCCATGCACAACTCCACCGGGGAAGGTGCCAGAAACGAGTTCTGTTGGTAGTTTTTACACTACCCCGGTAGGCAGCTGAAAGGCACCACAAAACTTGTTCTACCTGCTTTCTGGGCTGAGATGGGGAATCGCTGAATTTTGGACTCGGCTGGTGACAAAATGTTCCAAACACACCCTATGCACACCTCCATTGGCAAAGGTGCCAGAAATGAGTTCTGTTGGTAGTTTTTACACTACCCCAGTAGGCAGCTGAAAGGCACCACAAAACTTGTTCTACCTGCTTTCTGGGCTGAGATGGGGATCAGCTGAATTTTGGACTCGGCTGCTGACAAAATGTTCCAAACACACCCCATGCACAACTCCACCGGCAAAGGTGCCAGAAACGAGTTCTGTTCGTAGTTTTTACACTACCCCGGTAGGCAAGAGAAAGGCACCACAAAACTTGTTCTACCTGCTTTCTGGGCTGAGATGGGGAACAGCTGAATTTTGGACTCGGCTGGTAACAAAATGTTCCAAACACACCCCATGCACACCTCCACTGGCAAAGGTGCCAGAAACGAGTTCTGTTGGTAGTTTTTACAGTACCCCGGTAGGCAGCTGAAAGGCACCACAAAAATTGTTCTACCTGCTTTCTGGGCTGAGATGGAGAATCGCTGAATTTTGGACTCGGCTGCTGACAAAATGTTCCAAACACACCCCATGCACACCTCCACCGGGGAAGGTGCCAGAAACGAGTTCTGTTGGTAGTTTTTACACTACCCCGGTAGGCAGCTGAAAGGCACCACAAAACTTGTTCTACCTGCTTTCTGGGCTGAGATGGGGAACGGCTGAATTTTGGACTCGGCTGGTGACAAAATGTTCCAAACACACCCCATGCACAACTCCACCGGGGAAGGTGCCAGAAACGAGTTCTGTTGGTAGTTTTTACACTACCCCGGTAGGCAGCTGAAAGGCACCACAAAACTTGTTCTACCTGCTTTCTGGGCTGAGATGGGGAACAGCTGAATTTTGGACTCGGCTGGTGACAAAATGTTCCAAACACACCCCATGCACACCTCCACTGGCAAAGGTGCCAGAAACGAGTTCTGTTGGTAGTTTTTACACTACCCCGGTAGGCAAGAGAAAGGCACCACAAAACTTGTTGTACCTGCTTTCTGGGCTGAGATGGGGAACAGCTGAATTTTGGACTCGGCTGGTAACAAAATGTTCCAAACACACCCCATGCACACCTCCACTGGCAAAGGTGCCAGAAACGAGTTCTGTTGGTAGTTTTTACAGTACCCCGGTAGGCAGCTGAAAGGCACCACAAAAATTGTTCTACCTGCTTTCTGGGCTGAGATGGAGAATCGCTGAATTTTGGACTCGGCTGCTGACAAAATGTTCCAAACACACCCCATGCACAACTCCACCGGCAAAGGTGCCAGAAACCAGTTCTGTTGGTAGTTTTTACACTACCCCGGTAGGCAGCTGAAAGGCACCACAAAACTTGTTCTACCTGCTTTCTGGGCTGAGATGGGGAACGGCTGAATTTTGGACTCGGCTGGTGACAAAATGTTCCAAACACACCCCATGCACAACTCCACCGGGGAAGGTGCCAGAAACGAGTTCTGTTGGTAGTTTTTACACTACCCCGGTAGGCAGCTGAAAGGCACCACAAAACTTGTTCTACCTGCTTTCTGGGCTGAGATGGGGAACAGCTGAATTTTGGACTCGGCTGCTGACAAAATGTTCCAAACACACCCCATGCACAGCTCCACCGGCAAAGGTGCCAGAAACGAGTTCTGTTGGTAGTTTTTACACTACCCCGGTAGGCAGCTGAAAGGCACCACAAAACTTCTTCTACCTGCTTTCTGGGCTGAGATGGGGAACAGCTGAATTTTGGACTCGGCTGGTGACAAAATGTTCCAAACACACCCCATGCACACCTCCACTGGCAAAGGTGCCAGAAACGAGTTCTGTTGGTAGTTTTTACACTACCCCGGTAGGCAAGAGAAAGGCACCACAAAACTTGTTCTACCTGCTTTCTGGGCTGAGATGGGGAACAGCTGAATTTTGGACTCGGCTGGTAACAAAATGTTCCAAACACACCCCATGCACACCTCCACTGGCAAAGGTGCCAGAAACGAGTTCTGTTCGTAGTTTTTACACTACCCCGGTAGGCAGCTGAAAGGCACCACAAAACTTGTTCTACCTGCTTTCTGGGCTGAGTTGGGGAATCGCTGAATTTTGGACTCGGCTGGTGACAAAATGTTCCAAACACACCCCATGCACAACTCCACCGGGGAAGGTGCCAGAAACGAGTTCTCTTGGTAGTTTTTACACTACCCCGGTAGGCAGCTGAAAGGCACCACAAAAGTTTTTCTACCTGCTTTCTGGGCTGAGATGGGGATCAGCTGAATTTTGGACTCGGCTGCTGACAAAATGTTCCAAACACACCCCATGCACAACTCCACCGGGGAAGGTGCCAGAAACGAGTTCTGTTGGTAGTTTTTACACTACCCCGGTAGGCAGCAGAAAGGCACCACAAAACTTGTTGTACCTGCTTTCTGGGCTGAGATGGGGAATCGCTGAATTTTGGACTCGGCTGCTGACAAAATGTTCCAAACACACCCCATGCACAACTCCACCGGGGAAGGTGCCAGAAACGAGTTCTGTTGGTAGTTTTTACACTACCCCGGTAGGCAGCTGAAAGGCACCACAAAACTTGTTCTACCTGCTTTCTGGGCTGAGATGGGGAATCGCTGAATTTTGGACTCGGCTGGTGACAAAATGTTCCAAACACACCCCATGCACAACTCCACCGGCAAAGGTGCCAGAAACGAGTTCTGTTGGTAGTTTTTACAGTACCCCAGTAGGCAGCTGAAAGGCACCACAAAACTTGTTCTACCTGCTTTCAGGGCTGAGTTGGGGAATCGCTGAATTTTGGACTCGGCTGGTGACAAAATGTTCCAAACACACCCCATGCACAACTCCACCGGGGAAGGTGCCAGAAACGAGTTCTGTTGGTAATTTTTACACTACCCCGGTAGGCAAGAGAAAGGCAACACAAAACTTATTGTACCTGCTTTCTGGGCTGAGATGGGGAACGGCTGAATTTTGGACTCGGCTGGTAACAAAATATTCCAAACACACCCCATGCACAGCTCCACCGGCAAAGGTGCCAGAAACGAGTTCTGTTGGTAGTTTTTACACTACCCCGGTAGGCAGCTGAAAGGCACCACAAAACTTGTTCTACCTGCTTTCTGGGCTGAGATGGGGAATCGCTGAATTTTGGACTCGGCTGCTGACAAAATGTTCCAAACACACCCCATGCACAACTCCTCCGGGGAAGGTGCCAGAAACGAGTTCTGTTGGTAGTTTTTACACTACCCCGGTAGGCAAGAGAAAGGCACCACAAAACTTGTTCTACCTGCTTTCTGGGCTGAGATGGGGAACGGCTGAATTTTGGACTCGGCTGGTGACAAAATGTTCCAAACACACCCCATGCACAACTCCACCGGGGAAGGTGCCAGAAACGAGTTCTGTTGGTAGTTTTTACAGTACCCCGGTAGGCAGCTGAAAGGCACCACAAAAACTTGTTCTACCTGCTTTCTGGGCTGAGATGGAGAATCGCTGAATTTTGGACTCGGCTGCTGACAAAATGTTCCAAACACACCCCATGCACAACTCCACCGGGGAAGGTGCCAGAAACGAGTTCTGTTGGTAGTTTTTACACTACCCCGGTAGGCAGCTGAAAGGCACCACAAAACATGTTCTACCTGCTTTCTGGGCTGAGATGGGGAATCGCTGAATTTTGGACTCGGCTGCTGACAAAATGTTCCAAACACACCCCATGCACACCTCCATTGGCAAAGGTGCCAGAAACGAGTTCTGTTGGTAGTTTTTACACTACCCCGGTAGGCAGCTGAAAGGCACCACAAAACTTGTTCTACCTGCTTTCTGGGCTGAGATGGGGAATCGCTGAATTTTGGACTCGGCTGCTGACAAAATGTTCCAAACACACCCCATGCACAACTCCTCCGGGGAAGGTGCCAGAAACGAGTTCTGTTGGTAATTTTTACACTACCCCGGTAGGCAGCTGAAAGGCAACACAAAACCTATTGTACCTGCTTTCTGGGCTGAGATGGGGAACGGCTGAATTTTGGACTCGGCTGGTAACAAAATATTCCAAACACACCCCATGCACAACTCCACCGGGGAAGGTGCCAGAAACGAGTTCTGTTGGTAGTTTTTACACTACCCCGGTAGGCAGCTGAAAGGCACCACAAAACTTGTTCTACCTGCTTTCTGGGCTGAGATGGGGAACAGCTGAATTTTGGACTCGGCTGCTGACAAAATGTTCCAAACACACCCCATGCACAACTCCACCGGGGAAGGTGCCAGAAACGAGTTCTGTTGGTAGTTTTTACACTACCCCGGTAGGCAAGAGAAAGGCACCACAAAACTTGTTCTACCTGCTTTCTGGGCTGAGATGGGGATCAGCTGAATTTTGGACTCGGCTGCTGACAAAATGTTCCAAACACACCCCATGCACAACTCCACCGGGGAAGGTGCCAGAAACGAGTTCTGTTGGTAGTTTTTACACTACCCCGGTAGGCAGCTGAAAGGCACCACAAAACTTGTTCTACCTGCTTTCTGGGCTGAGATGGGGAATCGCTGAATTTTGGACTCGGCTGCTGACAAAATGTTCCAAACACACCCCATGCACAACTCCACCGGGGAAGGTGCCAGAAACGAGTTCTGTTGGTAGTTTTTACACTACCCCGGTAGGCAGCTGAAAGGCACCACAAAACTTGTTCTACCTGCTTTCTGGGCTGAGATGGGGATCAGCTGAATTTTGGACTCGGCTGGTGACAAAATGTTCCAAACACACCCCATGCACAACTCCACCGGGGAAGGTGCCAGAAACGAGTTCTGTTGGTAGTTTTTACACTACCCCGGTAGGCAGCTGAAAGGCACCACAAAACTTGTTCTACCTGCTTTCTGGGCTGAGTTGGAGAATCGCTGAATTTTGGACTCGGCTGCTGACAAAATGTTCCAAACACACCCCATGCACAACTCCACCGGCAAAGGTGCCAGAAACGAGTTCTGTTCGTAGTTTTTACACTACCCCGGTAGGCAGCTGAAAGGCACCACAAAACATGTTCTACCTGCTTTCTGGGCTGAGATGGGGAATCGCTGAATTTTGGACTCGGCTGCTGACAAAATGTTCCAAACACACCCCATGCACACCTCCATTGGCAAAGGTGCCAGAAACGAGTTCTGTTGGTAGTTTTTACACTACCCCGGTAGGCAGCTGAAAGGCACCACAAAACTTGTTCTACCTGCTTTCTGGGCTGAGATGGGGATCAGCTGAATTTTGGACTCGGCTGGTGACAAAATGTTCCAAACACACCCCATGCACAGCTCCACCGGCAAAGGTGCCAGAAACGAGTTCTGTTCGTAGTTTTTACACTACCCCGGTAGGCAGCTGAAAGGCACCACAAAACTTGTTCTACCTGCTTTCAGGGCTGAGTTGGGGAATCGCTGAATTTTGGACTCGGCTGGTGACAAAATGTTCCAAACACACCCCATGCACAACTCCACCGGGGAAGGTGCCAGAAACGAGTTCTGTTGGTAATTTTTACACTACCCCGGTAGGCAGCTGAAAGGCAACACAAAACTTATTGTACCTGCTTTCTGGGCTGAGATGGGGAACGGCTGAATTTTGGACTTGGCTGGTAACAAAATATTCCAAACACACCCCATGCACAGCTCCACCGGCAAAGGTGCCAGAAACGAGTTCTGTTGGTAGTTTTTACACTACCCCGGTAGGCAGCTGAAAGGCACCACAAAACTTGTTCTACCTGCTTTCTGGGCTGAGATGGGGAATCGCTGAATTTTGGACTCGGCTGCTGACAAAATGTTCCAAACACACCCCATGCACAACTCCTCCGGGGAAGGTGCCAGAAACGAGTTCTGTTGGTAGTTTTTACACTACCCCGGTAGGCAAGAGAAAGGCACCAGAAAACTTGTTCTACCTGCTTTCTGGGCTGAGATGGGGAATCGCTGAATTTTGGACTCGGCTGGTAACAAAATGTTCCAAACACACCCCATGCACAGCTCCACCGGCAAAGGTGCCAGAAACGAGTTCTGTTGGTAGTTTTTACACTACCCCGGTAGGCAGCTGAAAGGCACCACAAAACTTGTTCTACCTGCTTTCTGGGCTGAGATGGGGAATCGCTGAATTTTGGACTCGGCTGGTGACAAAATGTTCCAAACACACCCCATGCACAACTCCACCGGGGAAGGTGCCAGAAACGAGTACTGTTGGTAGTTTTTACAGTACCCCAGTAGGCAGCTGAAAGGCACCACAAAACTTGTTCTACCTGCTTTCAGGGCTGAGTTGGGGAATCGCTGAATTTTGGACTCGGCTGGTGACAAAATGTTCCAAACACACCCCATGCACAACTCCACCGGGGAAGGTGCCAGAAACGAGTTCTGTTGGTAATTTTTACACTACCCCGGTAGGCAAGAGAAAGGCAACACAAAACTTATTGTACCTGCTTTCTGGGCTGAGATGGGGAACGGCTGAATTTTGGACTCGGCTGGTAACAAAATATTCCAAACACACCCCATGCACAGCTCCACCGGCAAAGGTGCCAGAAACGAGTTCTGTTGGTAGTTTTTACACTACCCCGGTAGGCAGCTGAAAGGCACCACAAAACTTGTTCTACCTGCTTTCTGGGCTGAGATGGGGAATCGCTGAATTTTGGACTCGGCTGCTGACAAAATGTTCCAAACACACCCCATGCACAACTCCTCCGGGGAAGGTGCCAGAAACGAGTTCTGTTGGTAGTTTTTACACTACCCCGGTAGGCAAGAGAAAGGCACCACAAAACTTGTTCTACCTGCTTTCTGGGCTGAGATGGGGAACGGCTGAATTTTGGACTCGGCTGGTGACAAAATGTTCCAAACACACCCCATGCACAACTCCACCGGCAAAGGTGCCAGAAACGAGTTCTGTTGGTAGTTTTTACACTACCCCGGTAGGCAGCTGAAAGGCACCACAAAACTTGTTCTACCTGCTTTCTGGGCTGAGATGGGGAATCGCTGAATTTTGGACTCGGCTGGTAACAAAATGTTCCAAACACACCCCATGCACAACTCCACCGGGGAAGGTGCCAGAAACGAGTTCTGTTGGTAGTTTTTACACTACCCCGGTAGGCAGCTGAAAGGCACCACAAAACTTGTTCTACCTGCTTTCTGGGCTGAGATGGGGAACAGCTGAATTTTGGACTCGGCTGGTAACAAAATGTTCCAAACACACCCCATGCACAACTCCACCGGGGAAGGTGCCAGAAACGAGTTCTGTTGGTAGTTTTTACACTACCCCGGTAGGCAGCTGAAAGGCACCACAAAAACTTGTTCTACCTGCTTTCTGGGCTGAGATGGGGAATCGCTGAATTTTGGACTCGGCTGCTGACAAAATGTTCCAAACACACCCCATGCACAACTCCACCGGGGAAGGTGCCAGAAACGAGTTCTGTTGGTAGTTTTTACACTACCCCGGTAGGCAGCTGAAAGGCACCACAAAACATGTTCTACCTGCTTTCTGGGCTGAGATGGGGAATCGCTGAATTTTGGACTCGGCTGCTGACAAAATGTTCCAAACACACCCCATGCACAACTCCACCGGGGAAGGTGCCAGAAACGAGTTCTGTTGGTAATTTTTACACTACCCCGGTAGGCAGCTGAAAGGCAACACAAAACTTATTGTACCTGCTTTCTGGGCTGAGATGGGGAACGGCTGAATTTTGGACTCGGCTGGTAACAAAATATTCCAAACACACCCCATGCACAACTCCACCGGGGAAGGTGCCAGAAACGAGTTCTGTTGGTAGTTTTTACACTACCCCGGTAGGCAGCTGAAAGGCACCACAAAAGTTTTCCTACCTGCTTTCTGGGCTGAGATGGGGAACAGCTGAATTTTGGACTCGGCTGGTGACAAAATGTTCCAAACACACCCCATGCACAACTCCACCGGGGAAGGTGCCAGAAACGAGTTCTGTTGGTAGTTTTTACACTACCCCGGTAGGCAAGAGAAAGGCACCACAAAACTTGTTCTACCTGCTTTCTGGGCTGAGATGGGGAACGGCTGAATTTTGGACTCGGCTGCTGACAAAATGTTCCAAACACACCCCATGCACAACTCCACCGGGGAAGGTGCCAGAAACGAGTTCTGTTGGTAATTTTTACACTACCCCGGTAGGCAGCTGAAAGGCACCACAAAACTTGTTCTACCTGCTTTCTGGGCTGAGATGGGGAACAGCTGAATTTTGGACTCGGCTGGTGACAAAATGTTCCAAACACACCCCATGCACACCTCCACCGGGGAAGGTGCCAGAAACGAGTTCTGTTGGTAGTTTTTACACTACCCCGGTAGGCAGCTGAAAGGCACCACAAAACTTGTTCTACCTGCTTTCTGGGCTGAGATGGGGAATCGCTGAATTTTGGACTCGGCTGGTGACAAAATGTTCCAAACACACCCCATGCACACCTCCATTGGCAAAGGTGCCAGAAACGAGTTCTGTTGGTAGTTTTTACAGTACCCCGGTAGGCAGCTGAAAGGCACCACAAAACTTGTTCTACCTGCTTTCTGGGCTGAGATGGGGAATCGCTGAATTTTGGACTCGGCTGCTGACAAAATGTTCCAAACACACCCCATGCACAACTCCACCGGGGAAGGTGCCAGAAACGAGTTCTGTTGGTAGTTTTTACAGTACCCCGGTAGGCAGCTGAAAGGCACCACAAAAGTTTTTCTACCTGCTTTCTGGGCTGAGATGGGGATCAGCTGAATTTTGGACTCGGCTGCTGACAAAATGTTCCAAACACACCCCATGCACAACTCCACCGGGGAAGGTGCCAGAAACGAGTTCTGTTGGTAGTTTTTACACTACCCCGGTAGGCAGCTGAAAGGCACCACAAAACTTGTTGTACCTGCTTTCTGGGCTGAGATGGGGAATCGCTGAATTTTGGACTCGGCTGGTGACAAAATGTTCCAAACACACCCCATGCACAACTCCACCGGGGAAGGTGCCAGAAACGAGTTCTGTTGGTAGTTTTTACACTACCCCGGTAGGCAGCTGAAAGGCACCACAAAACTTGTTCTACCTGCTTTCTGGGCTGAGATGGGGAATCGCTGAATTTTGGACTCGGCTGGTGACAAAATGTTCCAAACACACCCCATGCACAACTCCACCGGGGAAGGTGCCAGAAACGAGTTCTGTTGGTAGTTTTTACAGTACCCCAGTAGGCAGCTGAAAGGCACCACAAAACTTGTTCTACCTGCTTTCTGGGCTGAGATGGGGAATCGCTGAATTTTGGACTCGGCTGGTGACAAAATGTTCCAAACACACCCCATGCACAACTCCACCGGGGAAGGTGCCAGAAACGAGTTCTGTTGGTAATTTTTACACTACCCCGGTAGGCAAGAGAAAGGCAACACAAAACTTATTGTACCTGCTTTCTGGGCTGAGATGGGGAACGGCTGAATTTTGGACTCGGCTGGTAACAAAATATTCCAAACACACCCCATGCACAGCTCCACCGGCAAAGGTGCCAGAAACGAGTTCTGTTGGTAGTTTTTACACTACCCCGGTAGGCAGCTGAAAGGCACCAGAAAACTTGTTCTACCTGCTTTCTGGGCTGAGATGGGGAATCGCTGAATTTTGGACTCGGCTGCTGACAAAATGTTCCAAACACACCCCATGCACAACTCCTCCGGGGAAGGTGCCAGAAACGAGTTCTGTTGGTAGTTTTTACACTACCCCGGTAGGCAAGAGAAAGGCACCACAAAACTTGTTCTACCTGCTTTCTGGGCTGAGATGGGGAACAGCTGAGTTTTGGACTCGGCTGCTGACAAAATGTTCCAAACACACCCCATGCACAACTCCACCGGGGAAGGTGCCAGAAACGAGTTCTGTTGGTAGTTTTTACACTACCCCGGTAGGCAGCTGAAAGGCACCACAAAACTTGTTCTACCTGCTTTCTGGGCTGAGATGGGGATCAGCTGAATTTTGGACTCGGCTGGTAACAAAATGTTCCAAACACACCCCATGCACAACTCCACCGGGGAAGGTGCCAGAAACGAGTTCTGTTGGTAGTTTTTACACTACCCCGGTAGGCAGCTGAAAGGCACCACAAAACTTGTTCTACCTGCTTTCTGGGCTGAGATGGGGAACAGCTGAATTTTGGACTCGGCTGGTAACAAAATGTTCCAAACACACCCCATGCACAACTCCACCGGGGAAGGTGCCAGAAACGAGTTCTGTTGGTAGTTTTTACAGTACCCCGGTAGGCAGCTGAAAAGCACCACAAAAACTTGTTCTACCTGCTTTCTGGGCTGAGATGGAGAATCGCTGAATTTTGGACTCGGCTGCTGACAAAATGTTCCAAACACACCCCATGCACAACTCCACCGGGGAAGGTGCCAGAAACGAGTTCTGTTGGTAGTTTTTACACTACCCCGGTAGGCAAGAGAAAGGCAACACAAAACTTATTGTACCTGCTTTCTGGGCTGAGATGGGGAACGGCTGAATTTTGGACTCGGCTGGTAACAAAATATTCCAAACACACCCCATGCACAGCTCCACCGGCAAAGGTGCCAGAAACGAGTTCTGTTGGTAGTTTTTACACTACCCCGGTAGGCAGCTGAAAGGCACCACAAAACTTGTTCTACCTGCTTTCTGGGCTGAGATGGGGAATCGCTGAATTTTGGACTCGGCTGCTGACAAAATGTTCCAAACACACCCCATGCACAACTCCTCCGGGGAAGGTGCCAGAAACGAGTTCTGTTGGTAGTTTTTACACTACCCCGGTAGGCAAGAGAAAGGCACCACAAAACTTGTTCTACCTGCTTTCTGGGCTGAGATGGGGAACGGCTGAATTTTGGACTCGGCTGGTGACAAAATGTTCCAAACACACCCCATGCACAACTCCACCGGCAAAGGTGCCAGAAACGAGTTCTGTTGGTAGTTTTTACACTACCCCGGTAGGCAGCTGAAAGGCACCACAAAACTTGTTCTACCTGCTTTCTGGGCTGAGATGGGGAATCGCTGAATTTTGGACTCGGCTGGTAACAAAATGTTCCAAACACACCCCATGCACAACTCCACCGGGGAAGGTGCCAGAAACGAGTTCTGTTGGTAGTTTTTACACTACCCCGGTAGGCAGCTGAAAGGCACCACAAAACTTGTTCTACCTGCTTTCTGGGCTGAGATGGGGAACAGCTGAATTTTGGACTCGGCTGGTAACAAAATGTTCCAAACACACCCCATGCACAACTCCACCGGGGAAGGTGCCAGAAACGAGTTCTGTTGGTAGTTTTTACACTACCCCGGTAGGCAGCTGAAAGGCACCACAAAAACTTGTTCTACCTGCTTTCTGGGCTGAGATGGGGAATCGCTGAATTTTGGACTCGGCTGCTGACAAAATGTTCCAAACACACCCCATGCACAACTCCACCGGGGAAGGTGCCAGAAACGAGTTCTGTTGGTAGTTTTTACACTACCCCGGTAGGCAGCTGAAAGGCACCACAAAACATGTTCTACCTGCTTTCTGGGCTGAGATGGGGAATCGCTGAATTTTGGACTCGGCTGCTGACAAAATGTTCCAAACACACCCCATGCACAACTCCACCGGGGAAGGTGCCAGAAACGAGTTCTGTTGGTAATTTTTACACTACCCCGGTAGGCAGCTGAAAGGCAACACAAAACTTATTGTACCTGCTTTCTGGGCTGAGATGGGGAACGGCTGAATTTTGGACTCGGCTGGTAACAAAATATTCCAAACACACCCCATGCACAACTCCACCGGGGAAGGTGCCAGAAACGAGTTCTGTTGGTAGTTTTTACACTACCCCGGTAGGCAGCTGAAAGGCACCACAAAAGTTTTCCTACCTGCTTTCTGGGCTGAGATGGGGAACAGCTGAATTTTGGACTCGGCTGGTGACAAAATGTTCCAAACACACCCCATGCACAACTCCACCGGGGAAGGTGCCAGAAACGAGTTCTGTTGGTAGTTTTTACACTACCCCGGTAGGCAAGAGAAAGGCACCACAAAACTTGTTCTACCTGCTTTCTGGGCTGAGATGGGGAACGGCTGAATTTTGGACTCGGCTGCTGACAAAATGTTCCAAACACACCCCATGCACAACTCCACCGGGGAAGGTGCCAGAAACGAGTTCTGTTGGTAATTTTTACACTACCCCGGTAGGCAGCTGAAAGGCACCACAAAACTTGTTCTACCTGCTTTCTGGGCTGAGATGGGGAACAGCTGAATTTTGGACTCGGCTGGTGACAAAATGTTCCAAACACACCCCATGCACACCTCCACCGGGGAAGGTGCCAGAAACGAGTTCTGTTGGTAGTTTTTACACTACCCCGGTAGGCAGCTGAAAGGCACCACAAAACTTGTTCTACCTGCTTTCTGGGCTGAGATGGGGAATCGCTGAATTTTGGACTCGGCTGGTGACAAAATGTTCCAAACACACCCCATGCACACCTCCATTGGCAAAGGTGCCAGAAACGAGTTCTGTTGGTAGTTTTTACAGTACCCCGGTAGGCAGCTGAAAGGCACCACAAAACTTGTTCTACCTGCTTTCTGGGCTGAGATGGGGAATCGCTGAATTTTGGACTCGGCTGCTGACAAAATGTTCCAAACACACCCCATGCACAACTCCACCGGGGAAGGTGCCAGAAACGAGTTCTGTTGGTAGTTTTTACAGTACCCCGGTAGGCAGCTGAAAGGCACCACAAAAGTTTTTCTACCTGCTTTCTGGGCTGAGATGGGGATCAGCTGAATTTTGGAC
Organism: Falco cherrug; assembly: GCF_023634085.1. Classification (NCBI taxonomy): domain Eukaryota; kingdom Metazoa; phylum Chordata; class Aves; order Falconiformes; family Falconidae; genus Falco; species Falco cherrug. The sequence continues at coordinate 243,249 of NW_026599524.1, read as the reverse complement.
TCGGCTGCTGACAAAATGTTCCAAACACACCCCATGCACAACTCCACCGGGGAAGGTGCCAGAAACGAGTTCTGTTGGTAGTTTTTACACTACCCCGGTAGGCAGCTGAAAGGCACCACAAAACTTGTTGTACCTGCTTTCTGGGCTGAGATGGGGAATCGCTGAATTTTGGACTCGGCTGGTGACAAAATGTTCCAAACACACCCCATGCACAACTCCACCGGGGAAGGTGCCAGAAACGAGTTCTGTTGGTAGTTTTTACACTACCCCGGTAGGCAGCTGAAAGGCACCACAAAACTTGTTCTACCTGCTTTCTGGGCTGAGATGGGGAATCGCTGAATTTTGGACTCGGCTGGTGACAAAATGTTCCAAACACACCCCATGCACAACTCCACCGGGGAAGGTGCCAGAAACGAGTTCTGTTGGTAGTTTTTACAGTACCCCAGTAGGCAGCTGAAAGGCACCACAAAACTTGTTCTACCTGCTTTCTGGGCTGAGATGGGGAATCGCTGAATTTTGGACTCGGCTGGTGACAAAATGTTCCAAACACACCCCATGCACAACTCCACCGGGGAAGGTGCCAGAAACGAGTTCTGTTGGTAATTTTTACACTACCCCGGTAGGCAAGAGAAAGGCAACACAAAACTTATTGTACCTGCTTTCTGGGCTGAGATGGGGAACGGCTGAATTTTGGACTCGGCTGGTAACAAAATATTCCAAACACACCCCATGCACAGCTCCACCGGCAAAGGTGCCAGAAACGAGTTCTGTTGGTAGTTTTTACACTACCCCGGTAGGCAGCTGAAAGGCACCAGAAAACTTGTTCTACCTGCTTTCTGGGCTGAGATGGGGAATCGCTGAATTTTGGACTCGGCTGCTGACAAAATGTTCCAAACACACCCCATGCACAACTCCTCCGGGGAAGGTGCCAGAAACGAGTTCTGTTGGTAGTTTTTACACTACCCCGGTAGGCAAGAGAAAGGCACCACAAAACTTGTTCTACCTGCTTTCTGGGCTGAGATGGGGAACAGCTGAGTTTTGGACTCGGCTGCTGACAAAATGTTCCAAACACACCCCATGCACAACTCCACCGGGGAAGGTGCCAGAAACGAGTTCTGTTGGTAGTTTTTACACTACCCCGGTAGGCAGCTGAAAGGCACCACAAAACTTGTTCTACCTGCTTTCTGGGCTGAGATGGGGATCAGCTGAATTTTGGACTCGGCTGGTAACAAAATGTTCCAAACACACCCCATGCACAACTCCACCGGGGAAGGTGCCAGAAACGAGTTCTGTTGGTAGTTTTTACACTACCCCGGTAGGCAGCTGAAAGGCACCACAAAACTTGTTCTACCTGCTTTCTGGGCTGAGATGGGGAACAGCTGAATTTTGGACTCGGCTGGTAACAAAATGTTCCAAACACACCCCATGCACAACTCCACCGGGGAAGGTGCCAGAAACGAGTTCTGTTGGTAGTTTTTACAGTACCCCGGTAGGCAGCTGAAAAGCACCACAAAAACTTGTTCTACCTGCTTTCTGGGCTGAGATGGAGAATCGCTGAATTTTGGACTCGGCTGCTGACAAAATGTTCCAAACACACCCCATGCACAACTCCACCGGGGAAGGTGCCAGAAACGAGTTCTGTTGGTAGTTTTTACACTACCCCGGTAGGCAGCTGAAAGGCACCACAAAACATGTTCTACCTGCTTTCTGGGCTGAGATGGGGAATCGCTGAATTTTGGACTCGGCTGCTGACAAAATGTTCCAAACACACCCCATGCACACCTCCATTGGCAAAGGTGCCAGAAACGAGTTCTGTTGGTAGTTTTTACACTACCCCGGTAGGCAGCTGAAAGGCACCACAAAACTTGTTCTACCTGCTTTCTGGGCTGAGATGGGGATCAGCTGAATTTTGGACTCGGCTGGTGACAAAATGTTCCAAACACACCCCATGCACAACTCCACCGGCAAAGGTGCCAGAAACGAGTTCTGTTCGTAGTTTTTACACTACCCCGGTAGGCAGCTGAAAGGCACCACAAAACTTGTTCTACCTGCTTTCTGGGCTGAGATGGGGAATCGCTGAATTTTGGACTCGGCTGGTGACAAAATGTTCCAAACACACCCCATGCACAACTCCACCGGGGAACGTGCCAGAAACGAGTTCTGTTGGTAGTTTTTACACTACCCCGGTAGGCAGCTGAAAGGCAACACAAAACTTATTGTACCTGCTTTCTGGGCTGAGATGGGGAACGGCTGAATTTTGGACTCGGCTGGTAACAAAATATTCCAAACACACCCCATGCACAACTCCACCGGCAAAGGTGCCAGAAACGAGTTCTGTTGGTAGTTTTTACACTACCCCGGTAGGCAGCTGAAAGGCACCACAAAACTTGTTCTACCTGCTTTCTGGGCTGAGATGGGGAATCGCTGAATTTTGGACTCGGCTGCTGACAAAATGTTCCAAACACACCCCATGCACACCTCCTCCGGGGAAGGTGCCAGAAACGAGTTCTGTTGGTAGTTTTTACACTACCCCGGTAGGCAAGAGAAAGGCACCACAAAACTTGTTCTACCTGCTTTCTGGGCTGAGATGGGGAACGGCTGAATTTTGGACTCGGCTGCTGACAAAATGTTCCAAACACACCCCATGCACAACTCCTCCGGGGAAGGTGCCAGAAACGAGTTCTGTTGGTAGTTTTTACAGTACCCTGGTAGGCAAGAGAAAGGCACCACAAAACTTGTTCTACCTGCTTTCTGGGCTGAGATGGGGAATCGCTGAATTTTGGACTCGGCTGGTAACAAAATGTTCCAAACACACCCCATGCACAACTCCACCGGGGAAGGTGCCAGAAACGAGTTCTGTTGGTAGTTTTTACAGTACCCCGGTAGGCAGCTGAAAGGCACCACAAAACTTGTTCTACCTGCTTTCTGGGCTGAGATGGGGAACGGCTGAATTTTGGACTCGGCTGGTGACAAAATGTTCCAAACACACCCCATGCACAGCTCCACCGGCAAAGGTGCCAGAAACGAGTTCTGTTGGTAGTTTTTACACTACCCCGGTAGGCAGCTGAAAGGCACCACAAAACTTGTTCTACCTGCTTTCTGGGCTGAGATGGGGAATCGCTGAATTTTGGACTCGGCTGCTGACAAAATGTTCCAAACACACCCCATGCACAACTCCTCCGGGGAAGGTGCCAGAAATGAGTTCTGTTGGTAGTTTTTACACTACCCCGGTAGGCAGCTGAAAGGCACCACAAAACTTGTTCTACCTGCTTTCTGGGCTGAGATGGGGAACAGCTGAATTTTGGACTCGGCTGCTGACAAAATGTTCCAAACACACCCCATGCACAACTCCACCGGGGAAGGTGCCAGAAACGAGTTCTGTTGGTAGTTTTTACAGTACCCCAGTAGGCAGCTGAAAGGCACCACAAAACTTGTTCTACCTGCTTTCAGGGCTGAGTTGGGGAATCGCTGAATTTTGGACTCGGCTGGTGACAAAATGTTCCAAACACACCCCATGCACAACTCCACCGGGGAAGGTGCCAGAAACGAGTTCTGTTGGTAGTTTTTACACTACCCCGGTAGGCAAGAGAAAGGCAACACAAAACTTATTGTACCTGCTTTCTGGGCTGAGATGGGGAACGGCTGAATTTTGGACTCGGCTGGTAACAAAATATTCCAAACACACCCCATGCACAGCTCCACCGGCAAAGGTGCCAGAAACGAGTTCTGTTGGTAGTTTTTACACTACCCCGGTAGGCAGCTGAAAGGCACCACAAAAGTTTTTCTACCTGCTTTCTGGGCTGAGATGGGGAATCGCTGAATTTTGGACTCGGCTGCTGACAAAATGTTCCAAACACACCCCATGCACAACTCCTCCGGGGAAGGTGCCAGAAACGAGTTCTGTTGGTAGTTTTTACACTACCCCGGTAGGCAAGAGAAAGGCACCACAAAACTTGTTCTACCTGCTTTCTGGGCTGAGATGGGGAACGGCTGAATTTTGGACTCGGCTGCTGACAAAATGTTCCAAACACACCCCATGCACAACTCCTCCGGGGAAGGTGCCAGAAACGAGTTCTGTTGGTAGTTTTTACACTACCCCGGTAGGCAAGAGAAAGGCACCACAAAACTTGTTCTACCTGCTTTCTGGGCTGAGATGGGGAATCGCTGAATTTTGGACTCGGCTGGTAACAAAATGTTCCAAACACACCCCATGCACAACTCCACCGGGGAAGGTGCCAGAAACGAGTTCTGTTGGTAGTTTTCACAGTACCCCGGTAGGCAGCTGAAAGGCACCACAAAACTTGTTCTACCTGCTTTCTGGGCTGAGATGGGGAACAGCTGAATTTTGGACTCGGCTGGTAACAAAATGTTCCAAACACACCCCATGCACAACTCCACCGGGGAAGGTGCCAGAAACGAGTTCTGTTGGTAGTTTTTACACTACCCCGGTAGGCAGCTGAAAGGCACCACAAAAACTTGTTCTACCTGCTTTCTGGGCTGAGATGGAGAATCGCTGAATTTTGGACTCGGCTGGTGACAAAATGTTCCAAACACACCCCATGCACAACTCCACCGGGGAAGGTGCCAGAAACGAGTTCTGTTGGTAGTTTTTACACTACCCCGGTAGGCAGCTGAAAGGCACCACAAAACTTGTTCTACCTGCTTTCTGGGCTGAGATGGGGAATCGCTGAATTTTGGACTCGGCTGCTGACAAAATGTTCCAAACACACCCCATGCACACCTCCATTGGCAAAGGTGCCAGAAACGAGTTCTGTTGGTAGTTTTTACACTACCCCGGTAGGCAGCTGAAAGGCACCACAAAATTTGTTCTACCTGCTTTCTGGGCTGAGATGGGGATCAGCTGAATTTTGGACTCGGCTGCTGACAAAATGTTCCAAACACACCCCATGCACAGCTCCACCGGCAAAGGTGCCAGAAACGAGTTCTGTTGGTAGATTTACACTACCCCGGTAGGCAGCTGAAAGGCACCACAAAACTTGTTCTACCTGCTTTCAGGGCTGAGTTGGGGAATCGCTGAATTTTGGACTCGGCTGGTGACAAAATGTTCCAAACACACCCCATGCACAACTCCACCGGGGAAGGTGCCAGAAACGAGTTCTGTTGGTAATTTTTACACTACCCCGGTAGGCAGCTGAAAGGCAACACAAAACTTATTGTACCTGCTTTCTGGGCTGAGATGGGGAACGGCTGAATTTTGGACTCGGCTGGTAACAAAATATTCCAAACACACCCCATGCACAACTCCACCGGGGAAGGTGCCAGAAACGAGTTCTGTTGGTAGTTTTTACACTACCCCGGTAGGCAGCTGAAAGGCACCACAAAAGTTTTCCTACCTGCTTTCTGGGCTGAGATGGGGAACCACTGAATTTTGGACTCGGCTGCTGACAAAATGTTCCAAACACACCCCATGCACAACTCCACCGGGGAAGGTGCCAGAAACGAGTTCTGTTGGTAGTTTTTACACTACCCCGGTAGGCAGCTGAAAGGCACCACAAAACTTGTTCTACCTGCTTTCTGGGCTGAGATGGGGAACAGCTGAATTTTGGACTCGGCTGGTGACAAAATGTTCCAAACACACCCCATGCACAACTCCACCGGGGAAGGTGCCAGAAACGAGTTCTGTTGGTAGTTTTTACACTACCCCGGTAGGCAGCTGGAAGGCACCACAAAACTTGTTCTACCTGCTTTCTGGGCTGAGATGGGGTATCGCTGAATTTTGGACTCGGCTGCTGACAAAATGTTCCAAACACACCCCATGCACAGCTCCACCGGCAAAGGTGCCAGAAACGAGTTCTGTTGGTGGTTTTTACACTACCCCGGTAGGCAGCTGAAAGGCACCACAAAACTTGTTGTACCTGCTTTCTGGGCTGAGATGGGGAATCGCTGAATTTTGGACTCGGCTGGTGACAAAATGTTCCAAACACACCCCATGCACAACTCCACCGGGGAAGGTGCCAGAAACGAGTTCTGTTGGTAGTTTTTACACTACCCCGGTAGGCAGCTGAAAGGCACCACAAAACTTGTTCTACCTGCTTTCTGGGCTGAGATGGGGAATCGCTGAATTTTGGACTCGGCTGGTGACAAAATGTTCCAAACACACCCCATGCACAACTCCACCGGGGAAGGTGCCAGAAACGAGTTCTGTTGGTAGTTTTTACAGTACCCCAGTAGGCAGCTGAAAGGCACCACAAAACTTGTTCTACCTGCTTTCAGGGCTGAGTTGGGGAATCGCTGAATTTTGGACTCGGCTGGTGACAAAATGTTCCAAACACACCCCATGCACAACTCCACCGGGGAAGGTGCCAGAAACGAGTTCTGTTGGTAATTTTTACACTACCCCGGTAGGCAAGAGAAAGGCAACACAAAACTTATTGTACCTGCTTTCTGGGCTGAGATGGGGAACGGCTGAATTTTGGACTCGGCTGCTGACAAAATGTTCCAAACACACCCCATGCACACCTCCATTGGCAAAGGTGCCAGAAACGAGTTCTGTTGGTAGTTTTTACACTACCCCGGTAGGCAGCTGAAAGGCACCACAAAATTTGTTCTACCTGCTTTCTGGGCTGAGATGGGGATCAGCTGAATTTTGGACTCGGCTGCTGACAAAATGTTCCAAACACACCCCATGACCAGCTCCACCGGCAAAGGTGCCAGAAACGAGTTCTGTTGGTAGTTTTTACACTACCCCGGTAGGCAGCTGAAAGGCAACACAAAACTTATTGTACCTGCTTTCTGGGCTGAGATGGGGAACGGCTGAATTTTGGACTCGGCTGGTAACAAAATATTCCAAACACACCCCATGCACAACTCCACCGGGGAAGGTGCCAGAAACGAGTTCTGTTGGTAGTTTTTACACTACCCCGGTAGGCAGCTGAAAGGCACCACAAAACTTGTTCTACCTGCTTTCTGGGCTGAGATGGGGAACCACTGAATTTTGGACTCGGCTGCTGACAAAATGTTCCAAACACACCCCATGCACAACTCCACCGGGGAAGGTGCCAGAAACGAGTTCTGTTGGTAGTTTTTACACTACCCCGGTAGGCAGCTGAAAGGCACCACAAAACTTGTTCTACCTGCTTTCTGGGCTGAGATGGGGAACAGCTGAATTTTGGACTCGGCTGGTGACAAAATGTTCCAAACACACCCCATGCACACCTCCACTGGCAAAGGTGCCAGAAACGAGTTCTGTTGGTAGTTTTTACACTACCCCGGTAGGCAGCTGAAAGGCACCACAAAACTTGTTCTACCTGCTTTCTGGGCTGAGATGGGGTATCGCTGAATTTTGGACTCGGCTGCTGACAAAATGTTCCAAACACACCCCATGCACAGCTCCACCGGCAAAGGTGCCAGAAACGAGTTCTGTTGGTGGTTTTTACACTACCCCGGTAGGCAGCTGAAAGGCACCACAAAACTTGTTCTACCTGCTTTCTGGGCTGAGATGGGGAATCGCTGAATTTTGGACTCGGCTGGTGACAAAATGTTCCAAACACACCCCATGCACAACTCCACCGGGGAAGGTGCCAGAAACGAGTTCTGTTGGTAGTTTTTACACTACCCCGGTAGGCAGCTGAAAGGCACCACAAAACTTGTTCTACCTGCTTTCTGGGCTGAGATGGGGAATCGCTGAATTTTGGACTCGGCTGGTGACAAAATGTTCCAAACACACCCCATGCACAACTCCACCGGGGAAGGTGCCAGAAACGAGTTCTGTTGGTAGCTTTTACAGTACCCCAGTAGGCAGCTGAAAGGCACCACAAAACTTGTTCTACCTGCTTTCAGGGCTGAGTTGGGGAATCGCTGAATTTTGGACTCGGCTGGTGACAAAATGTTCCAAACACACCCCATGCACAACTCCACCGGGGAAGGTGCCAGAAACGAGTTCTGTTGGTAATTTTTACACTACCCCGGTAGGCAAGAGAAAGGCAACACAAAACTTATTGTACCTGCTTTCTGGGCTGAGATGGGGAACGGCTGAATTTTGGACTCGGCTGGTAACAAAATATTCCAAACACACCCCATGCACAGCTCCACCGGCAAAGGTGCCAGAAACGAGTTCTGTTGGTAGTTTTTACACTACCCCGGTAGGCAGCTGAAAGGCACCACAAAACTTGTTCTACCTGCTTTCTGGGCTGAGATGGGGAATCGCTGAATTTTGGACTCGGCTGGTGACAAAATGTTCCAAACACACCCCATGCACAACTCCTCCGGGGAAGGTGCCAGAAACGAGTTCTGTTGGTAGTTTTTACACTACCCCGGTAGGCAAGAGAAAGGCACCACAAAAGTTTTTCTACCTGCTTTCTGGGCTGAGATGGGGATCAGCTGAATTTTGGACTCGGCTGGTGAAAAAATGTTCCAAACACACCCCATGCACAACTCCTCCGGGGAAGGTGCCAGAAACGAGTTCTGTTGGTAGTTTTTACACTACCCCGGTAGGCAAGAGAAAGGCACCACAAAACTTGTTCTACCTGCTTTCTGGGCTGAGATGGGGAATCGCTGAATTTTGGACTCGGCTGCTAACAAAATGTTCCAAACACACCCCATGCACAACTCCACCGGGGAAGGTGCCAGAAACGAGTTCTGTTGGTAGTTTTTACACTACCCCGGTAGGCAGCTGAAAGGCACCACAAAACTTGTTCTACCTGCTTTCTGGGCTGAGATGGGGAACAGCTGAATTTTGGACTCGGCTGGTAACAAAATGTTCCAAACACACCCCATGCACAACTCCACCGGGGAAGGTGCCAGAAACGAGTTCTGTTGGTAGTTTTTACAGTACCCCGGTAGGCAGCTGAAAAGCACCACAAAAACTTGTTCTACCTGCTTTCTGGGCTGAGATGGAGAATCGCTGAATTTTGGACTCGGCTGCTGACAAAATGTTCCAAACACACCCCATGCACAACTCCACCGGGGAAGGTGCCAGAAACGAGTTCTGTTGGTAGTTTTTACACTACCCCGGTAGGCAGCTGAAAGGCACCACAAAACATGTTCTACCTGCTTTCTGGGCTGAGATGGGGAATCGCTGAATTTTGGACTCGGCTGCTGACAAAATGTTCCAAACACACCCCATGCACACCTCCATTGGCAAAGGTGCCAGAAACGAGTTCTGTTGGTAGTTTTTACACTACCCCGGTAGGCAGCTGAAAGGCACCACAAAACTTGTTCTACCTGCTTTCTGGGCTGAGATGGGGATCAGCTGAATTTTGGACTCGGCTGGTGACAAAATGTTCCAAACACACCCCATGCACAGCTCCACCGGCAAAGGTGCCAGAAACGAGTTCTGTTGGTAGTTTTTACACTACCCCGGTAGGCAGCTGAAAGGCACCACAAAACTTGTTCTATCTGCTTTCAGGGCTGAGTTGGGGAATCGCTGAATTTTGGACTCGGCTGGTGACAAAATGTTCCAAACACACCCCATGCACAACTCCACCGGGGAAGGTGCCAGAAACGAGTTCTGTTGGTAGTTTTTACACTACCCCGGTAGGCAGCTGAAAGGCAACACAAAACTTATTGTACCTGCTTTCTGGGCTGAGATGGGGAACGGCTGAATTTTGGACTTGGCTGGTAACAAAATATTCCAAACACACCCCATGCACAACTCCACCGGCAAAGGTGCCAGAAACGAGTTCTGTTGGTAGTTTTTACACTACCCCGGTAGGCAGCTGAAAGGCACCACAAAACTTGTTCTACCTGCTTTCTGGGCTGAGATGGGGAATCGCTGAATTTTGGACTCGGCTGCTGACAAAATGTTCCAAACACACCCCATGCACAACTCCTCCGGGGAAGGTGCCAGAAACGAGTTCTGTTGGTAGTTTTTACACTACCCCGGTAGGCAAGAGAAAGGCACCACAAAACTTGTTCTACCTGCTTTCTGGGCTGAGATGGGGAACGGCTGAATTTTGGACTCGGCTGCTGACAAAATGTTCCAAACACACCCCATGCACAACTCCTCCGGGGAAGGTGCCAGAAACGAGTTCTGTTGGTAGTTTTTACAGTACCCTGGTAGGCAAGAGAAAGGCACCACAAAACTTGTTCTACCTGCTTTCTGGGCTGAGATGGGGAATCGCTGAATTTTGGACTCGGCTGGTAACAAAATGTTCCAAACACACCCCATGCACAACTCCACCGGGGAAGGTGCCAGAAACGAGTTCTGTTGGTAGTTTTTACAGTACCCCGGTAGGCAGCTGAAAGGCACCACAAAACTTGTTCTACCTGCTTTCTGGGCTGAGATGGGGAACGGCTGAATTTTGGACTCGGCTGGTGACAAAATGTTCCAAACACACCCCATGCACAGCTCCACCGGCAAAGGTGCCAGAAACGAGTTCTGTTGGTAGTTTTTACACTACCCCGGTAGGCAGCTGAAAGGCACCACAAAACTTGTTCTACCTGCTTTCTGGGCTGAGATGGGGAATCGCTGAATTTTCGACTCGGCTGCTGACAAAATGTTCCAAACACACCCCATGCACAACTCCTCCGGGGAAGGTGCCAGAAATGAGTTCTGTTGGTAGTTTTTACACTACCCCGGTAGGCAGCTGAAAGGCACCACAAAACTTGTTCTACCTGCTTTCTGGGCTGAGATGGGGAACAGCTGAATTTTGGACTCGGCTGCTGACAAAATGTTCCAAACACACCCCATGCACAACTCCACCGGGGAAGGTGCCAGAAACGAGTTCTGTTGGTAGTTTTTACAGTACCCCGGTAGGCAGCTGAAAGGCACCACAAAACTTGTTCTACCTGCTTTCTGGGCTGAGATGGGGAACAGCTGAATTTTGGACTCGGCTGCTGACAAAATGTTCCAAACACACCCCATGCACAACTCCACCGGGGAAGGTGCCAGAAACGAGTTCTGTTGGTAGTTTTTACACTACCCCGGTAGGCAGCTGAAAGGCACCACAAAACTTGTTCTACCTGCTTTCTGGGCTGAGATGGGGATCAGCTGAATTTTGGACTCGGCTGCTGACAAAATGTTCCAAACACACCCCATGCACAACTCCACCGGGGAAGGTGCCAGAAACGAGTTCTGTTGGTAGTTTTTACACTACCCCGGTAGGCAGCTGAAAGGCACCACAAAACTTGTTCTACCTGCTTTCTGGGCTGAGATGGGGAACAGCTGAATTTTGGACTCGGCTGGTGACAAAATATTCCAAACACACCCCATGCACAGCTCCACCGGCAAAGGTGCCAGAAACCAGTTCTGTTGGTAGTTTTTACACTACCCCAGTAGGCAGCTGAAAGGCACCACAAAACTTGTTCTACCTGCTTTCTGGGCTGTGATGGGGTATCGCTGAATTTTGGACTCGGCTGCTGACAAAATGTTCCAAACACACCCCATGCACAGCTCCACCGGCAAAGGTGCCAGAAACGAGTTCTGTTCGTAGTTTTTACACTACCCCGGTAGGCAGCTGAAAGGCACCACAAAACTTGTTCTACCTGCTTTCAGGGCTGAGATGGGGAATCGCTGAATTTTGGACTCGGCTGGTAACAAAATGTTCCAAACACACCCCATGCACAACTCCACCGGGGAAGGTGCCAGAAACGAGTTCTGTTGGTAGTTTTTACACTACCCCGGTAGGCAGCTGAAAGGCACCACAAAACTTGTTCTACCTGCTTTCTGGGCTGAGATGGGGAACAGCTGAATTTTGGACTCGGCTGGTAACAAAATGTTCCAAACACACCCCATGCACAACTCCACCGGGGAAGGTGCCAGAAACGAGTTCTGTTGGTAGTTTTTACAGTACCCCGGTAGGCAGCTGAAAAGCACCACAAAAACTTGTTCTACCTGCTTTCTGGGCTGAGATGGAGAATCGCTGAATTTTGGACTCGGCTGCTGACAAAATGTTCCAAACATACCCCATGCACAACTCCACCGGGGAAGGTGCCAGAAACGAGTTCTGTTGGTAGTTTTTACACTACCCCGGTAGGCAGCTGAAAGGCACCACAAAACATGTTCTACCTGCTTTCTGGGCTGAGATGGGGAATCGCTGAATTTTGGACTCGGCTGCTGACAAAATGTTCCAAACACACCCCATGCACACCTCCATTGGCAAAGGTGCCAGAAACGAGTTCTGTTGGTAGTTTTTACACTACCCCGGTAGGCAGCTGAAAGGCACCACAAAACTTGTTCTACCTGCTTTCTGGGCTGAGATGGGGATCAGCTGAATTTTGGACTCGGCTGGTGACAAAATGTTCCAAACACACCCCATGCACAGCTCCACCGGCAAAGGTGCCAGAAACGAGTTCTGTTGGTAGTTTTTACACTACCCCGGTAGGCAGCTGAAAGGCACCACAAAACTTGTTCTACCTGCTTTCAGGGCTGAGTTGGGGAATCGCTGAATTTTGGACTCGGCTGGTGACAAAATGTTCCAAACACACCCCATGCACAACTCCACCGGGGAAGGTGCCAGAAACGAGTTCTGTTGGTAATTTTTACACTACCCCGGTAGGCAGCTGAAAGGCAACACAAAACTTATTGTACCTGCTTTCTGGGCTGAGATGGGGAACGGCTGAATTTTGGACTCGGCTGGTAACAAAATATTCCAAACACACCCCATGCACAACTCCTCCGGGGAAGGTGCCAGAAACGAGTTCTGTTGGTAGTTTTTACACTACCCCGGTAGGCAAGAGAAAGGCACCACAAAACTTGTTCTACCTGCTTTCTGGGCTGAGATGGGGAACGGCTGAATTTTGGACTCGGCTGCTGACAAAATGTTCCAAACACACCCCATGCACAACTCCACCGGGGAAGGTGCCAGAAACGAGTTCTGTTGGTAGTTTTTACACTACCCCGGTAGGCAAGAGAAAGGCACCACAAAACTTGTTCTACCTGCTTTCTGGGCTGAGATGGGGAATCGCTGAATTTTGGACTCGGCTGGTAACAAAATGTTCCAAACACACCCCATGCACAACTCCACCGGGGAAGGTGCCAGAAACGAGTTCTGTTGGTAGTTTTTACACTACCCCGGTAGGCAGCTGAAAGGCACCACAAAACTTGTTCTACCTGCTTTCTGGGCTGAGATGGGGAACGGCTGAATTTTGGACTCGGCTGGTGACAAAATGTTCCAAACACACCCCATGCACAGCTCCACCGGCAAAGGTGCCAGAAACGAGTTCTGTTGGTAGTTTTTACACTACCCCGGTAGGCAGCTGAAAGGCACCACAAAACTTGTTCTACCTGCTTTCTGGGCTGAGATGGGGATCAGCTGAATTTTGGACTCGGCTGGTGACAAAATGTTCCAAACACACCCCATGCACAGCTCCACCGGCAAAGGTGCCAGAAACGAGTTCTGTTCGTAGTTTTTACACTACCCCGGTAGGCAGCTGAAAGGCACCACAAAACTTGTTCTACCTGCTTTCAGGGCTGAGTTGGGGAATCGCTGAATTTTGGACTCGGCTGGTGACAAAATGTTCCAAACACACCCCATGCACAACTCCACCGGGGAAGGTGCCAGAAACGAGTTCTGTTGGTAATTTTTACACTACCCCGGTAGGCAGCTGAAAGGCAACACAAAACTTATTGTACCTGCTTTCTGGGCTGAGATGGGGAACGGCTGAATTTTGGACTCGGCTGGTAACAAAATATTCCAAACACACCCCATGCACAACTCCTCCGGGGAAGGTGCCAGAAACGAGTTCTGTTGGTAGTTTTTACACTACCCCCGGTAGGCAAGAGAAAGGCACCACAAAACTTGTTCTACCTGCTTTCTGGGCTGAGATGGGGAACGGCTGAATTTTGGACTCGGCTGCTGACAAAATGTTCCAAACACACCCCATGCACAAGTCCTCCGGGGAAGGTGCCAGAAACGAGTTCTGTTGGTAGTTTTTACAGTACCCTGGTAGGCAAGAGAAAGGCACCACAAAACTTGTTCTACCTGCTTTCTGGGCTGAGATGGGGAATCGCTGAATTTTGGACTCGGCTGGTAACAAAATGTTCCAAACACACCCCATGCACAACTCCACCGGGGAAGGTGCCAGAAACGAGTTCTGTTGGTAGTTTTTACACTACCCCGGTAGGCAGCTGAAAGGCACCACAAAACTTGTTCTACCTGCTTTCTGGGCTGAGATGGGGAACGGCTGAATTTTGGACTCGGCTGGTGACAAAATGTTCCAAACACACCCCATGCACAGCTCCACCGGCAAAGGTGCCAGAAACGAGTTCTGTTGGTAGTTTTTACACTACCCCGGTAGGCAGCTGAAAGGCACCACAAAACTTGTTCTACCTGCTTTCTGGGCTGAGATGGGGATCAGCTGAATTTTGGACTCGGCTGCTGACAAAATGTTCCAAACACACCCCATGCACAACTCCACCGGCAAAGGTGCCAGAAACGAGTTCTGTTGGTAGTTTTTACACTACCCCGGTAGGCAGCTGAAAGGCACCACAAAACTTGTTCTACCTGCTTTCTGGGCTGAGATGGGGATCAGCTGAATTTTGGACTCGGCTGCTGACAAAATGTTCCAAACACACCCCATGCACAACTCCACCGGCAAAGGTGCCAGAAACGAGTTCTGTTGGTAGTTTTTACACTACCCCGGTAGGCAAGAGAAAGGCACCACAAAACTTGTTCTACCTGCTTTCTGGGCTGAGATGGGGTATCGCTGAATTTTGGACTCGGCTGCTGACAAAATGTTCCAAACACACCCCATGCACAACTCCACCGGGGAAGGTGCCAGAAACGAGTTCTGTTGGTAGTTTTTACAGTACCCCGGTAGGCAGCTGAAAAGCACCACAAAAACTTGTTCTACCTGCTTTCTGGGCTGAGATGGAGAATCGCTGAATTTTGGACTCGGCTGCTGACAAAATGTTCCAAACACACCCCATGCACAACTCCACCGGGGAAGGTGCCAGAAACGAGTTCTGTTGGTAGTTTTTACACTACCCCGGTAGGCAGCTGAAAGGCACCACAAAACTTGTTCTACCTGCTTTCTGGGCTGAGATGGGGAACAGCTGAATTTTGGACTCGGCTGGTGACAAAATGTTCCAAACACACCCCATGCACAACTCCACCGGGGAAGGTGCCAGAAACGAGTTCTGTTGGTAGTTTTTACAGTACCCCGGTAGGCAGCTGAAAGGCACCACAAAACTTGTTCTACCTGCTTTCTGGGCTGAGATGGGGATCAGCTGAATTTTGGACTCGGCTGGTGACAAAATGTTCCAAACACACCCCATGCACAGCTCCACCGGCAAAGGTGCCAGAAACGAGTTCTGTTCGTAGTTTTTACACTACCCCGGTAGGCAGCTGAAAGGCACCACAAAACTTGTTCTACCTGCTTTCAGGGCTGAGTTGGGGAATCGCTGAATTTTGGACTCGGCTGGTGACAAAATGTTCCAAACACACCCCATGCACAACTCCACCGGGGAAGGTGCCAGAAACGAGTTCTGTTGGTAGTTTTTACACTACCCCGGTAGGCAGCTGAAAGGCACCACAAAACTTGTTCTACCTGCTTTCTGGGCTGAGATGGGGAACGGCTGAATTTTGGACTCGGCTGGTAACAAAATATTCCAAACACACCCCATGCACAACTCCTCCGGGGAAGGTGCCAGAAACGAGTTCTGTTGGTAGTTTTTACACTACCCCGGTAGGCAAGAGAAAGGCACCACAAAACTTGTTCTACCTGCTTTCTGGGCTGAGATGGGGAACGGCTGAATTTTGGACTCGGCTGCTGACAAAATGTTCCAAACACACCCCATGCACAAGTCCTCCGGGGAAGGTGCCAGAAACGAGTTCTGTTGGTAGTTTTTACAGTACCCTGGTAGGCAAGAGAAAGGCACCACAAAACTTGTTCTACCTGCTTTCTGGGCTGAGATGGGGAATCGCTGAATTTTGGACTCGGCTGCTGACAAAATGTTCCAAACACACCCCATGCACAACTCCACCGGGGAAGGTGCCAGAAACGAGTTCTGTTGGTAGTTTTTACACTACCCCGGTAGGCAGCTGAAAGGCACCACAAAACTTGTTCTACCTGCTTTCTGGGCTGAGATGGGGAACGGCTGAATTTTGGACTCGGCTGCTGACAAAATGTTCCAAACACACCCCATGCACAGCTCCACCGGCAAAGGTGCCAGAAACGAGTTCTGTTGGTAGTTTTTACACTACCCCGGTAGGCAGCTGAAAGGCACCACAAAACTTGTTCTACCTGCTTTCTGGGCTGAGATGGGGAATCGCTGAATTTTGGACTCGGCTGCTGACAAAATGTTCCAAACACACCCCATGCACACCTCCATTGGCAAAGGTGCCAGAAACGAGTTCTGTTGGTAGTTTTTACACTACCCCCGGTAGGCAGCTGAAAGGCACCACAAAACTTGTTCTACCTGCTTTCTGGGCTGAGATGGGGAACAGCTGAATTTTGGACTCGGCTGGTGACAAAATGTTCCAAACACACCCCATGCACAACTCCACCGGGGAAGGTGCCAGAAACGAGTTCTGTTGGTAGTTTTTACACTACCCCGGTAGGCAGCTGAAAGGCACCACAAAACTTGTTCTACCTGCTTTCTGGGCTGAGATGGGGAACAGCTGAATTTTGGACTCGGCTGCTGACAAAATGTTCCAAACACACCCCATGCACAACTCCACCGGGGAAGGTGCCAGAAACGAGTTCTGTTGGTAGTTTTTACACTACCCCGGTAGGCAGCTGAAAGGCACCACAAAACTTGTTCTACCTGCTTTCTGGGCTGAGATGGGGATCAGCTGAATTTTGGACTCGGCTGCTGACAAAATGTTCCAAACACACCCCATGCACAACTCCACCGGGGAAGGTGCCAGAAACGAGTTCTGTTGGTAGTTTTTACACTACCCCGGTAGGCAGCTGAAAGGCACCACAAAACTTGTTCTACCTGCTTTCTGGGCTGAGATGGGGAACAGCTGAATTTTGGACTTGGCTGGTGACAAAATGTTCCAAACACACCCCATGCACACCTCCACTGGCAAAGGTGCCAGAAACGAGTTCTGTTCGTAGTTTTTACACTACCCCGGTAGGCAGCTGAAAGGCACCACAAAACTTGTTCTACCTGCTTTCTGGGCTGAGATGGGGTATCGCTGAATTTTGGACTCGGCTGCTGACAAAATGTTCCAAACACACCCCATGCACAGCTCCACCGGCAAAGGTGCCAGAAACGAGTTCTGTTGGTAGTTTTTACACTACCCCGGTAGGCAGCTGAAAGGCACCACAAAACTTGTTCTACCTGCTTTCTGGGCTGAGATGGGGAATCGCTGAATTTTGGACTCGGCTGCTGACAAAATGTTCCAAACACACCCCATGCACAACTCCACCGGGGAAGGTGCCAGAAACGAGTTCTGTTGGTAATTTTTACACTACCCCGGTAGGCAGCTGAAAGGCACCACAAAACCTGTTCTACCTGCTTTCTGGGCTGAGATGGGGAACAGCTGAATTTTGGACTCGGCTGCTGACAAAATGTTCCAAACACACCCCATGCACACCTCCACTGCCAAAGGTGCCAGAAACGAGTTCTGTTGGTAGTTTTTACAGTACCCCGGTAGGCAGCTGAAAGGCACCACAAAACTTGTTCTACCTGCTTTCTGGGCTGAGATGGGGAATCGCTGAATTTTGGACTCGGCTGGTGACAAAATGTTCCAAACACACCCCATGCACAACTCCACCGGGGAAGGTGCCAGAAACGAGTTCTGTTGGTAGTTTTTACAGTACCCCAGTAGGCAGCTGAAAGGCACCACAAAACTTGTTCTACCTGCTTTCAGGGCTGAGTTGGGGAATCGCTGAATTTTGGACTCGGCTGGTGACAAAATGTTCCAAACACACCCCATGCACAACTCCACCGGGGAAGGTGCCAGAAACGAGTTCTGTTGGTAATTTTTACACTACCCCGGTAGGCAGCTGAAAGGCAACACAAAACTTGTTGTACCTGCTTTCTGGCTGAGATGGGGAACGGCTGAATTTTGGACTCGGCTGGTAACAAAATATTCCAAACACACCCCATGCACAGCTCCACCGGCAAAGGTGCCAGAAACGAGTTCTGTTGGTAGTTTTTACACTACCCCGGTAGGCAGCTGAAAGGCACCACAAAACTTGTTCTACCTGCTTTCTGGGCTGAGATGGGGAATCGCTGAATTTTGGACTCGGCTGGTAACAAAATGTTCCAAACACACCCCATGCACAACTCCTCCGGGGAAGGTGCCAGAAACGAGTTCTGTTGGTAGTTTTTACACTACCCCGGTAGGCAGCTGAAAGGCACCACAAAACTTGTTCTACCTGCTTTCTGGGCTGAGATGGGGAACAGCTGAATTTTGGACTCGGCTGCTGACAAAATGTTCCAAACACACCCCATGCACAACTCCACCGGGGAAGGTGCCAGAAACGAGTTCTGTTGGTAGTTTTTACACTACCCCGGTAGGCAGCTGAAAGGCACCACAAAACTTGTTCTACCTGCTTTCTGGGCTGAGATGGGGATCAGCTGAATTTTGGACTCGGCTGCTGACAAAATGTTCCAAACACACCCCATGCACAACTCCACCGGGGAAGGTGCCAGAAACGAGTTCTGTTGGTAGTTTTTACACTACCCCCGGTAGGCAGCTGAAAGGCACCACAAAACTTGTTCTACCTGCTTTCTGGGCTGAGATGGGGAATCGCTGAATTTTGGACTCGGCTGCTGACAAAATGTTCCAAACACACCCCATGCACAACTCCACCGGGGAAGGTGCCAGAAACGAGTTCTGTTGGTAGTTTTTACACTACCCCGGTAGGCAGCTGAAAGGCACCACAAAACTTGTTCTACCTGCTTTCTGGGCTGAGATGGGGAATCGCTGAATTTTGGACTCGGCTGCTGACAAAATGTTCCAAACACACCCCATGCACAACTCCACCGGGGAAGGTGCCAGAAACGAGTTCTGTTGGTAGTTTTTACAGTACCCCCAGTAGGCAGCTGAAAGGCACCACAAAACTTGTTCTACCTGCTTTCAGGGCTGAGTTGGGGAATCGCTGAATTTTGGACTCGGCTGGTGACAAAATGTTCCAAACACACCCCATGCACAACTCCACCGGGGAAGGTGCCAGAAACGAGTTCTGTTGGTAATTTTTACACTACCCCGGTAGGCAGCTGAAAGGCAACACAAAACTTATTGTACCTGCTTTCTGGGCTGAGATGGGGAACGGCTGAATTTTGGACTCGGCTGGTAACAAAATATTCCAAACACACCCCATGCACAGCTCCACCGGCAAAGGTGCCAGAAACGAGTTCTGTTGGTAGTTTTTACACTACCCCCGGTAGGCAGCTGAAAGGCACCACAAAACTTGTTCTACCTGCTTTCTGGGCTGAGATGGGGAATCGCTGAATTTTGGACTCGGCTGCTGACAAAATGTTCCAAACACACCCCATGCACAACTCCTCCGGGGAAGGTGCCAGAAACGAGTTCTGTTGGTAGTTTTTACACTACCCCGGTAGGCAGCTGAAAGGCACCACAAAACTTGTTCTACCTGCTTTCTGGGCTGAGATGGGGAACAGCTGAATTTTGGACTCGGCTGCTGACAAAATGTTCCAAACACACCCCATGCACAACTCCACCGGGGAAGGTGCCAGAAACGAGTTCTGTTGGTAGTTTTTACACTACCCCGGTAGGCAGCTGAAAGGCACCACAAAACTTGTTCTACCTGCTTTCTGGGCTGAGATGGGGAACAGCTGAATTTTGGACTCGGCTGCTGACAAAATGTTCCAAACACACCCCATGCACACCTCCACTGGCAAAGGTGCCAGAAACGAGTTCTGTTGGTAGTTTTTACACTACCCCGGTAGGCAGCTGAAAGGCACCACAAAACTTGTTCTACCTGCTTTCTGGGCTGAGATGGGGAATCGCTGAATTTTGGACTCGGCTGGTGACAAAATGTTCCAAACACACCCCATGCACAACTCCACCGGGGAAGGTGCCAGAAACGAGTTCTGTTGGTAGTTTTTACACTACCCCGGTAGGCAGCTGAAAGGCACCACAAAACTTGTTCTACCTGCTTTCTGGGCTGAGATGGGGAACAGCTGAATTTTGGACTCGGCTGGTGACAAAATGTTCCAAACACACCCCATGCACACCTCCACTGGCAAAGGTGCCAGAAACGAGTTCTGTTGGTAGTTTTTACAGTACCCCGGTAGGCAGCTGAAAGGCACCACAAAACTTGTTCTACCTGCTTTCTGGGCTGAGATGGGGAATCGCTGAATTTTGGACTCGGCTGGTGACAAAATGTTCCAAACACACCCCATGCACAACTCCACCGGGGAAGGTGCCAGAAACGAGTTCTGTTGGTAGTTTTTACAGTACCCCGGTAGGCAGCTGAAAGGCACCACAAAACTTGTTCTACCTGCTTTCTGGGCTGAGTTGGGGAATCGCTGAATTTTGGACTCGGCTGCTGACAAAATGTTCCAAACACACCCCATGCACAACTCCACCGGGGAAGGTGCCAGAAACGAGTTCTGTTGGTAATTTTTACAGTACCCCGGTAGGCAGCTGAAAGGCACCACAAAACTTGTTCTACCTGCTTTCTGGGCTGAGATGGGGAATCGCTGAATTTTGGACTCGGCTGGTGACAAAATGTTCCAAACACACCCCATGCACACCTCCACCGGGGAAGGTGCCAGAAACGAGTTCTGTTGGTAGTTTTTACACTACCCCGGTAGGCAGCTGAAAGGCACCACAAAACTTGTTCTACCTGCTTTCTGGGCTGAGATGGGGAATCGCTGAATTTTGGACTCGGCTGCTGACAAAATGTTCCAAACACACCCCATGCAGACCTCCACTGGCAAAGGTGCCAGAAACGAGTTCTGTTGGTAATTTTTACACTACCCCGGTAGGCAGCTGAAAGGCACCACAAAACTTGTTCTACCTGCTTTCTGGGCTGAGATGGGGAACAGCTGAATTTTGGACTCGGCTGCTGACAAAATGTTCCAAACACACCCCATGCAGACCTCCACTGGCAAAGGTGCCAGAAACGAGTTCTGTTGGTAGTTTTTACACTACCCCGGTAGGCAGCTGAAAGGCACCACAAAAGTTTTTCTACCTGCTTTCTGGGCTGAGATGGGGAATCGCTGAATTTTGGACTCGGCTGCTGACAAAATGTTCCAAACACACCCCATGCACAACTCCACCGGGGAAGGTGCCAGAAACGAGTTCTGTTGGTAGTTTTTACACTACCCCGGTAGGCAGCTGTAAGGCACCACAAAACATGTTCTACCTGCTTTCTGGGCTGAGATGGGGAATCGCTGAATTTTGGACTCGGCTGCTGACAAAATGTTCCAAACACACCCCATGCACAACTCCACCGGGGAAGGTGCCAGAAACGAGTTCTGTTGGTAATTTTTACACTACCCCGGTAGGCAGCTGAAAGGCACCACAAAAGTTTTGCTACCTGCTTTCTGGGCTGAGATGGGGAACAGCTGAATTTTGGACTCGGCTGCTGACAAAATGTTCCAAACACACCCCATGCACAGCTCCACCGGCAAAGGTGCCAGAAACGAGTTCTGTTGGTAGTTTTTACACTACCCCGGTAGGCAGCTGAAAGGCACCACAAAACTTGTTCTACCTGCTTTCTGGGCTGAGATGGGGATCAGCTGAATTTTGGACTAGGCTGCTGACAAAATGTTCCAAACACACCCCATGCACAACTCCACCGGGGAAGGTGCCAGAAACGAGTTCTGTTGGTAGTTTTTACACTACCCCGGTAGGCAGCTGAAAGGCACCACAAAACTTGTTCTACCTGCTTTCTGGGCTGAGATGGGGAACAGCTGAATTTTGGACTCGGCTGGTGACAAAATGTTCCAAACACACCCCATGCACAACTCCACCGGGGAAGGTGCCAGAAACGAGTTCTGTTGGTAGTTTTTACACTACCCCGGTAGGCAGCTGAAAGGCACCACAAAACTTGTTCTACCTGCTTTCTGGGCTGAGATGGGGAACAGCTGAATTTTGGACTCGGCTGGTGACAAAATGTTCCAAACACACCCCATGCACACCTCCACTGGCAAAGGTGCCAGAAACGAGTTCTGTTGGTAATTTTTACACTACCCCGGTAGGCAGCTGAAAGGCACCACAAAACTTGTTCTACCTGCTTTCTGGGCTGAGTTGGGGAATCGCTGAATTTTGGACTCGGCTGGTGACAAAATGTTCCAAACACACGCCATGCACACCTCCATTGGCAAAGGTGCCAGAAACGAGTTCTGTTGGTAGTTTTTACACTACCCCGGTAGGCAGCTGAAAGGCACCACAAAACTTGTTCTACCTGCTTTCTGGGCTGAGATGGGGAACGGCTGAATTTTGGACTCGGCTGGTGACAAAATGTTCCAAACACACCCCATGCACAACTCCACCGGGGAAGGTGCCAGAAACGAGTTCTGTTGGTAGTTTTTACACTACCCCGGTAGGCAGCTGAAAGGCACCACAAAACTTGTTCTACCTGCTTTCAGGGCTGAGTTGGGGAATCGCTGAATTTTGGACTCGGCTGGTGACAAAATGTTCCAAACACACCCCATGCACAACTCCACCGGGGAAGGTGCCAGAAACGAGTTCTGTTGGTAATTTTTACACTACCCCGGTAGGCAGCTGAAAGGCACCACAAAAGTTTTTCTACCTGCTTTCTGGGCTGAGATGGGGTATCGCTGAATTTTGGACTCGGCTGGTAACAAAATATTCCAAACACACCCCATGCACAGCTCCACCGGCAAAGGTGCCAGAAACGAGTTCTGTTGGTAGTTTTTACACTACCCCGGTAGGCAGCTGAAAGGCACCACAAAACTTGTTCTACCTGCTTTCTGGGCTGAGATGGGGAATCGCTGAATTTTGGACTCGGCTGGTGACAAAATGTTCCAAACACACCCCATGCACAACTCCTCCGGGGAAGGTGCCAGAAACGAGTTCCGTTGGTAGTTTTTACACTACCCCGGTAGGCAAGAGAAAGGCACCACAAAACTTGTTCTACCTGCTTTCTGGGCTGAGATGGGGAACAGCTGAATTTTGGACTCGGCTGGTAACAAAATGTTCCAAACACACCCCATGCACAACTCCACCGGGGAAGGTGCCAGAAACGAGTTCTGTTGGTAGTTTTTACACTACCCCGGTAGGCAGCTGAAAGGCACCACAAAACTTGTTCTACCTGCTTTCTGGGCTGAGATGGAGAATCGCTGAATTTTGGACTCGGCTGCTGACAAAATGTTCCAAACACACCCCATGCACAACTCCACCGGGGAAGGTGCCAGAAACGAGTTCTGTTGGTAGTTTTTACACTACCCCGGTAGGCAGCTGAAAGGCACCACAAAACATGTTCTACCTGCTTTCTGGGCTGAGATGGGGAATCGCTGAATTTTGGACTCGGCTGCTGACAAAATGTTCCAAACACACCCCATGCACAACTCCACCGGGGAAGGTGCCAGAAACGAGTTCTGTTGGTAGTTTTTACACTACCCCGGTAGGCAGCTGAAAGGCACCACAAAACTTGTTCTACCTGCTTTCTGGGCTGAGATGGGGAACAGCTGAATTTTGGACTCGGCTGCTGACAAAATGTTCCAAACACACCCCATGCACAACTCCACCGGGGAAGGTGCCAGAAACGAGTTCTGTTGGTAGTTTTTACACTACCCCGGTAGGCAGCTGAAAGGCACCACAAAACTTGTTCTACCTGCTTTCTGGGCTGAGATGGGGAATCGCTGAATTTTGGACTCGGCTGCTGACAAAATGTTCCAAACACACCCCATGCACACCTCCATTGGCAAAGGTGCCAGAAACGAGTTCTGTTGGTAGTTTTTACACTACCCCGGTAGGCAGCTGAAAGGCACCACAAAATTTGTTCTACCTGCTTTCTGGGCTGAGATGGGGAATCGCTGAATTTTGGACTCGGCTGGTGACAAAATGTTCCAAACACACCCCATGCACAACTCCACCGGGGAAGGTGCCAGAAACGAGTTCTGTTGGTAGTTTTTACAGTACCCCGGTAGGCAGCTGAAAGGCACCACAAAACTTGTTCTACCTGCTTTCAGGGCTGAGTTGGGGAATCGCTGAATTTTGGACTCGGCTGCTGACAAAATGTTCCAAACACACCCCATGCACAACTCCACCGGGGAAGGTGCCAGAAACGAGTTCTGTTGGTAATTTTTACACTACCCCGGTAGGCAGCTGAAAGGCACCACAAAACTTATTGTACCTGCTTTCTGGGCTGAGATGGGGAACGGCTGAATTTTGGACTCGGCTGGTAACAAAATATTCCAAACACACCCCATGCACAGCTCCACCGGCAAAGGTGCCAGAAACGAGTTCTGTTGGTAGTTTTTACACTACCCCGGTAGGCAGCTGAAAGGCACCACAAAACTTGTTCTACCTGCTTTCTGGGCTGAGATGGGGAATCGCTGAATTTTGGACTCGGCTGCTGACAAAATGTTCCAAACACACCCCATGCACAACTCCTCCGGGGAAGGTGCCAGAAACGAGTTCTGTTGGTAGTTTTTACACTATCCCGGTAGGCAGCTGAAAGGCACCACAAAACTTGTTCTACCTGCTTTCTGGGCTGAGATGGGGAACAGCTGAATTTTGGACTCGGCTGGTGACAAAATGTTCCAAACACACCCCATGCACAACTCCACCGGGGAAGGTGCCAGAAACGAGTTCTGTTGGTAGTTTTTACACTACCCCGGTAGGCAGCTGAAAGGCACCACAAAACTTGTTCTACCTGCTTTCTGGGCTGAGTTGGGGAATCGCTGAATTTTGGACTCGGCTGGTGACAAAATGTTCCAAACACACCCCATGCACAACTCCACCGGGGAAGGTGCCAGAAACGAGTTCTGTTGGTAATTTTTACACTACCCCGGTAGGCAGCTGAAAGGCACCACAAAACTTATTGTACCTGCTTTCTGGGCTGAGATGGGGATCAGCTGAATTTTGGACTTGGCTGGTGACAAAATGTTCCAAACACACCCCATGCACAACTCCACCGGGGAAGGTGCCAGAAACGAGTTCTGTTGGTAGTTTTTACACTACCCCGGTAGGCAGCTGAAAGGCACCACAAAAGTTTTTCTACCTGCTTTCTGGGCTGAGATGGGGTATCGCTGAATTTTGGACTCGGCTGGTGACAAAATGTTCCAAACACACCCCATGCACACCTCCATTGGCAAAGGTGCCAGAAACGAGTTCTGTTGGTAGTTTTTACACTACCCCGGTAGGCAGCTGAAAGGCACCACAAAAGTTTTTCTACCTGCTTTCTGGGCTGAGATGGAGAATCGCTGAATTTTGGACTCGGCTGGTGACAAAATGTTCCAAACACACCCCATGCACAGCTCCACCGGGGAAGGTGCCAGAAACGAGTTCTGTTGGTAGTTTTTACACTACCCCGGTAGGCAGCTGAAAGGCACCACAAAACTTGTTCTACCTGCTTTCTGGGCTGAGATGGGGAACGGCTGAATTTTGGACTCGGCTGGTGACAAAATGTTCCAAACACACCCCATGCACAGCTCCACCGGGGAAGGTGCCAGAAACGAGTTCTGTTGGTAGTTTTTACACTACCCCGGTAGGCAGCTGAAAGGCACCACAAAAGTTTTTCTACCTGCTTTCTGGGCTGAGATGGGGAACCACTGAGTTTTGGACTCGGCTGGTAACAAAATGTTCCAAACACACCCCATGCACAACTCCACCGGGGAAGGTGCCAGAAACGAGTTCTGTTGGTAGTTTTTACACTACCCCGGTAGGCAGCTGAAAGGCACCAGAAAACTTGTTCTACCTGCTTTCTGGGCTGAGATGGGGAATCGCTGAATTTTGGACTCGGCTGCTGACAAAATGTTCCAAACACACCCCATGCACAACTCCACCGGGGAAGGTGCCAGAAACGAGTTCTGTTGGTAGTTTTTACACTACCCCGGTAGGCAGCTGAAAGGCACCACAAAACTTGTTCTACCTGCTTTCTGGGCTGAGATGGGGAATCGCTGAATTTTGGACTCGGCTGCTGACAAAATGTTCCAAACACACCCCATGCACAACTCCTCCGGGGAAGGTGCCAGAAACGAGTTCTGTTGGTAGTTTTTACACTATCCCGGTAGGCAGCTGAAAGGCACCACAAAACTTGTTCTACCTGCTTTCTGGGCTGAGATGGGGAACAGCTGAATTTTGGACTCGGCTGGTGACAAAATGTTCCAAACACACCCCATGCACAACTCCACCGGGGAAGGTGCCAGAAACGAGTTCTGTTGGTAGTTTTTACACTACCCCGGTAGGCAGCTGAAAGGCACCACAAAACTTGTTCTACCTGCTTTCTGGGCTGAGTTGGGGAATCGCTGAATTTTGGACTCGGCTGGTGACAAAATGTTCCAAACACACCCCATGCACAACTCCACCGGGGAAGGTGCCAGAAACGAGTTCTGTTGGTAATTTTTACACTACCCCGGTAGGCAGCTGAAAGGCACCACAAAACTTATTGTACCTGCTTTCTGGGCTGAGATGGGGATCAGCTGAATTTTGGACTTGGCTGGTGACAAAATGTTCCAAACACACCCCATGCACAACTCCACCGGGGAAGGTGCCAGAAACGAGTTCTGTTGGTAGTTTTTACACTACCCCGGTAGGCAGCTGAAAGGCACCACAAAAGTTTTTCTACCTGCTTTCTGGGCTGAGATGGGGTATCGCTGAATTTTGGACTCGGCTGGTGACAAAATGTTCCAAACACACCCCATGCACACCTCCATTGGCAAAGGTGCCAGAAACGAGTTCTGTTGGTAGTTTTTACACTACCCCGGTAGGCAGCTGAAAGGCACCACAAAAGTTTTTCTACCTGCTTTCTGGGCTGAGATGGAGAATCGCTGAATTTTGGACTCGGCTGGTGACAAAATGTTCCAAACACACCCCATGCACAGCTCCACCGGGGAAGGTGCCAGAAACGAGTTCTGTTGGTAGTTTTTACACTACCCCGGTAGGCAGCTGAAAGGCACCACAAAACTTGTTCTA
The DNA here is from genome assembly GCF_023634085.1 of Falco cherrug. NCBI lineage: Eukaryota > Metazoa > Chordata > Aves > Falconiformes > Falconidae > Falco > Falco cherrug. The sequence continues at coordinate 216,313 of NW_026599524.1, read as the reverse complement.
CCTGCTTTCTGGGCTGAGATGGGGAACGGCTGAATTTTGGACTCGGCTGGTGACAAAATGTTCCAAACACACCCCATGCACAGCTCCACCGGGGAAGGTGCCAGAAACGAGTTCTGTTGGTAGTTTTTACACTACCCCGGTAGGCAGCTGAAAGGCACCACAAAAGTTTTTCTACCTGCTTTCTGGGCTGAGATGGGGAACCACTGAGTTTTGGACTCGGCTGGTAACAAAATGTTCCAAACACACCCCATGCACAACTCCACCGGGGAAGGTGCCAGAAACGAGTTCTGTTGGTAGTTTTTACACTACCCCGGTAGGCAGCTGAAAGGCACCACAAAAGTTTTTCTACCTGCTTTCTGGGCTGAGATGGGGAACCACTGAGTTTTGGACTCGGCTGGTAACAAAATGTTCCAAACACACCCCATGCACAACTCCACCGGGGAAGGTGCCAGAAACGAGTTCTGTTGGTAGTTTTTACACTACCCCGGTAGGCAGCTGAAAGGCACCACAAAACTTGTTCTACCTGCTTTCTGGGCTGAGATGGGGAATCGCTGAATTTTGGACTCGGCTGCTGACAAAATGTTCCAAACACACCCCATGCACAACTCCACCGGGGAAGGTGCCAGAAACGAGTTCTGTTGGTAGTTTTTACACTACCCCGGTAGGCAGCTGAAAGGCACCACAAAACTTGTTCTACCTGCTTTCTGGGCTGAGATGGGGAATCGCTGAATTTTGGACTCGGCTGCTGACAAAATGTTCCAAACACACCCCATGCACAACTCCACCGGGGAAGGTGCCAGAAACGAGTTCTGTTGGTAGTTTTTACACTACCCCGGTAGGCAAGAGAAAGGCAACACAAAACTTGTTGTACCTGCTTTCTGGGCTGAGATGGGGTATCGCTGAATTTTGGACTCGGATGGTGACAAAATGTTCCAAACACACCCCATGCACACCTCCATTGGCAAAGGTGCCAGAAACGAGTTCTGTTGGTAGTTTTTACACTACCCCGGTAGGCAGCTGAAAGGCACCACAAAACTTGTTCTACCTGCTTTCTGGGCTGAGATGGGGAATCGCTGAGTTTTGGACTCGGCTGCTGACAAAATGTTCCAAACACACCCCATGCACAGCTCCACCGGGGAAGGTGCCAGAAACGAGTTCTGTTGGTAGTTTTTACACTACCCTGGTAGGCAGCTGAAAGGCACCACAAAAGTTTTTCTACCTGCTTTCTGGGCTGAGATGGGGAACCACTGAGTTTTGGACTCGGCTGGTAACAAAATGTTCCAAACACACCCCATGCACAACTCCACCGGGGAAGGTGCCAGAAACGAGTTCTATTGGTAGTTTTTACACTACCCCGGTAGGCAGCTGAAAGGCACCAGAAAACTTGTTCTACCTGCTTTCTGGGCTGAGATGGGGAATCGCTGAATTTTGGACTCGGCTGGTGACAAAATGTTCCAAACACACCCCATGCACAACTCCACCGGGGAAGGTGCCAGAAACGAGTTCTGTTGGTAGTTTTTACACTACCCCGGTAGGCAGCTGAAAGGCACCACAAAAGTTTTTCTACCTGCTTTCTGGGCTGAGATGGGGTATCGCTGAATTTTGGACTTGGCTGGTGACAAAATGTTCCAAACACACCCCATGCACACCTCCATTGGCAAAGGTGCCAGAAACGAGTTCTGTTGGTAGTTTTTACACTACCCCGGTAGGCAGCTGAAAGGCACCACAAAAGTTTTTCTACCTGCTTTCTGGGCTGAGATGGAGAATCGCTGAATTTTGGACTCGGCTGGTGACAAAATGTTCCAAACACACCCCATGCACAGCTCCACCGGGGAAGGTGCCAGAAACGAGTTCTGTTGGTAGTTTTTACACTACCCCGGTAGGCAGCTGAAAGGCACCACAAAACTTGTTCTACCTGCTTTCTGGGCTGAGATGGGGAACGGCTGAATTTTGGACTCGGCTGGTGACAAAATGTTCCAAACACACCCCATGCACAGCTCCACCGGGGAAGGTGCCAGAAACGAGTTCTGTTGGTAGTTTTTACACTACCCCGGTAGGCAGCTGAAAGGCACCACAAAAGTTTTTCTACCTGCTTTCTGGGCTGAGATGGGGAACCACTGAGTTTTGGACTCGGCTGGTAACAAAATGTTCCAAACACACCCCATGCACAACTCCACCGGGGAAGGTGCCAGAAACGAGTTCTGTTGGTAGTTTTTACACTACCCCGGTAGGCAGCTGAAAGGCACCAGAAAACTTGTTCTACCTGCTTTCTGGGCTGAGATGGGGAATCGCTGAATTTTGGACTCGGCTGCTGACAAAATGTTCCAAACACACCCCATGCACAACTCCACCGGGGAAGGTGCCAGAAACGAGTTCTGTTGGTAGTTTTTACAGTACCCTGGTAGGCAGCTGAAAGGCACCACAAAACTTGTTCTACCTGCTTTCTGGGCTGAGATGGGGAATCGCTGAATTTTGGACTCGGCTGCTGACAAAATGTTCCAAACACACCCCATGCACAACTCCACCAGGGAAGGTGCCAGAAACGAGTTCTGTTGGTAGTTTTTACACTACCCCGGTAGGCAGCTGAAAGGCACCACAAAACTTGTTGTACCTGCTTTCTGGGCTTAGATGGGGTATCGCTGAATTTTGGACTCGGCTGCTGACAAAATGTTCCAAACACACCCCATGCACACCTCCATTGGCAAAGGTGCCAGAAACGAGTTCTGTTGGTAGTTTTTACACTACCCCGGTAGGCAGCTGAAAGGCACCACAAAACTTGTTCTACCTGCTTTCTGGGCTGAGATGGGGAACAGCTGAATTTTGGACTCGGCTGCTGACAAAATGTTCCAAACACACCCCATGCACAACTCCACCGGGGAAGGTGCCAGAAACGAGTTCTGTTGGTAGTTTTTACACTACCCCGGTAGGCAGCTGAAAGGCACCACAAAACTTGTTCTACCTGCTTTCTGGGCTGAGATGGGGAATCGCTGAATTTTGGACTCGGCTGCTGACAAAATGTTCCAAACACACCCCATGCACACCTCCATTGGCAAAGGTGCCAGAAACGAGTTCTGTTGGTAGTTTTTACACTACCCCGGTAGGCAGCTGAAAGGCACCACAAAAGTTGTTCTACCTGCTTTCTGGGCTGAGATGGGGAATCGCTGAATTTTGGACTCGGCTGGTGACAAAATGTTCCAAACACACCCCATGCACAACTCCACCGGGGAAGGTGCCAGAAACGAGTTCTGTTGGTAGTTTTTACAGTACCCCGGTAGGCAGCTGAAAGGCACCACAAAACTTGTTCTACCTGCTTTCAGGGCTGAGTTGGGGAATCGCTGAATTTTGGACTCGGCTGCTGACAAAATGTTCCAAACACACCCCATGCACAACTCCACCGGGGAAGGTGCCAGAAACGAGTTCTGTTGGTAATTTTTACACTACCCCGGTAGGCAGCTGAAAGGCACCACAAAACTTATTGTACCTGCTTTCTGGGCTGAGATGGGGAACGGCTGAATTTTGGACTCGGCTGGTAACAAAATATTCCAAACACACCCCATGCACAGCTCCACCGGCAAAGGTGCCAGAAACGAGTTCTGTTGGTAGTTTTTACACTACCCCGGTAGGCAGCTGAAAGGCACCACAAAACTTGTTCTACCTGCTTTCTGGGCTGAGATGGGGAATCGCTGAATTTTGGACTCGGCTGCTGACAAAATGTTCCAAACACACCCCATGCACAACTCCTCCGGGGAAGGTGCCAGAAACGAGTTCTGTTGGTAGTTTTTACACTATCCCGGTAGGCAGCTGAAAGGCACCACAAAACTTGTTCTACCTGCTTTCTGGGCTGAGATGGGGAACAGCTGAATTTTGGACTCGGCTGGTGACAAAATGTTCCAAACACACCCCATGCACAACTCCACCGGGGAAGGTGCCAGAAACGAGTTCTGTTGGTAGTTTTTACACTACCCCGGTAGGCAGCTGAAAGGCACCACAAAACTTGTTCTACCTGCTTTCTGGGCTGAGTTGGGGAATCGCTGAATTTTGGACTCGGCTGGTGACAAAATGTTCCAAACACACCCCATGCACAACTCCACCGGGGAAGGTGCCAGAAACGAGTTCTGTTGGTAATTTTTACACTACCCCGGTAGGCAGCTGAAAGGCACCACAAAACTTATTGTACCTGCTTTCTGGGCTGAGATGGGGATCAGCTGAATTTTGGACTTGGCTGGTGACAAAATGTTCCAAACACACCCCATGCACAACTCCACCGGGGAAGGTGCCAGAAACGAGTTCTGTTGGTAGTTTTTACACTACCCCGGTAGGCAGCTGAAAGGCACCACAAAAGTTTTTCTACCTGCTTTCTGGGCTGAGATGGGGTATCGCTGAATTTTGGACTCGGCTGGTGACAAAATGTTCCAAACACACCCCATGCACACCTCCATTGGCAAAGGTGCCAGAAACGAGTTCTGTTGGTAGTTTTTACACTACCCCGGTAGGCAGCTGAAAGGCACCACAAAAGTTTTTCTACCTGCTTTCTGGGCTGAGATGGAGAATCGCTGAATTTTGGACTCGGCTGGTGACAAAATGTTCCAAACACACCCCATGCACAGCTCCACCGGGGAAGGTGCCAGAAACGAGTTCTGTTGGTAGTTTTTACACTACCCCGGTAGGCAGCTGAAAGGCACCACAAAACTTGTTCTACCTGCTTTCTGGGCTGAGATGGGGAACGGCTGAATTTTGGACTCGGCTGGTGACAAAATGTTCCAAACACACCCCATGCACAGCTCCACCGGGGAAGGTGCCAGAAACGAGTTCTGTTGGTAGTTTTTACACTACCCCGGTAGGCAGCTGAAAGGCACCACAAAAGTTTTTCTACCTGCTTTCTGGGCTGAGATGGGGAACCACTGAGTTTTGGACTCGGCTGGTAACAAAATGTTCCAAACACACCCCATGCACAACTCCACCGGGGAAGGTGCCAGAAACGAGTTCTGTTGGTAGTTTTTACACTACCCCGGTAGGCAGCTGAAAGGCACCAGAAAACTTGTTCTACCTGCTTTCTGGGCTGAGATGGGGAATCGCTGAATTTTGGACTCGGCTGCTGACAAAATGTTCCAAACACACCCCATGCACAACTCCACCGGGGAAGGTGCCAGAAACGAGTTCTGTTGGTAGTTTTTACAGTACCCCGGTAGGCAGCTGAAAGGCACCACAAAACTTGTTCTACCTGCTTTCTGGGCTGAGATGGGGAATCGCTGAATTTTGGACTCGGCTGCTGACAAAATGTTCCAAACACACCCCATGCACAACTCCTCCGGGGAAGGTGCCAGAAACGAGTTCTGTTGGTAGTTTTTACACTATCCCGGTAGGCAGCTGAAAGGCACCACAAAACTTGTTCTACCTGCTTTCTGGGCTGAGATGGGGAACAGCTGAATTTTGGACTCGGCTGGTGACAAAATGTTCCAAACACACCCCATGCACAACTCCACCGGGGAAGGTGCCAGAAACGAGTTCTGTTGGTAGTTTTTACACTACCCCGGTAGGCAGCTGAAAGGCACCACAAAACTTGTTCTACCTGCTTTCTGGGCTGAGATGGGGAATCGCTGAATTTTGGACTCGGCTGCTGACAAAATGTTCCAAACACACCCCATGCACAACTCCACCGGGGAAGGTGCCAGAAACGAGTTCTGTTGGTAATTTTTACACTACCCCGGTAGGCAGCTGAAAGGCACCACAAAACTTATTGTACCTGCTTTCTGGGCTGAGATGGGGATCAGCTGAATTTTGGACTTGGCTGGTGACAAAATGTTCCAAACACACCCCATGCACAACTCCACCGGGGAAGGTGCCAGAAACGAGTTCTGTTGGTAGTTTTTACACTACCCCGGTAGGCAGCTGAAAGGCACCACAAAAGTTTTTCTACCTGCTTTCTGGGCTGAGATGGGGTATCGCTGAATTTTGGACTCGGCTGGTGACAAAATGTTCCAAACACACCCCATGCACACCTCCATTGGCAAAGGTGCCAGAAACGAGTTCTGTTGGTAGTTTTTACACTACCCCGGTAGGCAGCTGAAAGGCACCACAAAAGTTTTTCTACCTGCTTTCTGGGCTGAGATGGAGAATCGCTGAATTTTGGACTCGGCTGGTGACAAAATGTTCCAAACACACCCCATGCACAGCTCCACCGGGGAAGGTGCCAGAAACGAGTTCTGTTGGTAGTTTTTACACTACCCCGGTAGGCAGCTGAAAGGCACCACAAAACTTGTTCTACCTGCTTTCTGGGCTGAGATGGGGAACGGCTGAATTTTGGACTCGGCTGGTGACAAAATGTTCCAAACACACCCCATGCACAGCTCCACCGGGGAAGGTGCCAGAAACGAGTTCTGTTGGTAGTTTTTACACTACCCCGGTAGGCAGCTGAAAGGCACCACAAAAGTTTTTCTACCTGCTTTCTGGGCTGAGATGGGGAACCACTGAGTTTTGGACTCGGCTGGTAACAAAATGTTCCAAACACACCCCATGCACAACTCCACCGGGGAAGGTGCCAGAAACGAGTTCTGTTGGTAGTTTTTACACTACCCCGGTAGGCAGCTGAAAGGCACCAGAAAACTTGTTCTACCTGCTTTCTGGGCTGAGATGGGGAATCGCTGAATTTTGGACTCGGCTGCTGACAAAATGTTCCAAACACACCCCATGCACAACTCCACCGGGGAAGGTGCCAGAAACGAGTTCTGTTGGTAGTTTTTACAGTACCCCGGTAGGCAGCTGAAAGGCACCACAAAACTTGTTCTACCTGCTTTCTGGGCTGAGATGGGGAATCGCTGAATTTTGGACTCGGCTGCTGACAAAATGTTCCAAACACACCCCATGCACAACTCCACCAGGGAAGGTGCCAGAAACGAGTTCTGTTGGTAGTTTTTACACTACCCCGGTAGGCAGCTGAAAGGCACCACAAAACTTGTTGTACCTGCTTTCTGGTCTTAGATGGGGTATCGCTGAATTTTGGACTCGGCTGGTGACAAAATGTTCCAAACACACCCCATGCACACCTCCATTGGCAAAGGTGCCAGAAACGAGTTCTGTTGGTAGTTTTTACACTACCCCGGTAGGCAGCTGAAAGGCACCACAAAACTTGTTCTACCTGCTTTCTGGGCTGAGATGGGGAATCGCTGAATTTTGGACTCGGCTGCTGACAAAATGTTCCAAACACACCCCATGCACAGCTCCACCGGGGAAGGTGCCAGAAACGAGTTCTGTTGGTAGTTTTTACACTACCCCGGTAGGCAGCTGAAAGGCACCACAAAAGTTTTTCTACCTGCTTTCTGGGCTGAGATGGGGAACCACTGAGTTTTGGACTCGGCTGGTAACAAAATGTTCCAAACACACCCCATGCACAACTCCACCGGGGAAGGTGCCAGAAACGAGTTCTGTTGGTAGTTTTTACACTACCCCGGTAGGCAGCTGAAAGGCACCACAAAACTTGTTCTACCTGCTTTCTGGGCTGAGATGGGGAATCGCTGAATTTTGGACTCGGCTGCTGACAAAATGTTCCAAACACACCCCATGCACAACTCCACCGGGGAAGGTGCCAGAAACGAGTTCTGTTGGTAGTTTTTACACTACCCCGGTAGGCAGCTGAAAGGCACCACAAAACTTGTTCTACCTGCTTTCTGGGCTGAGATGGGGAATCGCTGAATTTTGGACTCGGCTGCTGACAAAATGTTCCAAACACACCCCATGCACAACTCCACCGGGGAAGGTGCCAGAAACGAGTTCTGTTGGTAGTTTTTACACTACCCCGGTAGGCAGCTGAAAGGCACCACAAAACTTGTTGTACCTGCTTTCTGGGCTGAGATGGGGTATCGCTGAATTTTGGACTCGGATGGTGACAAAATGTTCCAAACACACCCCATGCACACCTCCATTGGCAAAGGTGCCAGAAACGAGTTCTGTTGGTAGTTTTTACACTACCCCGGTAGGCAGCTGAAAGGCACCACAAAACTTGTTCTACCTGCTTTCTGGGCTGAGATGGGGAATCGCTGAGTTTTGGACTCGGCTGCTGACAAAATGTTCCAAACACACCCCATGCACAGCTCCACCGGGGAAGGTGCCAGAAACGAGTTCTGTTGGTAGTTTTTACACTACCCCGGTAGGCAGCTGAAAGGCACCACAAAAGTTTTTCTACCTGCTTTCTGGGCTGAGATGGGGAACCACTGAGTTTTGGACTCGGCTGGTAACAAAATGTTCCAAACACACCCCATGCACAACTCCACCGGGGAAGGTGCCAGAAACGAGTTCTATTGGTAGTTTTTACACTACCCCGGTAGGCAGCTGAAAGGCACCAGAAAACTTGTTCTACCTGCTTTCTGGGCTGAGATGGGGAATCGCTGAATTTTGGACTCGGCTGGTGACAAAATGTTCCAAACACACCCCATGCACAACTCCACCGGGGAAGGTGCCAGAAACGAGTTCTGTTGGTAGTTTTTACACTACCCCGGTAGGCAGCTGAAAGGCACCACAAAAGTTTTTCTACCTGCTTTCTGGGCTGAGATGGGGTATCGCTGAATTTTGGACTTGGCTGGTGACAAAATGTTCCAAACACACCCCATGCACACCTCCATTGGCAAAGGTGCCAGAAACGAGTTCTGTTGGTAGTTTTTACACTACCCCGGTAGGCAGCTGAAAGGCACCACAAAAGTTTTTCTACCTGCTTTCTGGGCTGAGATGGAGAATCGCTGAATTTTGGACTCGGCTGGTGACAAAATGTTCCAAACACACCCCATGCACAGCTCCACCGGGGAAGGTGCCAGAAACGAGTTCTGTTGGTAGTTTTTACACTACCCCGGTAGGCAGCTGAAAGGCACCACAAAACTTGTTCTACCTGCTTTCTGGGCTGAGATGGGGAACGGCTGAATTTTGGACTCGGCTGGTGACAAAATGTTCCAAACACACCCCATGCACAGCTCCACCGGGGAAGGTGCCAGAAACGAGTTCTGTTGGTAGTTTTTACACTACCCCGGTAGGCAGCTGAAAGGCACCACAAAAGTTTTTCTACCTGCTTTCTGGGCTGAGATGGGGAACCACTGAGTTTTGGACTCGGCTGGTAACAAAATGTTCCAAACACACCCCATGCACAACTCCACCGGGGAAGGTGCCAGAAACGAGTTCTGTTGGTAGTTTTTACACTACCCCGGTAGGCAGCTGAAAGGCACCAGAAAACTTGTTCTACCTGCTTTCTGGGCTGAGATGGGGAATCGCTGAATTTTGGACTCGGCTGCTGACAAAATGTTCCAAACACACCCCATGCACAACTCCACCGGGGAAGGTGCCAGAAACGAGTTCTGTTGGTAGTTTTTACAGTACCCCGGTAGGCAGCTGAAAGGCACCACAAAACTTGTTCTACCTGCTTTCTGGGCTGAGATGGGGAATCGCTGAATTTTGGACTCGGCTGCTGACAAAATGTTCCAAACACACCCCATGCACAACTCCACCAGGGAAGGTGCCAGAAACGAGTTCTGTTGGTAGTTTTTACACTACCCCGGTAGGCAGCTGAAAGGCACCACAAAACTTGTTGTACCTGCTTTCTGGGCTTAGATGGGGTATCGCTGAATTTTGGACTCGGCTGCTGACAAAATGTTCCAAACACACCCCATGCACACCTCCATTGGCAAAGGTGCCAGAAACGAGTTCTGTTGGTAGTTTTTACACTACCCCGGTAGGCAGCTGAAAGGCACCACAAAACTTGTTCTACCTGCTTTCTGGGCTGAGATGGGGAATCGCTGAATTTTGGACTCGGCTGGTGACAAAATGTTCCAAACACACCCCATGCACAGCTCCACCGGGGAAGGTGCCAGAAACGAGTTCTGTTGGTAGTTTTTACACTACCCCGGTAGGCAGCTGAAAGGCACCACAAAAGTTTTTCTACCTGCTTTCTGGGCTGAGATGGGGAACCACTGAGTTTTGGACTCGGCTGGTAACAAAATGTTCCAAACACACCCCATGCACAACTCCACCGGGGAAGGTGCCAGAAACGAGTTCTGTTGGTAGTTTTTACACTACCCCGGTAGGCAGCTGAAAGGCACCACAAAACTTGTTCTACCTGCTTTCTGGGCTGAGATGGGGAATCGCTGAATTTTGGACTCGGCTGCTGACAAAATGTTCCAAACACACCCCATGCACAACTCCACCGGGGAAGGTGCCAGAAACGAGTTCTGTTGGTAGTTTTTACACTACCCCGGTAGGCAGCTGAAAGGCACCACAAAACTTGTTCTACCTGCTTTCTGGGCTGAGATGGGGAATCGCTGAATTTTGGACTCGGCTGCTGACAAAATGTTCCAAACACACCCCATGCACAACTCCACCGGGGAAGGTGCCAGAAACGAGTTCTGTTGGTAGTTTTTACACTACCCCGGTAGGCAGCTGAAAGGCACCACAAAACTTGTTGTACCTGCTTTCTGGGCTGAGATGGGGTATCGCTGAATTTTGGACTCGGATGGTGACAAAATGTTCCAAACACACCCCATGCACACCTCCATTGGCAAAGGTGCCAGAAACGAGTTCTGTTGGTAGTTTTTACACTACCCCGGTAGGCAGCTGAAAGGCACCACAAAACTTGTTCTACCTGCTTTCTGGGCTGAGATGGGGAATCGCTGAGTTTTGGACTCGGCTGCTGACAAAACGTTCCAAACACACCCCATGCACAGCTCCACCGGGGAAGGTGCCAGAAACGAGTTCTGTTGGTAGTTTTTACACTACCCCGGTAGGCAGCTGAAAGGCACCACAAAAGTTTTTCTACCTGCTTTCTGGGCTGAGATGGGGAACCACTGAGTTTTGGACTCGGCTGGTAACAAAATGTTCCAAACACACCCCATGCACAACTCCACCGGGGAAGGTGCCAGAAACGAGTTCTATTGGTAGTTTTTACACTACCCCGGTAGGCAGCTGAAAGGCACCACAAAACTTGTTCTACCTGCTTTCTGGGCTGAGATGGGGAATCGCTGAATTTTGGACTCGGCTGCTGACAAAATGTTCCAAACACACCCCATGCACAACTCCACCGGGGAAGGTGCCAGAAACGAGTTCTGTTGGTAGTTTTTACACTACCCCGGTAGGCAGCTGAAAGGCACCACAAAACTTGTTCTACCTGCTTTCTGGGCTGAGATGGGGATCAGCTGAATTTTGGACTCGGCTGCTGACAAAATGTTCCAAACACACCCCATGCACAACTCCACCGGGGAAGGTGCCAGAAACGAGTTCTGTTGGTAGTTTTTACACTACCCCGGTAGGCAGCTGAAAGGCACCACAAAACTTGTTCTACCTGCTTTCTGGGCTGAGATGGGGTATCGCTGAATTTTGGACTCGGCTGGTGACAAAATGTTCCAAACACACCCCATGCACAACTCCTCCGGGGAAGGTGCCAGAAACGAGTTCTGTTGGTAGTTTTTACACTACCCCGGTAGGCAGCTGAAAGGCACCACAAAACTTGTTGTACCTGCTTTCTGGGCTGAGATGGGGATCAGCTGAATTTTGGACTTGGCTGGAGACAAAATGTTCCAAACACACCCCATGCACAACTCCACCGGGGAAGGTGCCAGAAACGAGTTCTGTTGGTAGTTTTTACACTACCCCGGTAGGCAGCTGAAAGGCACCACAAAAGTTTTGCTACCTGCTTTCTGGGCTGAGATGGGGAACCGCTGAGTTTTGGACTCGGCTGGTAACAAAATGTTCCAAACACACCCCATGCACAACTCCACCGGGGAAGGTGCCAGAAACGAGTTCTGTTGGTAGTTTTTACACTACCCCGGTTGGCAAGAGAAAGGCACCACAAAACTTGTTCTACCTGCTTTCTGGGCTGAGATGGGGAACGGCTGAATTTTGGACTCGGCTGGTGACAAAATGTTCCAAACACACCCCATGCACAACTCCTCCGGGGAAGGTGCCAGAAACGAGTTCTGTTGGTAGTTTTTACACTACCCCGGTTGGCAGCTGAAAGGCACCACAAAACTTGTTCTACCTGCTTTCTGGGCTGAGATGGGGAATCGCTGAATTTTGGACTCGGCTGGTGACAAAATGTTCCAAACACACCCCATGCACAACTCCACCGGGGAAGGTGCCAGAAACGAGTTCTGTTGGTAGTTTTTACACTACCCCTGTAGGCAGCTGAAAGGCACCACAAAACTTGTTCTACCTGCTTTCTGGGCTGAGATGGGGAACGGCTGAATTTTGGCCTCGGCTGGTGACAAAATGTTCCAAACACACCCCATGCACACCTCCACTGGCAAAGGCGCCAGAAACGAGTTCTGTTGGTAGTTTTTACACTACCCCGGTAGGCAGCTGAAAGGCACCACAAAACTTGTTGTACCTGCTTTCTGGGCTGAGATGGGGAAGTGCTGAATTTTGGACTCGGCTGCTGACAAAATGTTCCAAACACACCCCATGCACAACTCCACCGGGGAAGGTGCCAGAAACGAGTTCTGTTGGTAGTTTTTACACTACCCCGGTAGGCAGCTGAAAGGCACCACAAAACTTGTTCTACCTGCTTTCTGGGCTGAGATGGGGAATCGCTGAATTTTGGACTCGGCTGCTGACAAAATGTTCCAAACACACCCCATGCACAACTCCACCGGGGAAGGTGCCAGAAACGAGTTCTGTTGGTAGTTTTTACACTACCCCGGTAGGCAAGAGAAAGGCACCACAAAACTTGTTCTACCAGCTTTCTGGGCTGAGATGGGGAATCGCTGAATTTTGGACTCGGCTGCTGACAAAATGTTCCAAACACACCCCATGCACAACTCCACCGGGGAAGGTGCCAGAAACGAGTTCTGTTGGTAGTTTTTACACTACCCCGGTAGGCAGCTGAAAGGCACCACAAAACTTGTTCTACCTGCTTTCTGGGCTGAGTTGGGGTATCGCTGAATTTTGGACTCGGCTGGTGACAAAATGGTCCAAACACACCCCATGCACACCTCCATTGGGGAAGGTGCCAGAAACGAGTTCTGTTGGTAGTTTTTACAGTACCCCGGTAGGCAGCTGAAAGGCACCACAAAAGTTTTTCTACCTGCTTTCTGGGCTGAGATGGGGAATCGCTGAATTTTGGACTCGGCTGGTGACAAAATGTTCCAAACATACCCCATGCACAACTCCACCGGGGAAGGTGCCAGAAACGAGTTCTGTTGGTAGTTTTTACACTACCCCGGTAGGCAGCTGAAAGGCACCACAAAAGTTTTTCTACCTGCTTTCTGGGCTGAGATGGGGAACCGCTGAATTTTGGACTTGGCTGGTGACAAAATGTTCCAAACACACCCCATGCACAACTCCACCGGGGAAGGTGCCAGAAACGAGTTCTGTTGGTAGTTTTTACACTACCCCGGTAGGCAGCTGAAAGGCACCACAAAACATGTTCTACCTGCTTTCTGGGCTGAGATGGGGAATCGCTGAATTTTGGACTCGGCTGCTGACAAAATGTTCCAAACACACCCCATGCACAACTCCACCGGGGAAGGTGCCAGAAACGAGTTCTGTTGGTAGTTTTTACACTACCCCGGTAGGCAGCTGAAAGGCACCACAAAACTTGTTCTACCTGCTTTCTGGGCTGAGATGGGGAACAGCTGAATTTTGGACTCGGCTGCTGACAAAATGTTCCAAACACACCCCATGCACAACTCCACCGGGGAAGGTGCCAGAAACGAGTTCTGTTGGTAGTTTTTACACTACCCCGGTAGGCAGCTGAAAGGCACCACAAAACTTGTTCTACCTGCTTTCTGGGCTGAGATGGGGAATCGCTGAATTTTGGACTCGGCTGCTGACAAAATGTTCCAAACACACCCCATGCACACCTCCATTGGCAAAGGTGCCAGAAACGAGTTCTGTTGGTAGTTTTTACACTACCCCGGTAGGCAGCTGAAAGGCACCACAAAACTTGTTCTACCTGCTTTCAGGGCTGAGTTGGGGAATCGCTGAATTTTGGACTCGGCTGCTGACAAAATGTTCCAAACACACCCCATGCACAACTCCACCGGGGAAGGTGCCAGAAACGAGTTCTGTTGGTAATTTTTACACTACCCCGGTAGGCAAGAGAAAGGCACCACAAAACTTGTTCTACCTGCTTTCTGGGCTGAGATGGGGAACGGCTGAATTTTGGACTCGGCTGGTAACAAAATATTCCAAACACACCCCATGCACAGCTCCACCGGCAAAGGTGCCAGAAACGAGTTCTGTTGGTAGTTTTTACACTACCCCGGTAGGCAGCTGAAAGGCACCACAAAACTTGTTCTACCTGCTTTCTGGGCTGAGATGGGGAATCGCTGAATTTTGGACTCGGCTGCTGACAAAATGTTCCAAACACACCCCATGCACAACTCCTCCGGGGAAGGTGCCAGAAACGAGTTCTGTTGGTAGTTTTTACACTATCCCGGTAGGCAGCTGAAAGGCACCACAAAACTTGTTCTACCTGCTTTCTGGGCTGAGATGGGGAATCGCTGAATTTTGGACTCGGCTGGTGACAAAATGTTCCAAACACACCCCATGCACAACTCCACCGGGGAAGGTGCCAGAAACGAGTTCTGTTCGTAATTTTTACACTACCCCGGTAGGCAGCTGAAAGGCACCACAAAACTTGTTCTACCTGCTTTCTGGGCTGAGATGGGGATCAGCTGAATTTTGGACTCGGCTGGTGACAAAATGTTCCAAACACACCCCATGCACACCTCCACCGGGGAAGGTGCCAGAAACGAGTTCTGTTGGTAGTTTTTACACTACCCCGGTAGGCAGCTGAAAGGCACCACAAAAGTTTTTCTACCTGCTTTCTGGGCTGAGATGGGGTATCGCTGAATTTTGGACTCGGCTGGTGACAAAATGTTCCAAACACACCCCATGCACAACTCCACCGGGGAAGGTGCCAGAAACGAGTTCCGTTGGTAGTTTTTACACTACCCCGGTAGGCAGCTGAAAGGCACCACAAAACTTGTTCTACCTGCTTTCTGGGCTGAGATGGGGAATCGCTGAATTTTGGACTCGGCTGGTGACAAAATGTTCCAAACACACCCCATGCACAGCTCCACCGGGGAAGGTGCCAGAAACGAGTTCTGTTGGTAGTTTTTACACTACCCCGGTAGGCAGCTGAAAGGCACCACAAAACTTGTTCTACCTGCTTTCTGGGCTGAGATGGGGAACGGCTGAATTTTGGACTCGGCTGGTGACAAAATGTTCCAAACACACCCCATGCACAGCTCCACCGGGGAAGGTGCCAGAAACGAGTTCTGTTGGTAGTTTTTACACTACCCCGGTAGGCAGCTGAAAGGCACCAGAAAACTTGTTCTACCTGCTTTCTGGGCTGAGATGGGGAATCGCTGAATTTTGGACTCGGCTGGTAACAAAATGTTCCAAACACACCCCATGCACAACTCCACCGGGGAAGGTGCCAGAAACGAGTTCTGTTGGTAGTTTTTACAGTACCCCGGTAGGCAGCTGAAAGGCACCACAAAACTTGTTCTACCTGCTTTCTGGGCTGAGATGGGGAATCGCTGAATTTTGGACTCGGCTGCTGACAAAATGTTCCAAACACACCCCATGCACAACTCCACCAGGGAAGGTGCCAGAAACGAGTTCTGTTGGTAGTTTTTACACTACCCCGGTAGGCAGCTGAAAGGCACCACAAAACTTGTTGTACCTGCTTTCTGGGCTGAGATGGGGTATCGCTGAATTTTGGACTCGGATGGTGACAAAATGTTCCAAACACACCCCATGCACACCTCCATTGGCAAAGGTGCCAGAAACGAGTTCTGTTGGTAGTTTTTACACTACCCCGGTAGGCAGCTGAAAGGCACCACAAAACTTGTTCTACCTGCTTTCTGGGCTGAGATGGGGAATCGCTGAATTTTGGACTCGGCTGCTGACAAAATGTTCCAAACACACCCCATGCACAGCTCCACCGGGGAAGGTGCCAGAAACGAGTTCTGTTGGTAGTTTTTACACTACCCCGGTAGGCAGCTGAAAGGCACCACAAAAGTTTTTCTACCTGCTTTCTGGGCTGAGATGGGGAACCACTGAGTTTTGGACTCGGCTGGTAACAAAATGTTCCAAACACACCCCATGCACAACTCCACCGGGGAAGGTGCCAGAAACGAGTTCTGTTGGTAGTTTTTACACTACCCCGGTAGGCAGCTGAAAGGCACCACAAAACTTGTTCTACCTGCTTTCTGGGCTGAGATGGGGAATCGCTGAATTTTGGACTCGGCTGCTGACAAAATGTTCCAAACACACCCCATGCACAACTCCACCGGGGAAGGTGCCAGAAACGAGTTCTGTTGGTAGTTTTTACAGTACCCCGGTAGGCAGCTGAAAGGCACCACAAAACTTGTTCTACCTGCTTTCTGGGCTGAGATGGGGAATCGCTGAATTTTGGACTCGGCTGCTGACAAAATGTTCCAAACACACCCCATGCACAACTCCACCGGGGAAGGTGCCAGAAACGAGTTCTGTTGGTAGTTTTTACACTACCCCGGTAGGCAGCTGAAAGGCACCACAAAACTTGTTCTACCTGCTTTCTGGGCTGAGATGGGGTATCGCTGAATTTTGGACTCGGCTGGTGACAAAATGTTCCAAACACACCCCATGCACACCTCCATTGGCAAAGGTGCCAGAAACGAGTTCTGTTGGTAGTTTTTACACTACCCCGGTAGGCAGCTGAAAGGCACCACAAAACTTGTTCTACCTGCTTTCTGGGCTGAGATGGGGAATCGCTGAATTTTGGACTCGGCTGCTGACAAAATGTTCCAAACACACCCCATGCACAGCTCCTCCGGGGAAGGTGCCAGAAACGAGTTCTGTTGGTAGTTTTTACACTACCCCGGTAGGCAGCTGAAAGGCACCACAAAAGTTTTTCTACCTGCTTTCTGGGCTGAGATGGGGAACAGCTGAGTTTTGGACTCGGCTGCTGACAAAATGTTCCAAACACACCCCATGCACAGCTCCACCGGGGAAGGTGCCAGAAACGAGTTCTGTTGGTAGTTTTTACACTACCCCGGTAGGCAGCTGAAAGGCACCACAAAAGTTTTTCTACCTGCTTTCTGGGCTGAGATGGGGAACCACTGAGTTTTGGACTCGGCTGGTAACAAAATGTTCCAAACACACCCCATGCACAACTCCACCGGGGAAGGTGCCAGAAACGAGTTCTATTGGTAGTTTTTACACTACCCCGGTAGGCAGCTGAAAGGCACCAGAAAACTTGTTCTACCTGCTTTCTGGGCTGAGATGGGGAATCGCTGAATTTTGGACTCGGCTGCTGACAAAATGTTCCAAACACACCCCATGCACAACTCCACCGGGGAAGGTGCCAGAAACGAGTTCTGTTGGTAGTTTTTACACTACCCCGGTAGGCAGCTGAAAGGCACCACAAAACTTGTTCTACCTGCTTTCTGGGCTGAGATGGGGATCAGCTGAATTTTGGACTCGGCTGCTGACAAAATGTTCCAAACACACCCCATGCACAACTCCACCGGGGAAGGTGCCAGAAACGAGTTCTGTTGGTAGTTTTTACACTACCCCGGTAGGCAGCTGAAAGGCACCACAAAACTTGTTGTACCTGCTTTCTGGGCTGAGATGGGGTATCGCTGAATTTTGGACTCGGCTGGTGACAAAATGTTCCAAACACACCCCATGCACACCTCCATTGGCAAAGGTGCCAGAAACGAGTTCTGTTGGTAGTTTTTACACTACCCCGGTAGGCAGCTGAAAGGCACCACAAAACTTGTTCTACCTGCTTTCTGGGCTGAGATGGGGATCAGCTGAATTTTGGACTTGGCTGGAGACAAAATGTTCCAAACACACCCCATGCACAACTCCACCGGGGAAGGTGCCAGAAACGAGTTCTGTTGGTAGTTTTTACACTACCCCGGTAGGCAGCTGAAAGGCACCACAAAAGTTTTTCTACCTGCTTTCTGGGCTGAGATGGGGAACCGCTGAGTTTTGGACTCGGCTGGTAACAAAATGTTCCAAACACACCCCATGCACAACTCCACCGGGGAAGGTGCCAGAAACGAGTTCTGTTGGTAGTTTTTACACTACCCCGGTTGGCAAGAGAAAGGCACCACAAAACTTGTTCTACCTGCTTTCTGGGCTGAGATGGGGAACGGCTGAATTTTGGACTCGGCTGGTGACAAAATGTTCCAAACACACCCCATGCACAACTCCTCCGGGGAAGGTGCCAGAAACGAGTTCTGTTGGTAGTTTTTACACTACCCCGGTTGGCAGCTGAAAGGCACCACAAAACTTGTTGTACCTGCTTTCTGGGCTGAGATGGGGAATCGCTGAATTTTGGACTCGGCTGGTGACAAAATGTTCCAAACACACCCCATGCACAACTCCACCGGGGAAGGTGCCAGAAACGAGTTCTGTTGGTAGTTTTTACACTACCCCGGTAGGCAGCTGAAAGGCACCACAAAACTTGTTCTACCTGCTTTCTGGGCTGAGATGGGGAACGGCTGAATTTTGGCCTCGGCTGGTGACAAAATGTTCCAAACACACCCCATGCACACCTCCACTGGCAAAGGCGCCAGAAACGAGTTCTGTTGGTAGTTTTTACACTACCCCGGTAGGCAGCTGAAAGGCACCACAAAACTTGTTCTACCTGCTTTCTGGGCTGAGATGGGGAATTGCTGAATTTTGGACTCGGCTGCTGACAAAATGTTCCAAACACACCCCATGCACAACTCCACCGGGGAAGGTGCCAGAAACGAGTTCTGTTGGTAGTTTTTACAGTACCCCGGTAGGCAGCTGAAAGGCACCACAAAACTTGTTCTACCTGCTTTCTGGGCTGAGATGGGGAATCGCTGAATTTTGGACTCGGCTGCTGACAAAATGTTCCAAACACACCCCATGCACAACTCCACCGGGGAAGGTGCCAGAAACGAGTTCTGTTGGTAGTTTTTACAGTACCCCGGTAGGCAGCTGAAAGGCACCACAAAACTTGTTCTACCAGCTTTCTGGGCTGAGATGGGGAATCGCTGAATTTTGGACTCGGCTGCTGACAAAATGTTCCAAACACACCCCATGCACAACTCCACCGGGGAAGGTGCCAGAAACGAGTTCTGTTGGTAGTTTTTACACTACCCCGGTAGGCAGCTGAAAGGCACCACAAAACTTGTTGTACCTGCTTTCTGGGCTGAGATGGGGTATCGCTGAATTTTGGACTCGGATGGTGACAAAATGTTCCAAACACACCCCATGCACACCTCCATTGGGGAAGGTGCCAGAAACGAGTTCTGTTGGTAGTTTTTACACTACCCCGGTAGGCAGCTGAAAGGCACCACAAAACTTGTTCTACCTGCTTTCTGGGCTGAGATGGGGAATCGCTGAATTTTGGACTCGGCTGGTGACAAAATGTTCCAAACACACCCCATGCACAGCTCCACCGGGGAAGGTGCCAGAAACGAGTTCTGTTGGTAGTTTTTACACTACCCCGGTAGGCAGCTGAAAGGCACCACAAAAGTTTTGCTACCTGCTTTCTGGGCTGAGATGGGGAACAGCTGAGTTTTGGACTCGGCTGCTGACAAAATGTTCCAAACACACCCCATGCACAGCTCCACCGGGGAAGGTGCCAGAAACGAGTTCTGTTGGTAGTTTTTACACTACCCCGGTAGGCAGCTGAAAGGCACCACAAAACTTGTTCTACCTGCTTTCTGGGCTGAGATGGGGAACCACTGAGTTTTGGACTCGGCTGGTAACAAAATGTTCCAAACACACCCCATGCACAACTCCACCGGGGAAGGTGCCAGAAACGAGTTCTATTGGTAGTTTTTACACTACCCCGGTAGGCAGCTGAAAGGCACCAGAAAACTTGTTCTACCTGCTTTCTGGGCTGAGATGGGGAATCGCTGAATTTTGGACTCGGCTGCTGACAAAATGTTCCAAACACACCCCATGCACACCTCCATTTGCAAAGGTGCCAGAAACGAGTTCTGTTGGTAGTTTTTACACTACCCCGGTAGGCAGCTGAAAGGCACCACAAAACATGTTCTACCTGCTTTCTGGGCTGAGATGGGGAATCGCTGAATTTTGGACTCGGCTGGTGACAAAATGTTCCAAACACACCCCATGCACACCTCCATTGGCAAAGGTGCCAGAAACGAGTTCTGTTGGTAGTTTTTACACTACCCCGGTAGGCAGCTGAAAGGCACCACAAAACTTGTTCTACCTGCTTTCTGGGCTGAGATGGGGATCAGCTGAATTTTGGACTCGGCTGGTGACAAAATGTTCCAAACACACCCCATGCACAGCTCCACCGGCAAAGGTGCCAGAAACGAGTTCTGTTCGTAGTTTTTACACTACCCCGGTAGGCAGCTGAAAGGCACCACAAAACTTGTTCTACCTGCTTTCAGGGCTGAGATGGGGAATCGCTGAATTTTGGACTCGGCTGGTGACAAAATGTTCCAAACACACCCCATGCACAACTCCACCGGGGAAGGTGCCAGAAACGAGTTCTGTTGGTAATTTTTACAGTACCCCGGTAGGCAGCTGAAAGGCACCACAAAACTTATTGTACCTGCTTTCTGGGCTGAGATGGGGAACGGCTGAATTTTGGACTCGGCTGCTGACAAAATGTTCCAAACACACCCCATGCACAACTCCACCGGGAAAGGTGCCAGAAACGAGTTCTGTTGGTAGTTTTTACACTACCCCGGTAGGCAGCTGAAAGGCACCACAAAACTTGTTCTACCTGCTTTCTGGGCTGAGATGGGGTATCGCTGAATTTTGGACTCGGCTGGTGACAAAATGTTCCAAACACACCCCATGCACACCTCCATTGGCAAAGGTGCCAGAAACGAGTTCTGTTGGTAGTTTTTACACTACCCCGGTAGGCAGCTGAAAGGCACCACAAAAGTTTTTCTACCTGCTTTCTGGGCTGAGATGGGGAACGGCTGAATTTTGGACTCGGCTGGTGACAAAATGTTCCAAACACACCCCATGCACAACTCCACCGGGGAAGGTGCCAGAAATGAGTTCTGTTGGTAGTTTTTACACTACCCCGGTAGGCAGCTGAAAGGCACCACAAAACTTGTTCTACCTGCTTTCTGGGCTGAGATGGGGAACGGCTGAATTTTGGACTCGGCTGGTGACAAAATGTTCCAAACACACCCCATGCACACCTCCACCGGCAAAGGTGCCAGAAACGAGTTCTGTTGGTAGTTTTTACACTACCCCGGTAGGCAGCTGAAAGGCACCACAAAACTTGTTCTACCTGCTTTCTGGGCTGAGATGGGGAACAGCTGAGTTTTGGACTCGGCTGCTGACAAAATGTTCCAAACACACCCCATGCACAGCTCCACCGGGGAAGGTGCCAGAAACGAGTTCTGTTGGTAGTTTTTACACTACCCCGGTAGGCAGCTGAAAGGCACCACAAAAGTTTTTCTACCTGCTTTCTGGGCTGAGATGGGGAACCACTGAGTTTTGGACTCGGCTGGTAACAAAATGTTCCAAACACACCCCATGCACAACTCCACCGGGGAAGGTGCCAGAAACGAGTTCTATTGGTAGTTTTTACACTACCCCGGTAGGCAGCTGAAAGGCACCAGAAAACTTGTTCTACCTGCTTTCTGGGCTGAGATGGGGAATCGCTGAATTTTGGACTCGGCTGCTGACAAAATGTTCCAAACACACCCCATGCACAACTCCACCGGGGAAGGTGCCAGAAACGAGTTCTGTTGGTAGTTTTTACACTACCCCGGTAGGCAGCTGAAAGGCACCACAAAACTTGTTCTACCTGCTTTCTGGGCTGAGATGGGGTATCGCTGAATTTTGGACTCGGCTGGTGACAAAATGTTCCAAACACACCCCATGCACACCTCCATTGGCAAAGGTGCCAGAAACGAGTTCTGTTGGTAGTTTTTACACTACCCCGGTAGGCAGCTGAAAGGCACCACAAAACTTGTTGTACCTGCTTTCTGGGCTGAGATGGGGATCAGCTGAATTTTGGACTTGGCTGGAGACAAAATGTTCCAAACACACCCCATGCACAACTCCACCGGGGAAGGTGCCAGAAACGAGTTCTGTTGGTAGTTTTTACACTACCCCGGTAGGCAGCTGAAAGGCACCACAAAAGTTTTTCTACCTGCTTTCTGGGCTGAGATGGGGAACCGCTGAGTTTTGGACTCGGCTGGTAACAAAATGTTCCAAACACACCCCATGCACAACTCCACCGGGGAAGGTGCCAGAAACGAGTTCTGTTGGTAGTTTTTACACTACCCCGGTAGGCAGCTGAAAGGCACCACAAAACTTGTTGTACCTGCTTTCTGGGCTGAGATGGGGATCAGCTGAATTTTGGACTTGGCTGGAGACAAAATGTTCCAAACACACCCCATGCACAACTCCACCGGGGAAGGTGCCAGAAACGAGTTCTGTTGGTAGTTTTTACACTACCCCGGTAGGCAGCTGAAAGGCACCACAAAAGTTTTTCTACCTGCTTTCTGGGCTGAGATGGGGAATCGCTGAATTTTGGACTCGGCTGCTGACAAAATGTTCCAAACACACCCCATGCACAACTCCACCGGGGAAGGTGCCAGAAACGAGTTCTGTTGGTAGTTTTTACACTACCCCGGTTGGCAAGAGAAAGGCACCACAAAACTTGTTCTACCTGCTTTCTGGGCTGAGATGGGGAACGGCTGAATTTTGGACTCGGCTGGTGACAAAATGTTCCAAACACACCCCATGCACAACTCCTCCGGGGAAGGTGCCAGAAACGAGTTCTGTTGGTAGTTTTTACACTACCCCGGTTGGCAGCTGAAAGGCACCACAAAACTTGTTGTACCTGCTTTCTGGGCTGAGATGGGGAATCGCTGAATTTTGGACTCGGCTGGTGACAAAATGTTCCAAACACACCCCATGCACAACTCCACCGGGGAAGGTGCCAGAAACGAGTTCTGTTGGTAGTTTTTACACTACCCCGGTAGGCAGCTGAAAGGCACCACAAAACTTGTTCTACCTGCTTTCTGGGCTGAGATGGGGAACGGCTGAATTTTGGCCTCGGCTGGTGACAAAATGTTCCAAACACACCCCATGCACACCTCCACTGGCAAAGGCGCCAGAAACGAGTTCTGTTGGTAGTTTTTACACTACCCCGGTAGGCAGCTGAAAGGCACCACAAAACTTGTTCTACCTGCTTTCTGGGCTGAGATGGGGAATTGCTGAATTTTGGACTCGGCTGGTGACAAAATGTTCCAAACACACCCCATGCACAACTCCACCGGGGAAGGTGCCAGAAACGAGTTCTGTTGGTAGTTTTTACACTACCCCGGTAGGCAGCTGAAAGGCACCACAAAACTTGTTCTACCTGCTTTCTGGGCTGAGATGGGGAATCGCTGAATTTTGGACTCGGCTGCTGACAAAATGTTCCAAACACACCCCATGCACAACTCCACCGGGGAAGGTGCCAGAAACGAGTTCTGTTGGTAGTTTTTACACTACCCCGGTAGGCAAGAGAAAGGCACCACAAAACTTGTTCTACCAGCTTTCTGGGCTGAGATGGGGAATCGCTGAATTTTGGACTCGGCTGCTGACAAAATGTTCCAAACACACCCCATGCACAACTCCACCGGGGAAGGTGCCAGAAACGAGTTCTGTTGGTAGTTTTTACACTACCCCGGTAGGCAGCTGAAAGGCACCACAAAACTTGTTCTACCTGCTTTCTGGGCTGAGATGGGGAATCGCTGAATTTTGGACTCGGCTGGTGACAAAATGTTCCAAACACACCCCATGCACACCTCCATTGGGGAAGGTGCCAGAAACGAGTTCTGTTGGTAGTTTTTACAGTACCCCGGTAGGCAGCTGAAAGGCACCACAAAAGTTTTTCTACCTGCTTTCTGGGCTGAGATGGGGAATCGCTGAATTTTGGACTCGGCTGCTGACAAAATGTTCCAAACATACCCCATGCACAACTCCACCGGGGAAGGTGCCAGAAACGAGTTCTGTTGGTAGTTTTTACACTACCCCGGTAGGCAGCTGAAAGGCACCACAAAAGTTTTTCTACCTGCTTTCTGGGCTGAGATGGGGAATCGCTGAATTTTGGACTCGGCTGCTGACAAAATGTTCCAAACACACCCCATGTACAACTCCACCGGGGAAGGTGCCAGAAACGAGTTCTGTTGGTAGTTTTTACACTACCCCGGTAGGCAGCTGAAAGGCACCACAAAAGTTTTTCTACCTGCTTTCTGGGCTGAGATGGGGAACCACTGAGTTTTGGACTCGGCTGCTGACAAAATGTTCCAAACACACCCCATGCACAGCTCCACCGGGGAAGGTGCCAGAAACGAGTTCTGTTGGTAGTTTTTACACTACCCCGGTAGGCAGCTGAAAGGCACCACAAAACTTGTTCTACCTGCTTTCTGGGCTGAGATGGGGAACGGCTGAATTTTGGACTCGGCTGGTGACAAAATGTTCCAAACACACCCCATGCACAGCTCCACCGGGGAAGGTGCCAGAAACGAGTTCTGTTGGTAGTTTTTACACTACCCCGGTAGGCAGCTGAAAGGCACCACAAAACATGTTCTACCTGCTTTCTGGGCTGAGATGGGGAATCGCTGAATTTTGGACTCGGCTGCTGACAAAATGTTCCAAACACACCCCATGCACACCTCCATTGGCAAAGGTGCCAGAAACGAGTTCTGTTGGTAGTTTTTACACTACCCCGGTAGGCAGCTGAAAGGCACCACAAAACTTGTTCTACCTGCTTTCTGGGCTGAGATGGGGATCAGCTGAATTTTGGACTCGGCTGGTGACAAAATGTTCCAAACACACCCCATGCACAGCTCCACCGGCAAAGGTGCCAGAAACGAGTTCTGTTCGTAGTTTTTACACTACCCCGGTAGGCAGCTGAAAGGCACCACAAAACTTGTTCTACCTGCTTTCAGGGCTGAGATGGGGAACGGCTGAATTTTGGACTCGGCTGGTGACAAAATGTTCCAAACACACCCCATGCACAACTCCACCGGGGAAGGTGCCAGAAACGAGTTCTGTTGGTAGTTTTTACACTACCCCGGTAGGCAGCTGAAAGGCACCACAAAACTTGTTCTACCTGCTTTCTGGGCTGAGATGGGGAACGGCTGAATTTTGGACTCGGCTGGTGACAAAATGTTCCAAACACACCCCATGCACACCTCCACCGGCAAAGGTGCCAGAAACGAGTTCTGTTGGTAGTTTTTACACTACCCCGGTAGGCAGCTGAAAGGCACCACAAAACTTGTTCTACCTGCTTTCTGGGCTGAGATGGGGATCAGCTGAATTTTGGACTCGGCTGCTGACAAAATGTTCCAAACACACCCCATGCACAACTCCACCGGGGAAGGTGCCAGAAACGAGTTCTGTTGGTAGTTTTTACACTACCCCGGTAGGCAGCTGAAAGGCACCACAAAAGTTTTTCTACCTGCTTTCTGGGCTGAGATGGGGAACCGCTGAGTTTTGGACTCGGCTGGTAACAAAATGTTCCAAACACACCCCATGCACAACTCCACCGGGGAAGGTGCCAGAAACGAGTTCTGTTGGTAGTTTTTACACTACCCCGGTAGGCAGCTGAAAGGCACCAGAAAACTTGTTCTACCTGCTTTCTGGGCTGAGATGGGAAACGGCTGAATTTTGGACTCGGCTGGTGACAAAATGTTCCAAACACACCCCATGCACAACTCCACCGGCAAAGGTGCCAGAAATGAGTTCTGTTGGTAGTTTTTACACTACCCCGGTTGGCAAGAGAAAGGCACCACAAAACTTGTTCTACCTGCTTTCTGGGCTGAGATGGGGAATCGCTGAATTTTGGACTCGGCTGGTGACAAAATGTTCCAAACACACCCCATGCACACCTCCACTGGCAAAGGTGCCAGAAACTAGTTCTGTTGGTAGTTTTTACACTACCCCGGTAGGCAGCTGAAAGGCACCACAAAACTTGTTCTACCTGCTTTCTGGGCTGAGATGGGGATCAGCTGAATTTTGGACTTGGCTGGTGACAAAATGTTCCAAACACACCCCATGCACACCTCCACCGGGGAAGGTGCCAGAAACGAGTTCTGTTGGTAGTTTTTTACACTACCCCGGTAGGCAGCTGAAAGGCACCACAAAACTTGTTCTACCTGCTTTCTGGGCTGAGATGGGGAACGGCTGAATTTTGGACTCGGCTGCTGACAAAATGTTCCAAACACACCCCATGCACAGCTCCACCGGGGAAGGTGCCAGAAACGAGTTCTGTTGGTAGTTTTTACACTACCCCGGTAGGCAGCTGAAAGGCACCACAAAACATGTTCTACCTGCTTTCTGGGCTGAGATGGGGAATCGCTGAATTTTGGACTCGGCTGCTGACAAAATGTTCCAAACACACCCCATGCACACCTCCATTGGCAAAGGTGCCAGAAACGAGTTCTGTTGGTAGTTTTTACACTACCCCGGTAGGCAGCTGAAAGGCACCACAAAACTTGTTCTACCTGCTTTCTGGGCTGAGATGGGGATCAGCTGAATTTTGGACTCGGCTGGTGACAAAATGTTCCAAACACACCCCATGCACAGCTCCACCGGCAAAGGTGCCAGAAACGAGTTCTGTTCGTAGTTTTTACACTACCCCGGTAGGCAGCTGAAAGGCACCACAAAACTTGTTCTACCTGCTTTCAGGGCTGAGATGGGGAATCGCTGAATTTTGGACTCGGCTGGTGACAAAATGTTCCAAACACACCCCATGCACAACTCCACCGGGGAAGGTGCCAGAAACGAGTTCTGTTGGTAATTTTTACAGTACCCCGGTAGGCAGCTGAAAGGCACCACAAAACTTATTGTACCTGCTTTCTGGGCTGAGATGGGGAACGGCTGAATTTTGGACTCGGCTGCTGACAAAATGTTCCAAACACACCCCATGCACAACTCCACCGGGAAAGGTGCCAGAAACGAGTTCTGTTGGTAGTTTTTACACTACCCCGGTAGGCAGCTGAAAGGCACCACAAAACTTGTTGTACCTGCTTTCTGGGCTGAGATGGGGTATCGCTGAATTTTGGACTCGGCTGGTGACAAAATGTTCCAAAC
This sequence comes from Falco cherrug, assembly GCF_023634085.1. Lineage (NCBI taxonomy): Eukaryota > Metazoa > Chordata > Aves > Falconiformes > Falconidae > Falco > Falco cherrug. The sequence continues at coordinate 189,274 of NW_026599524.1, read as the reverse complement.
ACACCCCATGCACACCTCCATTGGCAAAGGTGCCAGAAACGAGTTCTGTTGGTAGTTTTTACACAACCCCGGTAGGCAGCTGAAAGGCACCACAAAACTTATTGTACCTGCTTTCTGGGCTGAGATGGGGAACGGCTGAATTTTGGACTCGGCTGGTGACAAAATGTTCCAAACACACCCCATGCACAACTCCACCGGGGAAGGTGCCAGAAACGAGTTCTGTTGGTAGTTTTTACACTACCCCGGTAGGCAGCTGAAAGGCACCACAAAACTTGTTCTACCTGCTTTCTGGGCTGAGATGGGGAATCGCTGAATTTTGGACTCGGCTGGTGACAAAATGTTCCAAACACACCCCATGCACACCTCCACCGGCAAAGGTGCCAGAAACGAGTTCTGTTGGTAGTTTTTACACTACCCCGGTAGGCAGCTGAAAGGCACCACAAAACTTGTTCTACCTGCTTTCTGGGCTGAGATGGGGAATCGCTGAATTTTGGACTCGGCTGCTGACAAAATGTTCCAAACACACCCCATGCACAACTCCACCGGGGAAGGTGCCAGAAACGAGTTCTGTTGGTAGTTTTTACACTACCCCGGTAGGCAGCTGAAAGGCACCACAAAACTTGTTCTACCTGCTTTCTGGGCTGAGATGGGGATCAGCTGAATTTTGGACTCGGCTGCTGACAAAATGTTCCAAACACACCCCATGCACAGCTCCACCGGCAAAGGTGCCAGAAACGAGTTCTGTTGGTAGTTTTTACACTACCCCGGTAGGCAGCTGAAAGGCACCACAAAACTTGTTGTACCTGCTTTCTGGGCTGAGATGGGGAATCGCTGAATTTTGGACTCGGCTGGTGACAAAATGTTCCAAACACACCCCATGCACAACTCCACCGGGGAAGGTGCCAGAAACGAGTTCTGTTGGTAGTTTTTACACTACCCCGGTAGGCAGCTGAAAGGCACCACAAAAGTTTTTCTACCTGCTTTCTGGGCTGAGATGGGGAACCGCTGAGTTTTGGACTCGGCTGGTAACAAAATGTTCCAAACACACCCCATGCACAACTCCACCGGGGAAGGTGCCAGAAACGAGTTCTGTTGGTAGTTTTTACACTACCCCGGTAGGCAGCTGAAAGGCACCAGAAAACTTGTTCTACCTGCTTTCTGGGCTGAGATGGGGAACGGCTGAATTTTGGACTCGGCTGGTGACAAAATGTTCCAAACACACCCCATGCACAACTCCACCGGCAAAGGTGCCAGAAATGAGTTCTGTTGGTAGTTTTTACACTACCCCGGTAGGCAGCTGAAAGGCACCACAAAAGATTTCTACCTGCTTTCTGGGCTGAGATGGGGAATCGCTGAATTTTGGACTCGGCTGGTGACAAAATGTTCCAAACACACCCCATGCACAACTCCACCGGGGAAGGTGCCAGAAACGAGTTCTGTTGGTAGTTTTTACACTACCCCGGTAGGCAGCTGAAAGGCACCACAAAACTTGTTCTACCTGCTTTCTGGGCTGAGATGGGGAATCGCTGAATTTTGGACTCGGCTGGTGACAAAATGTTCCAAACACACCCCATGCACAACTCCACCGGGGAAGGTGCCAGAAACGAGTTCTGTTGGTAGTTTTTACACTACCCCGGTAGGCAGCTGAAAGGCACCACAAAACTTGTTCTACCTGCTTTCTGGGCTGAGATGGGGATCAGCTGAATTTTGGACTTGGCTGGTGACAAAATGTTCCAAACACACCCCATGCACACCTCCACCGGGGAAGGTGCCAGAAACGAGTTCTGTTGGTAGTTTTTACACTACCCCGGTAGGCAGCTGAAAGGCACCACAAAACTTGTTCTACCTGCTTTCTGGGCTGAGATGGGGAATCGCTGAATTTTGGACTCGGCTGCTGACAAAATGTTCCAAACACACCCCATGCACAACTCCACCGGGGACGGTGCCAGAAACGAGTTCTGTTGGTAGTTTTTACACTACCCCGGTAGGCAGCTGAAAGGCACCACAAAACTTGTTCTACCTGCTTTCTGGACTGAGATGGGGAATCGCTGAATTTTGGACTCGGCTGGTGACAAAATGTTCCAAACACACCCCATGCACACCTCCATTGGCAAAGGCGCCAGAAATGAGTTCTGTTGGTAGTTTTTACACTACCCCGGTAGGCAGCTGAAAGGCACCACAAAAGTTTTTCTACCTGCTTTCTGGGCTGAGATGGGGAATCGCTGAATTTTGGACTCGGCTGGTGACAAAATGTTCCAAACATACCCCATGCACAACTCCACCGGGGAAGGTGCCAGAAACGAGTTCTGTTGGTAGTTTTTACACTACCCCGGTAGGCAGCTGAAAGGCACCACAAAACTTGTTCTACCTGCTTTCTGGGCTGAGATGGGGATCAGCTGAATTTTGGACTCGGCTGGTGACAAAATGTTCCAAACACACCCCATGCACAACTCCACCGGGGAAGGTGCCAGAAACGAGTTCTGTGGTAGTTTTTACACTACCCCGGTAGGCAGCTGAAAGGCACCACAAAACTTGTTCTACCTGCTTTCTGGGCTGAGATGGGGAACGGCTGAATTTTGGACTCGGCTGCTGACAAAATGTTCCAAACACACCCCATGCACAACTCCTCCGGGGAAGGTGCCAGAAACGAGTTCTGTTGGTAGTTTTTACACTACCCCGGTAGGCAAGAGAAAGGCACCACAAAACTTGTTCTACCTGCTTTCTGGGCTGAGATGGGGATAAGCTGAATTTTGGACTCGGCTGGTGACAAAATGTTCCAAACACACCCCATGCACACCTCCACTGGCAAAGGTGCCAGAAACGAGTTCTGTTGGTAGTTTTTACACTACCCCGGTAGGCAGCTGAAAGGCACCACAAAAGATTTCTACCTGCTTTCTGGGCTGAGATGGGGAATCGCTGAATTTTGGACTCGGCTGCTGACAAAATGTTCCAAACACACCCCATGCACAACTCCACCGGGGAAGGTGCCAGAAACGAGTTCTGTTGGTAGTTTTTACACTACCCCGGTTGGCAAGAGAAAGGCACCACAAAACTTGTTGTACCTGCTTTCTGGGCTGAGATGGGGATAAGCTGAATTTTGGACTCGGCTGGTGACAAAATGTTCCAAACACACCCCATGCACACCTCCACTGGCAAAGGTGCCAGAAACGAGTTCTGTTGGTAGTTTTTACACTACCCCGGTAGGCAGCTGAAAGGCACCACAAAAGATTTCTACCTGCTTTCTGGGCTGAGATGGGGAATCGCTGAATTTTGGACTCGGCTGGTGACAAAATGTTCCAAACACACCCCATGCACAACTCCACCGGGGAAGGTGCCAGAAACGAGTTCTGTTGGTAGTTTTTACACTACCCCGGTAGGCAGCTGAAAGGCACCACAAAACTTGTTCTACCTGCTTTCTGGACTGAGATGGGGAATCGCTGAATTTTGGACTCGGCTGGTGACAAAATGTTCCAAACACACCCCATGCACACCTCCATTGGCAAAGGCGCCAGAAATGAGTTCTGTTGGTAGTTTTTACACTACCCCGGTAGGCAGCTGAAAGGCACCACAAAAGTTTTTCTACCTGCTTTCTGGGCTGAGATGGGGAATCGCTGAATTTTGGACTCGGCTGGTGACAAAATGTTCCAAACATACCCCATGCACAACTCCACCGGGGAAGGTGCCAGAAACGAGTTCTGTTGGTAGTTTTTACACTACCCCGGTAGGCAGCTGAAAGGCACCACAAAACTTGTTCTACCTGCTTTCTGGGCTGAGATGGGGATCAGCTGAATTTTGGACTCGGCTGGTGACAAAATGTTCCAAACACACCCCATGCACAACTCCACCGGGGAAGGTGCCAGAAACGAGTTCTGTGGTAGTTTTTACACTACCCCGGTAGGCAGCTGAAAGGCACCACAAAACTTGTTCTACCTGCTTTCTGGGCTGAGATGGGGAACGGCTGAATTTTGGACTCGGCTGGTGACAAAATGTTCCAAACACACCCCATGCACAACTCCTCCGGGGAAGGTGCCAGAAACGAGTTCTGTTGGTAGTTTTTACACTACCCCGGTTGGCAAGAGAAAGGCACCACAAAACTTGTTCTACCTGCTTTCTGGGCTGAGATGGGGATAAGCTGAATTTTGGACTCGGCTGGTGACAAAATGTTCCAAACACACCCCATGCACACCTCCACTGGCAAAGGTGCCAGAAACGAGTTCTGTTGGTAGTTTTTACACTACCCCGGTAGGCAGCTGAAAGGCACCACAAAAGATTTCTACCTGCTTTCTGGGCTGAGATGGGGAATCGCTGAATTTTGGACTCGGCTGGTGACAAAATGTTCCAAACACACCCCATGCACAACTCCACCGGGGAAGGTGCCAGAAACGAGTTCTGTTGGTAGTTTTTACACTACCCCGGTAGGCAGCTGAAAGGCACCACAAAAGTTGTTCTACCTGCTTTCTGGGCTGAGATGGGGATCAGCTGAATTTTGGACTCGGCTGGTGACAAAATGTTCCAAACACACCCCATGCACAACTCCACCGGGGAAGGTGCCAGAAACGAGTTCTGTTGGTAGTTTTTACACTACCCCGGTAGGCAGCTGAAAGGCACCACAAAACTTGTTCTACCTGCTTTCTGGGCTGAGATGGGGAACGGCTGAATTTTGGCCTCGGCTGGTGACAAAATGTTCCAAACACACCCCATGCACACCTCCACTGGCAAAGGCGCCAGAAACGAGTTCTGTTGGTAGTTTTTACACTACCCCGGTAGGCAGCTGAAAGGCACCACAAAACTTGTTGTACCTGCTTTCTGGGCTGAGATGGGGAATTGCTGAATTTTGGACTCGGCTGCTGACAAAATGTTCCAAACACACCCCATGCACACCTCCACCGGGGAAGGTGCCAGAAACGAGTTCTGTTGGTAGTTTTTACACTACCCCGGTAGGCAGCTGAAAGGCACCACAAAACTTGTTCTACCTGCTTTCTGGGCTGAGATGGGGTATCGCTGAATTTTGGACTCGGCTGGTGACAAAATGTTCCAAACACACGCCATGCACACCTCCATTGGCAAAGGTGCCAGAAACGAGTTCTGTTGGTAGTTTTTACAGTACCCCGGTAGGCAGCTGAAAGGCACCAAAAAAGTTTTTCTACCTGCTTTCTGGGCTGAGATGGGGAATCGCTGAATTTTGGACTCGGCTGGTGACAAAATGTTCCAAACATACCCCATGCACAACTCCACCGGGGAAGGTGCCAGAAACGAGTTCTGTTGGTAGTTTTTACACTACCCCGGTAGGCAGCTGAAAGGCACCACAAAAGTTTTTCTACCTGCTTTCTGGGCTGAGATGGGGAATCGCTGAATTTTGGACTCGGCTGCTGACAAAATGTTCCAAACACACCCCATGCACAACTCCACCGGGGAAGGTGCCAGAAACGAGTTCTGTTGGTAGTTTTTACACTACCCCGGTAGGCAGCTGAAAGGCACCACAAAAGTTTTTCTACCTGCTTTCTGGGCTGAGATGGGGAACCACTGAGTTTTGGACTCGGCTGCTGACAAAATGTTCCAAACACACCCCATGCACACCTTCACTGGCAAAGGTGCCAGAAACGAGTTCTGTTGGTAGTTTTTACACTACCCCGGTAGGCAGCTGAAAGGCACCACAAAACTTGTTCTACCTGCTTTCTGGGCTGAGATGGGGAACGGCTGAATTTTGGACTCGGCTGGTGACAAAATGTTCCAAACACACCCCATGCACAACTCCACCGGGGAAGGTGCCAGAAACGAGTTCTGTTGGTAGTTTTTACAGTACCCCGGTAGGCAGCTGAAAGGCACCACAAAACTTGTTCTACCTGCTTTCTGGGCAGAGATGGGGAACCACTGAGTTTTGGACTCGGCTGGTAACAAAATGTTCCAAACACACCCCATGCACAACTCCACCGGGGAAGGTGCCAGAAACGAGTTCTGTTGGTAGTTTTTACACTACCCCGGTAGGCAGCTGAAAGGCACCACAAAAATTGTTCTACCTGCTTTCTGGGCTGAGATGGGGAACGGCTGAATTTTGGACTTGGCTGGTGACAAAATGTTCCAAACACACCCCATGCACACCTTGACTGGCAAAGGTGCCAGAAACGAGTTCTGTTGGTAGTTTTTACACTACCCCGGTAGGCAGCTGAAAGGCACCACAAAACTTGTTCTACCTGCTTTCTGGGCTGAGATGGGGAATCGCTGAATTTTGGACTCGGCTGCTGACAAAATGTTCCAAACACACCCCATGCACAACTCCACCGGGGAAGGTGCCAGAAACGAGTTCTGTTGGTAGTTTTTACAGTACCCCGGTAGGCAGCTGAAAGGCACCACAAAACTTGTTCTACCTGCTTTCTGGGCTGAGATGGGGATCAGCTGAATTTTGGACTCGGCTGCTGACAAAATGTTCCAAACACACCCCATGCACAACTCCACCGGGGAAGGTGCCAGAAACGAGTTCTGTTGGTAGTTTTTACACTACCCCGGTAGGCAGCTGAAAGGCACCACAAAACTTGTTGTACCTGCTTTCTGGGCTGAGATGGGGTATCGCTGAATTTTGGACTCGGCTGGTGACAAAATGTTCCAAACACACCCCATGCACACCTCCATTGGCAAAGGTGCCAGAAACGAGTTCTGTTGGTAGTTTTTACACTACCCCGGTAGGCAGCTGAAAGGCACCACAAAACTTATTGTACCTGCTTTCTGGGCTGAGATGGGGAACGGCTGAATTTTGGACTCGGCTGGTGACAAAATGTTCCAAACACACCCCATGCACAACTCCACCGGGGAAGGTGCCAGAAACGAGTTCTGTTGGTAGTTTTTACACTACCCCGGTAGGCAGCTGAAAGGCACCACAAAACTTGTTCTACCTGCTTTCTGGGCTGAGATGGGGAACGGCTGAATTTTGGACTCGGCTGCTGACAAAATGTTCCAAACACACCCCATGCACACCTCCACCGGGGAAGGTGCCAGAAACGAGGTCTGTTGGTAGTTTTTACACTACCCCGGTAGGCAGCTGAAAGGCACCACAAAAGTTTTTCTACCTGCTTTCTGGGCTGAGATGGGGAACCACTGAGTTTTGGACTCGGCTGGTGACAAAATGTTCCAAACACACCCCATGCACAACTCCACCGGGGAAGGTGCCAGAAACGAGTTCTGTTGGTAGTTTTTACACTACCCCGGTAGGCAGCTGAAAGGCACCAGAAAACTTGTTCTACCTGCTTTCTGGGCTGAGATGGGGAACGGCTGAATTTTGGACTCGGCTGGTGACAAAATGTTCCAAACACACCCCATGCACAGCTCCACCGGGGAAGGTGCCAGAAACGAGTTCTGTTGGTAGTTTTTACACTACCCCGGTAGGCAGCTGAAAGGCACCACAAAAGTTTTTCTACCTGCTTTCTGGGCTGAGATGGGGAACCACTGAGTTTTGGACTCGGCTGGTAACAAAATGTTCCAAACACACCCCATGCACAACTCCACCGGGGAAGGTGCCAGAAACGAGTTCTGTTGGTAGTTTTTACACTACCCCGGTAGGCAGCTGAAAGGCACCACAAAACTTGTTCTACCTGCTTTCTGGGCTGAGATGGGGAACGGCTGAATTTTGGACTCGGCTGGTGACAAAATGTTCCAAACACACCCCATGCACACCTCCACTGGCAAAGGTGCCAGAAACGAGTTCTGTTGGTAGTTTTTACACTACCCCGGTAGGCAGCTGAAAGGCACCACAAAACTTGTTCTACCTGCTTTCTGGGCTGAGATGGGGAATCGCTGAATTTTGGACTCGGCTGCTGACAAAATGTTCCAAACACACCCCATGCACAACTCCACCGGGGAAGGTGCCAGAAACGAGTTCTGTTGGTAGTTTTTACAGTACCCCGGTAGGCAGCTGAAAGGCACCACAAAACTTGTTCTACCTGCTTTCTGGGCTGAGATGGGGTATCGCTGAATTTTGGACTCGGCTGCTGACAAAATGTTCCAAACACACCCCATGCACAACTCCACCGGGGAAGGTGCCAGAAACGAGTTCTGTTGGTAGTTTTTACACTACCCCGGTAGGCAGCTGAAAGGCACCACAAAACTTGTTCTACCTGCTTTCTGGGCTGAGATGGGGTATCGCTGAATTTTGGACTCGGCTGGTGACAAAATGTTCCAAACACACCCCATGCACAGCTCCACCGGGGAAGGTGCCAGAAACGAGTTCTGTTGGTAGTTTTTACACTACCCCGGTAGGCAGCTGAAAGGCACCACAAAAGTTTTTCTACCTGCTTTCTGGGCTGAGATGGGGAACCACTGAGTTTTGGACTCGGCTGGTAACAAAATGTTCCAAACACACCCCATGCACAACTCCACCGGGGAAGGTGCCAGAAACGAGTTCTGTTGGTAGTTTTTACACTACCCCGGTAGGCAGCTGAAAGGCACCACAAAACTTGTTCTACCTGCTTTCTGGGCTGAGATGGGGAACGGCTGAATTTTGGACTTGGCTGGTGACAAAATGTTCCAAACACACCCCATGCACACCTCCACTGGCAAAGGTGCCAGAAACGAGTTCTGTTGGTAGTTTTTACACTACCCCGGTAGGCAGCTGAAAGGCACCACAAAACTTGTTCTACCTGCTTTCTGGGCTGAGATGGGGAATCGCTGAATTTTGGACTCGGCTGCTGACAAAATGTTCCAAACACACCCCATGCACAACTCCACCGGGGAAGGTGCCAGAAACGAGTTCTGTTGGTAGTTTTTACAGTACCCCGGTAGGCAGCTGAAAGGCACCACAAAACTTGTTCTACCTGCTTTCTGGGCTGAGATGGGGATCAGCTGAATTTTGGACTCGGCTGCTGACAAAATGTTCCAAACACACCCCATGCACAACTCCACCGGGGAAGGTGCCAGAAACGAGTTCTGTTGGTAGTTTTTACACTACCCCGGTAGGCAGCTGAAAGGCACCACAAAACTTGTTGTACCTGCTTTCTGGGCTGAGATGGGGTATCGCTGAATTTTGGACTCGGCTGCTGACAAAATGTTCCAAACACACCCCATGCACACCTCCATTGGCAAAGGTGCCAGAAACGAGTTCTGTTGGTAGTTTTTACACTACCCCGGTAGGCAGCTGAAAGGCACCACAAAACTTATTGTACCTGCTTTCTGGGCTGAGATGGGGAACGGCTGAATTTTGGACTCGGCTGGTGACAAAATGTTCCAAACACACCCCATGCACAACTCCACCGGGGAAGGTGCCAGAAACGAGTTCTGTTGGTAGTTTTTACACTACCCCGGTAGGCAGCTGAAAGGCACCACAAAACTTGTTCTACCTGCTTTCTGGGCTGAGATGGGGAACGGCTGAATTTTGGACTCGGCTGCTGACAAAATGTTCCAAACACACCCCATGCACACCTCCACCGGGGAAGGTGCCAGAAACGAGGTCTGTTGGTAGTTTTTACACTACCCCGGTAGGCAGCTGAAAGGCACCACAAAAGTTTTTCTACCTGCTTTCTGGGCTGAGATGGGGAACCACTGAGTTTTGGACTCGGCTGGTGACAAAATGTTCCAAACACACCCCATGCACAACTCCACCGGGGAAGGCGCCAGAAACGAGTTCTGTTGGTAGTTTTTACACTACCCCGGTAGGCAGCTGAAAGGCACCAGAAAACTTGTTCTACCTGCTTTCTGGGCTGAGATGGGGAACGGCTGAATTTTGGACTCGGCTGGTGACAAAATGTTCCAAACACACCCCATGCACAGCTCCACCGGCAAAGGTGCCAGAAACGAGTTCTGTTGGTAGTTTTTACACTACCCCGGTAGGCAGCTGAAAGGCACCACAAAAGTTTTTCTACCTGCTTTCTGGGCTGAGATGGGGAACCACTGAGTTTTGGACTTGGCTGGTAACAAAATGTTCCAAACACACCCCATGCACAACTCCACCGGGGAAGGTGCCAGAAATGAGTTCTGTTGGTAGTTTTTACACTACCCCGGTAGGCAGCTGAAAGGCACCAGAAAACTTGTTCTACCTGCTTTCTGGGCTGAGATGGGGAACGGCTGAATTTTGGACTCGGCTGGTGACAAAATGTTCCAAACACACCCCATGCACACCTCCACTGGCAAAGGTGCCAGAAACGAGTTCTGTTGGTAGTTTTTACAGTACCCCGGTAGGCAGCTGAAAGGCACCACAAAACTTGTTCTACCTGCTTTCTGGGCTGAGATGGGGAATCGCTGAATTTTGGACTCGGCTGCTGACAAAATGTTCCAAACACACCCCATGCACAACTCCACCGGGGAAGGTGCCAGAAACGAGTTCTGTTGGTAGTTTTTACAGTACCCCGGTAGGCAGCTGAAAGGCACCACAAAACTTGTTCTACCTGCTTTCTGGGCTGAGATGGGGAATCGCTGAATTTTGGACTCGGCTGCTGACAAAATGTTCCAAACACACCCCATGCACAACTCCACCGGGGAAGGTGCCAGAAACGAGTTCTGTTGGTAGTTTTTACACTACCCCGGTAGGCAGCTGAAAGGCACCACAAAACTTGTTCTACCTGCTTTCTGGGCTGAGATGGGGTATCGCTGAATTTTGGACTCGGCTGGTGACAAAATGTTCCAAACACACCCCATGCACACCTCCATTGGCAAAGGTGCCAGAAACGAGTTCTGTTGGTAGTTTTTACACTACCCCGGTAGGCAGCTGAAAGGCACCACAAAACTTATTGTACCTGCTTTCTGGGCTGAGATGGGGAACGGCTGAATTTTGGACTCGGCTGGTGACAAAATGTTCCAAACACACCCCATGCACAACTCCACCGGGGAAGGTGCCAGAAACGAGTTCTGTTGGTAGTTTTTACACTACCCCGGTAGGCAGCTGAAAGGCACCACAAAACTTGTTCTACCTGCTTTCTGGGCTGAGATGGGGAACGGCTGAATTTTGGACTCGGCTGGTGACAAAATGTTCCAAACACACCCCATGCACAGCTCCACCGGCAAAGGTGCCAGAAACGAGTTCTGTTGGTAGTTTTTACACTACCCCGGTAGGCAGCTGAAAGGCACCACAAAAGTTTTTCTACCTGCTTTCTGGGCTGAGATGGGGAACCGCTGAGTTTTGGACTCGGCTGGTAACAAAATGTTCCAAACACACCCCATGCACAACTCCACCGGGGAAGGTGCCAGAAACGAGTTCTGTTGGTAGTTTTTACACTACCCCCGTAGGCAAGAGAAAGGCACCACAAAACTTGTTCTACCTGCTTTCTGGGCTGAGATGGGGAACGGCTGAATTTTGGACTCGGCTGCTGACAAAATGTTCCAAACACACCCCATGCACAACTCCTCCGGGGAAGGTGCCAGAAACGAGTTCTGTTGGTAGTTTTTACACTACCCCGGTAGGCAGCTGAAAGGCACCACAAAAGTTTTTCTACCTGCTTTCTGGGCTGAGATGGGGAATCGCTGAATTTTGGACTCGGCTGGTGACAAAATGTTCCAAACACACCCCATGCACAACTCCACCGGGGAAGGTGCCAGAAACGAGTTCTGTTGGTAGTTTTTACAGTACCCCGGTAGGCAGCTGAAAGGCACCAGAAAACTTGTTCTACCTGCTTTCTGGGCTGAGATGGGGAACGGCTGAATTTTGGACTCGGCTGGTGACAAAATGTTCCAAACACACCCCATGCACACCTCCATTGGCAAAGGTGCCAGAAACGAGTTCTGTTGGTAGTTTTTACACTACCCCGGTAGGCAGCTGAAAGGCACCACAAAACTTGTTCTACCTGCTTTCTGGGCTGAGATGGGGAATCGCTGAATTTTGGACTCGGCTGGTGACAAAATGTTCCAAACACACCCCATGCACAACTCCACCGGGGAAGGTGCCAGAAACGAGTTCTGTTGGTAGTTTTTACACTACCCCGGTAGGCAGCTGAAAGGCACCACAAAACTTGTTCTACCTGCTTTCTGGGCTGAGATGGGGATCAGCTGAATTTTGGACTCGGCTGCTGACAAAATGTTCCAAACACACCCCATGCACAGCTCCACCGGCAAAGGTGCCAGAAACGAGTTCTGTTGGTAGTTTTTACACTACCCCGGTAGGCAGCTGAAAGGCACCACAAAAGTTTTTCTACCTGCTTTCTGGGCTGAGATGGGGAACCGCTGAGTTTTGGACTCGGCTGGTAACAAAATGTTCCAAACACACCCCATGCACAACTCCACCGGGGAAGGTGCCAGAAACGAGTTCTGTTGGTAGTTTTTACACTACCCCGGTAGGCAGCTGAAAGGCACCACAAAACTTGTTCTACCTGCTTTCTGGGCTGAGATGGGGATCAGCTGAATTTTGGACTCGGCTGCTGACAAAATGTTCCAAACACACCCCATGCACAACTCCTCCGGGGAAGGTGCCAGAAACGAGTTCTGTTGGTAGTTTTTACACTACCCCGGTAGGCAGCTGAAAGGCACCACAAAACTTGTTCTACCTGCTTTCTGGGCTGAGATGGAGAATCGCTGAATTTTGGACTCGGCTGCTGACAAAATGTTCCAAACACACCCCATGCACAACTCCACCGGGGAAGGTGCCAGAAACGAGTTCTGTTGGTAGTTTTTACACTACCCCGGTAGGCAGCTGAAAGGCACCACAAAACTTGTTCTACCTGCTTTCTGGGCTGAGATGGGGATCAGCTGAATTTTGGACTCGGCTGCTGACAAAATGTTCCAAACACACCCCATGCACAGCTCCACCGGCAAAGGTGCCAGAAATGAGTTCTGTTGGTAGTTTTTACACTACCCCGGTTGGCAAGAGAAAGGCACCACAAAAGTTTTTCTACCTGCTTTCTGGGCTGAGATGGGGAATCGCTGAATTTTGGACTCGGCTGGTGACAAAATGTTCCAAACACACCCCATGCACACCTCCACTGGCAAAGGTGCCAGAAACGAGTTCTGTTGGTAGTTTTTACACTACCCCGGTAGGCAGCTGAAAGGCACCACAAAAGTTTTTCTACCTGCTTTCTGGGCTGAGATGGGGAATCGCTGAATTTTGGACTCGGCTGGTGACAAAATGTTCCAAACACACCCCATGCACAACTCCACCGGGGAAGGTGCCAGAAACGAGTTCTGTTGGTAGTTTTTACACTACCCCGGTAGGCAGCTGAAAGGCACCACAAAACTTGTTCTACCTGCTTTCTGGGCTGAGATGGGGAACAGCTGATTTTTGGACTCGGCTGGTGACAAAATGTTCCAAACACACCCCATGCACACCTCCACTGGCAAAGGTGCCAGAAACGAGTTCTGTTGGTAGTTTTTACACTACCCCGGTAGGCAGCTGAAAGGCACCACAAAACTTGTTCTACCTGCTTTCTGGGCTGAGATGGGGAACAGCTGAATTTTGGACTCGGCTGCTGACAAAATGTTCCAAACACACCCCATGCACAACTCCTCCGGGGAAGGTGCCAGAAACGAGTTCTGTTGGTAGTTTTTACACTACCCCGGTAGGCAGCTGAAAGGCACCACAAAACTTGTTCTACCTGCTTTCTGGGCTGAGTTGGAGAATCGCTGAATTTTGGACTCGGCTGCTGACAAAATGTTCCAAACACACCCCATGCACAACTCCACCGGGGAAGGTGCCAGAAACGAGTTCTGTTGGTAGTTTTTACACTACCCCGGTAGGCAGCTGAAAGGCACCACAAAACTTGTTCTACCTGCTTTCTGGGCTGAGATGGGGATCAGCTGAATTTTGGACTCGGCTGCTGACAAAATGTTCCAAACACACCCCATGCACAGCTCCACCGGCAAAGGTGCCAGAAATGAGTTCTGTTGGTAGTTTTTACACTACCCCGGTTGGCAAGAGAAAGGCACCACAAAAGTTTTTCTACCTGCTTTCTGGGCTGAGATGGGGAATCGCTGAATTTTGGACTCGGCTGGTGACAAAATGTTCCAAACACACCCCATGCACACCTCCACTGGCAAAGGTGCCAGAAACGAGTTCTGTTGGTAGTTTTTACACTACCCCGGTAGGCAGCTGAAAGGCACCACAAAAGTTTTTCTACCTGCTTTCTGGGCTGAGATGGGGAATCGCTGAATTTTGGACTCGGCTGGTGACAAAATGTTCCAAACACACCCCATGCACAACTCCACCGGGGAAGGTGCCAGAAACGAGTTCTGTTGGTAGTTTTTACACTACCCCGGTAGGCAGCTGAAAGGCACCACAAAAGTTTTTCTACCTGCTTTCTGGGCTGAGATGGGGAATCGCTGAATTTTGGACTCGGCTGGTGACAAAATGTTCCAAACATACCCCATGCACAACTCCACCGGCAAAGGTGCCAGAAACGAGTTCTGTTGGTAGTTTTTACACTACCCCGGTAGGCAGCTGAAAGGCACCACAAAAGTTTTTCTACCTGCTTTCTGGGCTGAGATGGGGAATCGCTGAATTTTGGACTCGGCTGGTGACAAAATGTTCCAAACACACCCCATGCACAACTCCACCGGGGAAGGTGCCAGAAACGAGTTCTGTTGGTAGTTTTTACACTACCCCGGTAGGCAGCTGAAAGGCACCACAAAACTTGTTCTACCTGCTTTCTGGGCTGAGATGGGGATCAGCTGAATTTTGGACTCGGCTGCTGACAAAATGTTCCAAACACACCCCATGCACAACTCCACCGGGGAAGGTGCCAGAAACGAGTTCTGTTGGTAGTTTTTACACTACCCCGGTAGGCAGCTGAAAGGCACCACAAAACTTGTTCTACCTGCTTTCTGGGCTGAGATGGGGAACAGCTGATTTTTGGACTCGGCTGGTGACAAAATGTTCCAAACACACCCCATGCACACCTCCACTGGCAAAGGTGCCAGAAACGAGTTCTGTTGGTAGTTTTTACACTACCCCGGTAGGCAGCTGAAAGGCACCACAAAACTTGTTCTACCTGCTTTCTGGGCTGAGATGGGGATCAGCTGAATTTTGGACTCGGCTGCTGACAAAATGTTCCAAACACACCCCATGCACAACTCCACCGGGGAAGGTGCCAGAAACGAGTTCTGTTGGTAGTTTTTACACTACCCCGGTAGGCAGCTGAAAGGCACCACAAAAGTTTTTCTACCTGCTTTCTGGGCTGAGATGGGGAATCGCTGAATTTTGGACTCGGCTGGTGACAAAATGTTCCAAACACACCCCATGCACAACTCCACCGGGGAAGGTGCCAGAAACGAGTTCTGTTGGTAGTTTTTACACTACCCCGGTAGGCAGCTGAAAGGCACCACAAAAGTTTTTCTACCTGCTTTCTGGGCTGAGATGGGGAATCGCTGAATTTTGGAGTCGGCTGGTGACAAAATGTTCCAAACACACCCCATGCACAACTCCACCGGGGAAGGTGCCAGAAACGAGTTCTGTTGGTAGTTTTTACACTACCCCGGTAGGCAGCTGAAAGGCACCACAAAACTTGTTCTACCTGCTTTCTGGGCTGAGTTGGGGAATCGCTGAATTTTGGACTCGGCTGGTAACAAAATGTTCCAAACACACCCCATGCACAACTCCACCGGGGAAGGTGCCAGAAACGAGTTCTGTTGGTAATTTTTACAGTACCCCGGTAGGCAGCTGAAAGGCACCACAAAACTTATTGTACCTGCTTTCTGGGCTGAGATGGGGAACGGCTGAATTTTGGACTCGGCTGGTAACAAAATATTCCAAACACACCCCATGCACAGCTCCACCGGGGAAGGTGCCAGAAACGAGTTCTGTTGGTAGTTTTTACACTACCCCGGTAGGCAGCTGAAAGGCACCACAAAACTTGTTCTACCTGCTTTCTGGGCTGAGATGGGGAATCGCTGAATTTTGGACTCGGCTGCTGACAAAATGTTCCAAACACACCCCATGCACAACTCCTCCGGGGAAGGTGCCAGAAACGAGTTCTGTTGGTAGTTTTTACACTACCCCGGTAGGCAAGAGAAAGGCACCACAAAACTTGTTCTACCTGCTTTCTGGGCTGAGATGGGGAACGGCTGAATTTTGGACTCGGCTGCTGACAAAATGTTCCAAACACACCCCATGCACAACTCCACCGGGGAAGGTGCCAGAAACGAGTTCTGTTGGTAGTTTTTACACTACCCCGGTAGGCAGCTGAAAGGCACCAGAAAACTTGTTCTACCTGCTTTCTGGGCTGAGATGGGAAACGGCTGAATTTTGGACTCGGCTGGTGACAAAATGTTCCAAACACACCCCATGCACAACTCCACCGGGGAAGGTGCCAGAAACGAGTTCTGTTGGTAGTTTTTACACTACCCCGGTAGGCAGCTGAAAGGCACCACAAAACTTGTTGTACCTGCTTTCTGGGCTGAGATGGGGAATCGCTGAATTTTGGACTCGGCTGGTGACAAAATGTTCCAAACACACCCCATGCACAACTCCTCCGGGGAAGGTGCCAGAAACGAGTTCTGCTGGTAGTTTTTACACTACCCCGGTAGGCAGCTGAAAGGCACCACAAAACTTGTTCTACCTGCTTTCTGGGCTGAGATGGGGAATCGCTGAATTTTGGACTCGGCTGGTGACAAAATGTTCCAAACACACCCCATGCACAACTCCACTGGCAAAGGTGCCAGAAACGAGTTCTGTTGGTAGTTTTTACACTACCCCAGTAGGCAGCTGAAAGGCACCACAAAAGTTTTTCTACCTGCTTTCTGGGCTGAGATGGGGAATCGCTGAATTTTGGACTCGGCTGCTGACAAAATGTTCCAAACACACCCCATGCACAACTCCACCGGGGAAGGTGCCAGAAACGAGTTCTGTTGGTAGTTTTTACACTACCCCGGTAGGCAGCTGAAAGGCACCACAAAACTTGTTCTACCTGCTTTCTGGGCTGAGTTGGGGAATCGCTGAATTTTGGACTCGGCTGGTGACAAAATGTTCCAAACACACCCCATGCACAACTCCTCCGGGGAAGGTGCCAGAAACGAGTTCTGTTGGTAGTTTTTACACTACCCCGGTAGGCAGCTGAAAGGCACCACAAAACATGTTCTACCTGCTTTCTGGGCTGAGATGGGGAATCGCTGAATTTTGGACTCGGCTGCTGACAAAATGTTCCAAACACACCCCATGCACACCTCCATTGGCAAAGGTGCCAGAAACGAGTTCTGTTGGTAGTTTTTACACTACCCCGGTAGGCAGCTGAAAGGCAACACAAAACTTATTGTACCTGCTTTCTGGGCTGAGATGGGGAACGGCTGAATTTTGGACTCGGCTGGTGACAAAATGTTCCAAACACACCCCATGCACAACTCCACCGGGGAAGGTGCCAGAAACGAGTTCTGTTGGTAGTTTTTACACTACCCCGGTAGGCAGCTGAAAGGCACCAGAAAACTTGTTCTACCTGCTTTCTGGGCTGAGATGGGGAATCGCTGAATTTTGGACTCGGCTGCTGACAAAATGTTCCAAACACACCCCATGCACAACTCCTCCGGGGAAGGTGCCAGAAACGAGTTCTGTTGGTAGTTTTTACACTACCCCGGTAGGCAAGAGAAAGGCACCACAAAACTTGTTCTACCTGCTTTCTGGGCTGAGATGGGTAATCGCTGAATTTTGGACTCGGCTGGTAACAAAATGTTCCAAACACACCCCATGCACAACTCCACCGGGGAAGGTGCCAGACACGAGTTCTGTTGGTAGTTTTTACACTACCCCGGTAGGCAGCTGAAAGGCACCACAAAACTTGTTCTACCTGCTTTCTGGGCTGAGATGGGGAACAGCTGAATTTTGGACTCGGCTGGTAACAAAATGTTCCAAACACACCCCATGCACAACTCCACCGGGGAAGGTGCCAGAAACGAGTTCTGTTGGTAGTTTTTACACTACCCCGGTAGGCAGCTGAAAGGCACCACAAAAGTTTTCCTACCTGCTTTCTGGGCTGAGATGGGGATCAGCTGAATTTTGGACTCGGCTGCTGACAAAATGTTCCAAACACACCCCATGCACAACTCCACCGGGGAAGGTGCCAGAAACGAGTTCTGTTGGTAGTTTTTACACTACCCCGGTAGGCAGCTGAAAGGCACCACAAAACTTGTTCTACCTGCTTTCTGGGCTGAGATGGGGAATCGCTGAATTTTGGACTCGGCTGGTGACAAAATGTTCCAAACACACCCCATGCACAACTCCACCGGGGAAGGTGCCAGAAACGAGTTCTGTTGGTAGTTTTTACACTACCCCGGTAGGCAGCTGAAAGGCACCACAAAACTTGTTGTACCTGCTTTCTGGGCAGAGATGGGGAACGGCTGAATTTTGGACTCGGCTGGTGACAAAATGTTCCAAACACACCCCATGCACAGCTCCACCGGCAAAGGTGCCAGAAACGAGTTCTGTTGGTAGTTTTTACACTACCCCGGTAGGCAGCTGAAAGGCACCACAAAAGTTTTTCTACCTGCTTTCTGGGCTGAGATGGGGAACCACTGAGTTTTGGACTCGGCTGGTAACAAAATGTTCCAAACACACCCCATGCACAACTCCACCGGGGAAGGTGCCAGAAACGAGTTCTGTTGGTAGTTTTTACACTACCCCGGTAGGCAGCTGAAAGGCACCAGAAAACTTGTTCTACCTGCTTTCTGGGCTGAGATGGGGAACGGCTGAATTTTGGACTCGGCTGGTGACAAAATGTTCCAAACACACCCCATGCACACCTCCACTGGCAAAGTGCCAGAAACGAGTTCTGTTGGTAGTTTTTACACTACCCCGGTAGGCAGCTGAAAGGCACCACAAAACTTGTTCTACCTGCTTTCTGGGCTGAGATGGGGAATCGCTGAATTTTGGACTCGGCTGGTGACAAAATGTTCCAAACACACCCCATGCACAACTCCACCGGGGAAGGTGCCAGAAACGAGTTCTGTTGGTAGTTTTTACACTACCCCGGTAGGCAGCTGAAAGGCACCACAAAACTTGTTCTACCTGCTTTCTGGGCTGAGATGGGGATCAGCTGAATTTTGGACTCGGCTGCTGACAAAATGTTCCAAACACACCCCATGCACAACTCCACCGGGGAAGGTGCCAGAAACGAGTTCTGTTGGTAGTTTTTACACTACCCCGGTAGGCAAGAGAAAGGCACCACAAAACTTGTTCTACCTGCTTTCTGGGCTGAGATGGGGAATCGCTGAATTTTGGACTCGGCTGCTGACAAAATGTTCCAAACACACCCCATGCACAACTCCACCGGGGAAGGTGCCAGAAACGAGTTCTGTTGGTAGTTTTTACACTACCCCGGTAGGCAGCTGAAAGGCACCACAAAAGTTTTTCTACCTGCTTTCTGGGCTGAGATGGGGAACGGCTGAATTTTGGACTCGGCTGCTGACAAAATGTTCCAAACACACCCCATGCACAACTCCACCGGGGAAGGTGCCAGAAACGAGTTCTGTTGGTAGTTTTTACACTACCCCGGTAGGCAGCTGAAAGGCACCACAAAACTTATTGTACCTGCTTTCTGGGCTGAGATGGGGATCAGCTGAATTTTGGACTCGGCTGCTGACAAAATGTTCCAAACACACCCCATGCACAGCTCCACCGGCAAAGGTGCCAGAAACGAGTTCTGTTGGTAGCTTTTACAGTACCCCGGTAGGCAGCTGAAAGGCACCACAAAACTTGTTCTACCTGCTTTCTGGGCTGAGATGGGGAACAGCTGAATTTTGGACTCGGCTGGTGACAAAATGTTCCAAACACACCCCATGCACACCTCCACTGGCAAAGGTGCCAGAAACGAGTTCTGTTGGTAGTTTTTACACTACCCCGGTAGGCAGCTGAAAGGCACCACAAAACTTGTTCTACCTGCTTTCTGGGCTGAGATGGGGATCAGCTGAATTTTGGACTCGGCTGCTGACAAAATGTTCCAAACACACCCCATGCACAACTCCACCGGGGAAGGTGCCAGAAACGAGTTCTGTTGGTAGTTTTTACACTACCCCGGTAGGCAGCTGAAAGGCACCAGAAAAGTTTTTCTACCTGCTTTCTGGGCTGAGATGGGGATCAGCTGAATTTTGGACTCGGCTGCTGACAAAATGTTCCAAACACACCCCATGCACAACTCCTCCGGGGAAGGTGCCAGAAACGAGTTCTGTTGGTAGTTTTTACACTACCCCGGTAGGCAGCTGAAAGGCACCACAAAAGTTTTTCTACCTGCTTTCTGGGCTGAGATGGGGAATCGCTGAATTTTGGACTCGGCTGCTGACAAAATGTTCCAAACACACCCCATGCACAACTCCACCGGGGAAGGTGCCAGAAACGAGTTCTGTTGGTAGTTTTTACAGTACCCCGGTAGGCAGCTGAAAGGCACCACAAAACTTGTTGTACCTGCTTTCAGGGCTGAGTTGGGGAATCGCTGAATTTTGGACTCGGCTGCTGACAAAATGTTCCAAACACACCCCATGCACAACTCCACCGGGGAAGGTGCCAGAAACGAGTTCTGTTGGTAATTTTTACACTACCCCGGTAGGCAGCTGAAAGGCACCACAAAACTTGTTCTACCTGCTTTCTGGGCTGAGATGGGGAACGGCTGAATTTTGGCCTCGGCTGGTGACAAAATGTTCCAAACACACCCCATGCACACCTCCACTGGCAAAGGCGCCAGAAACGAGTTCTGTTGGTAGTTTTTACACTACCCCGGTAGGCAGCTGAAAGGCACCACAAAACTTGTTCTACCTGCTTTCTGGGCTGAGATGGGGAATTGCTGAATTTTGGACTCGGCTGCTGACAAAATGTTCCAAACACACCCCATGCACAGCTCCACCGGCAAAGGTGCCAGAAACGAGTTCTGTTGGTAGTTTTTACAGTACCCCGGTAGGCAGCTGAAAGGCACCACAAAACTTGTTCTACCTGCTTTCTGGGCTGAGATGGGGAACAGCTGAATTTTGGACTTGGCTGGTGACAAAATGTTCCAAACACACCCCATGCACACCTCCACTGGCAAAGGTGCCAGAAACGAGTTCTGTTGGTAGTTTTTACACTACCCCGGTAGGCAGCTGAAAGGCACCACAAAACTTGTTCTACCTGCTTTCTGGGCTGAGATGGGGATCAGCTGAATTTTGGACTCGGCTGCTGACAAAATGTTCCAAACACACCCCATGCACAACTCCACCGGGGAAGGTGCCAGAAACGAGTTCTGTTCGTAGTTTTTACACTACCCCGGTAGGCAGCTGAAAGGCACCAGAAAAGTTTTTCTACCTGCTTTCTGGGCTGAGATGGGGATCAGCTGAATTTTGGACTCGGCTGCTGACAAAATGTTCCAAACACACCCCATGCACAACTCCACCGGGGAAGGTGCCAGAAACGAGTTCTGTTGGTAGTTTTTACACTACCCCGGTAGGCAGCTGAAAGGCACCACAAAAGTTTTTCTACCTGCTTTCTGGGCTGAGATGGGGAATCGCTGAATTTTGGACTCGGCTGCTGACAAAATGTTCCAAACACACCCCATGCACAACTCCACCGGGGAAGGTGCCAGAAACGAGTTCTGTTGGTAGTTTTTACAGTACCCCGGTAGGCAGCTGAAAGGCACCACAAAACTTGTTCTACCTGCTTTCTGGGCTGAGATGGGGATCAGCTGAATTTTGGACTCGGCTGCTGACAAAATGTTCCAAACACACCCCATGCACAACTCCACCGGGGAAGGTGCCAGAAACGAGTTCTGTTGGTAGTTTTTACACTACCCCGGTAGGCAGCTGAAAGGCACCAGAAAAGTTTTTCTACCTGCTTTCTGGGCTGAGATGGGGATCAGCTGAATTTTGGACTCGGCTGCTGACAAAATGTTCCAAACACACCCCATGCACAACTCCTCCGGGGAAGGTGCCAGAAACGAGTTCTGTTGGTAGTTTTTACACTACCCCGGTAGGCAGCTGAAAGGCACCACAAAAGTTTTTCTACCTGCTTTCTGGGCTGAGATGGGGAATCGCTGAATTTTGGACTCGGCTGCTGACAAAATGTTCCAAACACACCCCATGCACAACTCCACCGGGGAAGGTGCCAGAAACGAGTTCTGTTGGTAGTTTTTACAGTACCCCGGTAGGCAGCTGAAAGGCACCACAAAACTTGTTCTACCTGCTTTCTGGGCTGAGATGGGGATCAGCTGAATTTTGGACTCGGCTGCTGACAAAATGTTCCAAACACACCCCATGCACAACTCCACCGGGGAAGGTGCCAGAAACGAGTTCTGTTGGTAGTTTTTACACTACCCCGGTAGGCAGCTGAAAGGCACCAGAAAAGTTTTTCTACCTGCTTTCTGGGCTGAGATGGGGATCAGCTGAATTTTGGACTCGGCTGCTGACAAAATGTTCCAAACACACCCCATGCACAACTCCTCCGGGGAAGGTGCCAGAAACGAGTTCTGTTGGTAGTTTTTACACTACCCCGGTAGGCAGCTGAAAGGCACCACAAAAGTTTTTCTACCTGCTTTCTGGGCTGAGATGGGGAATCGCTGAATTTTGGACTCGGCTGCTGACAAAATGTTCCAAACACACCCCATGCACAACTCCACCGGGGAAGGTGCCAGAAACGAGTTCTGTTGGTAGTTTTTACAGTACCCCGGTAGGCAGCTGAAAGGCACCACAAAACTTGTTCTACCTGCTTTCAGGGCTGAGTTGGGGAATCGCTGAATTTTGGACTCGGCTGCTGACAAAATGTTCCAAACACACCCCATGCACAACTCCACCGGGGAAGGTGCCAGAAACGAGTTCTGTTGGTAATTTTTACACTACCCCGGTAGGCAGCTGAAAGGCACCACAAAACTTGTTCTACCTGCTTTCTGGGCTGAGATGGGGAACGGCTGAATTTTGGCCTCGGCTGGTGACAAAATGTTCCAAACACACCCCATGCACACCTCCACTGGCAAAGGCGCCAGAAACGAGTTCTGTTGGTAGTTTTTACACTACCCCGGTAGGCAGCTGAAAGGCACCACAAAACTTGTTGTACCTGCTTTCTGGGCTGAGATGGGGAATTGCTGAATTTTGGACTCGGCTGCTGACAAAATGTTCCAAACACACCCCATGCACAACTCCACCGGGGAAGGTGCCAGAAACGAGTTCTGTTGGTAGTTTTTACACTACCCCGGTAGGCAGCTGAAAGGCACCACAAAACTTGTTCTACCTGCTTTCTGGGCTGAGATGGGGTATCGCTGAATTTTGGACTCGGCTGGTGACAAAATGTTCCAAACACACCCCATGCACACCTCCACTGGCAAAGGTGCCAGAAACGAGTTCTGTTGGTAGTTTTTACACTACCCCGGTAGGCAGCTGAAAGGCACCACAAAACTTATTGTACCTGCTTTCTGGGCTGAGATGGGGATCAGCTGAATTTTGGACTCGGCTGCTGACAAAATGTTCCAAACACACCCCATGCACAGCTCCACCGGCAAAGGTGCCAGAAACGAGTTCTGTTGGTAGTTTTTACACTACCCCGGTAGGCAGCTGAAAGGCACCACAAAACTTGTTCTACCTGCTTTCTGGGCTGAGATGGGGAACAGCTGAATTTTGGACTCGGCTGGTGACAAAATGTTCCAAACACACCCCATGCACACCTCCACTGGCAAAGGTGCCAGAAACGAGTTCTGTTGGTAGTTTTTACACTACCCCGGTAGGCAGCTGAAAGGCACCACAAAACTTGTTCTACCTGCTTTCTGGGCTGAGATGGGGATCAGCTGAATTTTGGACTCGGCTGCTGACAAAATGTTCCAAACACACCCCATGCACAACTCCACCGGGGAAGGTGCCAGAAACGAGTTCTGTTGGTAGTTTTTACAGTACCCCGGTAGGCAGCTGAAAGGCACCAGAAAAGTTTTTCTACCTGCTTTCTGGGCTGAGTAGGGATCAGCTGAATTTTGGACTCGGCTGGTGACAAAATGTTCCAAACACACCCCATGCACAACTCCACCGGGGAAGGTGCCAGAAACGAGTTCTGTTGGTAGTTTTTACACTACCCCGGTAGGCAGATGAAAGGCACCACAAAACTTGTTGTACCTGCTTTCTGGGCTGAGATGGGGAATCGCTGAATTTTGGACTTGGCTGCTGACAAAATGTTCCAAACACACCCCATGCACAACTCCACCGGGGAAGGTGCCAGAAACGAGTTCTGTTGGTAGTTTTTACAGTACCCCGGTAGGCAGCTGAAAGGCACCACAAAACTTGTTGTACCTGCTTTCAGGGCTGAGTTGGGGAATCGCTGAATTTTGGACTCGGCTGCTGACAAAATGTTCCAAACACACCCCATGCACAACTCCACCGGGGAAGGTGCCAGAAACGAGTTCTGTTGGTAATTTTTACACTACCCCGGTAGGCAGCTGAAAGGCACCACAAAACTTGTTCTACCTGCTTTCTGGGCTGAGATGGGGAACGGCTGAATTTTGGCCTCGGCTGGTGACAAAATGTTCCAAACACACCCCATGCACACCTCCACTGGCAAAGGCGCCAGAAACGAGTTCTGTTGGTAGTTTTTACACTACCCCGGTAGGCAGCTGAAAGGCACCACAAAACTTGTTGTACCTGCTTTCTGGGCTGAGATGGGGAATTGCTGAATTTTGGACTCGGCTGCTGACAAAATGTTCCAAACACACCCCATGCACAACTCCACCGGGGAAGGTGCCAGAAACGAGTTCTGTTGGTAGTTTTTACACTACCCCGGTAGGCAGCTGAAAGGCACCACAAAACTTGTTCTACCTGCTTTCTGGGCTGAGATGGGGTATCGCTGAATTTTGGACTCGGCTGGTGACAAAATGTTCCAAACACACCCCATGCACACCTCCACTGGCAAAGGTGCCAGAAACGAGTTCTGTTGGTAGTTTTTACAGTACCCCGGTAGGCAGCTGAAAGGCACCACAAAAGTTTTTCTACCTGCTTTCTGGGCTGAGATGGGGAATCGCTGAATTTTGGACTCGGCTGGTGAGAAAATGTTCCAAACACACCCCATGCACAACTCCACCGGGGAAGGTGCCAGAAACGAGTTCTGTTGGTAGTTTTTACACTACCCCGGTAGGCAGCTGAAAGGCACCACAAAACTTGTTCTACCTGCTTTCTGGGCTGAGATGGGGATCAGCTGAATTTTGGACTTGGCTGGTGACAAAATGTTCCAAACACACCCCATGCACAACTCCACCGGGGAAGGTGCCAGAAACGAGTTCTGTTGGTAGTTTTTACACTACCCCGGTAGGCAGCTGAAAGGCACCACAAAAGTTTTTCTACCTGCTTTCTGGGCTGAGATGGGGAACGGCTGAATTTTGGACTCGGCTGGTGACAAAATGTTCCAAACACACCCCATGCACAGCTCCACCGGGGAAGGTGCCAGAAACGAGTTCTGTTGGTAGTTTTTACACTACCCCGGTAGGCAGCTGAAAGGCACCACAAAAGTTTTTCTACCTGCTTTCTGGGCTGAGATGGGGAACCACTGAGTTTTGGACTCGGCTGGTAACAAAATGTTCCAAACACACCCCATGCACAGCTCCACCGGGGAAGGTGCCAGAAACGAGTTCTGTTGGTAGTTTTTACACTACCCCGGTAGGCAGCTGAAAGGCACCAGAAAACTTGTTCTACCTGCTTTCTGGGCTGAGATGGGGAACGGCTGAATTTTGGACTCGGCTGGTGACAAAATGTTCCAAACACACCCCATGCACAACTCCACCGGGGAAGGTGCCAGAAACGAGTTCTGTTGGTAGTTTTTACACTACCCCGGTAGGCAGCTGAAAGGCACCACAAAAGTTTTTCTACCTGCTTTCTGGGCTGAGATGGGGAACGGCTGAATTTTGGACTCGGCTGCTGACAAAATGTTCCAAACACACCCCATGCACACCTCCACTGGCAAAGGTGCCAGAAACGAGTTCTGTTGGTAGTTTTTACAGTACCCCGGTAGGCAGCTGAAAGGCACCACAAAAGTTTTTCTACCTGCTTTCTGGGCTGAGATGGGGTATCGCTGAATTTTGGACTCGGCTGCTGACAAAATGTTCCAAACACACCCCATGCACACCTCCACTGGCAAAGGTGCCAGAAACGAGTTCTGTTGGTAGTTTTTACACTACCCCGGTAGGCAGCTGAAAGGCACCACAAAACTTGTTCTACCTGCTTTCTGGGCTGAGATGGGGAATCGCTGAATTTTGGACTCGGCTGCTGACAAAATGTTCCAAACACACCCCATGCACAGCTCCACCGGGGAAGGTGCCAGAAACGAGTTCTGTTGGTAGTTTTTACACTACCCCGGTAGGCAGCTGAAAGGCACCACAAAACTTGTTCTACCTGCTTTCTGGGCTTAGATGGGGAACAGCTGAATTTTGGACTCGGCTGGTGACAAAATGTTCCAAACACACCCCATGCACAGCTCCACCGGGGAAGGTGCCAGAAACGAGTTCTGTTGGTAGTTTTTACACTACCCCGGTAGGCAGCTGAAAGGCACCACAAAAGTTTTTCTACCTGCTTTCTGGGCTGAGATGGGGAACGACTGAATTTTGGACTCGGCTGGTGACAAAATGTTCCAAACACACCCCATGCACAGCTCCACCGGGGAAGGTGCCAGAAACGAGTTCTGTTGGTAGTTTTTACACTACCCCGGTAGGCAGCTGAAAGGCACCACAAAAGTTTTTCTACCTGCTTTCTGGGCTGAGATGGGGAACCACTGAGTTTTGGACTCGGCTGGTAACAAAATGTTCCAAACACACCCCATGCACAACTCCACCAGGGAAGGTGCCAGAAACGAGTTCTGTTGGTAGTTTTTACACTACCCCGGTAGGCAACTGAAAGGCACCAGAAAACTTGTTCTACCTGCTTTCTGGGCTGAGATGGGGAACGGCTGAATTTTGGACTCGGCTGGTGACAAAATGTTCCAAACACACCCCATGCACAACTCCACTGGCAAAGGTGCCAGAAACGAGTTCTGTTGGTAGTTTTTACACTACCCCGGTAGGCAGCTGAAAGGCACCACAAAACTTGTTCTACCTGCTTTCTGGGCTGAGATGGGGAATCGCTGAATTTTGGACTCGGCTGGTGACAAAATGTTCCAAACACACCCCATGCACAACTCCACCGGGGAAGGTGCCAGAAACGAGTTCTGTTGGTAGTTTTTACACTACCCCGGTAGGCAGCTGAAAGGCACCACAAAACTTGTTCTACCTGCTTTCTGGGCTGAGATGGGGAACAGCTGAATTTTGGACTCGGCTGCTGACAAAATGTTCCAAACACACCCCATGCACAACTCCACCGGGGAAGGTGCCAGAAACGAGTTCTGTTGGTAGTTTTTACACTACCCCGGTAGGCAGCTGAAAGGCACCACAAAACTTTTTGTACCTGCTTTCTGGGCTGAGATGGAGAATAGCTGAATTTTGGACTCGGCTGCTGACAAATTGTTCCAAACACACCCCATGCACAACTCCACCGGGGAAGGGGCCAGAAACGAGTTCTTTTGGTAGTTTTTACACTACCCCGGTAGGCAGCTGAAAGGCACCACAAAAGTTTTGCTACCTGCTTTCTGGGCTGAGATGGAGAATCGCTGAATTTTGGACCCGGCTCCTGACAAAATGTTCCAAACACACCCCATGCACAACTCCACCGGGGAAGGTGCGAGAAAGTGTTCTGTTGGTAGTTTTTACAGTACCCCGGTAGGCAGCTGAAAGGCACCACAAAACTTGTTGTACCTGCTTTCTGGGCTGAGATGGAGAATCGCTGAATTTTGGACTCGGCTGGTGACAAAATGTTCCAAACACACCCCATGCACAACTCCACCGGGGAAGGTGCGAGAAAGGAGTTCTGTTGGTAGTTTTTACAGTACCCCGGTAGGCAGCTGAAAGGCACCACAAAACTTGTTCTACCTGCTTTCTGGGCTGAGATGGGGAACGGCTGAATTTTGGACTAGGCTGGTAACAAAATGTTCCAAACACACCCCATGCACAACTCCACCGGGGAAGGTGCCAGAAACGAGTTCTGTTGGTAGTTTTTACACTACCCCGGTAGGCAGCTGAAAGGCACCACAAAACTTGTTCTACCTGCTTTCTGGGCGGAGATGGGGAACAGCTGATTTTTGGACTCGGCTGGTGACAAAATGTTCCAAACACACCCCATGCACAACTCCACCGGGGAAGGTGCCAGAAACGAGTTCTGTTGGTAGTTTTTACACTACCCCGGTAGGCAGCTGAAAGGCACCACAAAACTTGTTCTACCTGCTTTCTGGGCTGAGATGGGGATCAGCTGAATTTTGGACATGGGTGGTGACAAAATGTTCCAAACACACCCCATGCACAACTCCACCGGGGAAGGTGCCAGAAACGAGTTCTGTTGGTAGTTTTTACACTACCCCGGTAGGCAGCTGAAAGGCACCACAAAACTTGTTCTACCTGCTTTCTGGGCTGAGATGGGGAACGGCTGAATTTTGGACTCGGCTGGTGACAAAATGTTCCAAACACACCCCATGCACAGCTCCTCCGGGGAAGGTGCCAGAAACGAGTTCTGTTGGTAGTTTTTACACTACCCCGGTAGGCAGCTGAAAGGCACCACAAAAGTTTTTCTACCTGCTTTCTGGGCTGAGATGGAGAATCGCTGAATTTTGGACTCGGCTGGTGACAAAATGTTCCAAACACACCCCATGCACAGCTCCACCGGGGAAGGTGCCAGAAACGAGTTCTGTTGGTAGTTTTTACACTACCCCGGTAGGCAGCTGAAAGGCACCAGAAAACTTGTTCTACCTGCTTTCTGGGCTGAGATGGGGAACGGCTGAATTTTGGACTCGGCTGGTGAAAAAATGTTCCAAACACACCCCATGCACACCTCCATTGGCAAAGGTGCCAGAAATGAGTTCTGTTGGTAGTTTTTACACTACCCCGGTAGGCAGCTGAAAGGCACCACAAAACTTGTTCTACCTGCTTTCTGGGCTGAGATGGGGAATCGCTGAATTTTGGACTCGGCTGGTGACAAAATGTTCCAAACACACCCCATGCACAACTCCACCGGGGAAGGTGCCAGAAACGAGTTCTGTTGGTAGTTTTTACACTACCCCTGTAGGCAGCTGAAAGGCACCACAAAACTTGTTCTACCTGCTTTCTGGGCTGAGATGGGGAATCGCTGAATTTTGGACTCGGCTGCTGACAAAATGTTCCAAACACACCCCATGCACAACTCCACCGGGGAAGGTGCCAGAAACGAGTTCTGTTGGTAGTTTTTACACTACCCCGGTAGGCAGCTGAAAGGCACCACAAAAGTTTTTCTACCTGCTTTCTGGGCTGAGATGGGGAACGGCTGAATTTTGGACTCGGCTGCTGACAAAATGTTCCAAACACACCCCATGCACACCTCCACTGGCAAAGGTGCCAGAAACGAGTTCTGTTGGTAGTTTTTACACTACCCCGGTAGGCAGCTGAAAGGCACCACAAAAGTTTTTCTACCTGCTTTCTGGGCTGAGATGGGGAATCGCTGAATTTTGGACTCGGCTGCTGACAAAATGTTCCAAACACACCCCATGCACAACTCCACCGGGGAAGGTGCCAGAAACGAGTTCTGTTGGTAGTTTTTACAGTACCCCGGTAGGCAGCTGAAAGGCACCACAAAACTTGTTCTACCTGCTTTCTGGGCTGAGATGGGGAATCGCTGAATTTTGGACTCGGCTGCTGACAAAATGTTCCAAACACACCCCATGCACAGCTCCACCGGGGAAGGTGCCAGAAACGAGTTCTGTTGGTAGTTTTTACACTACCCCGGTAGGCAGCTGAAAGGCACCACAAAACTTGTTCTACCTGCTTTCTGGGCTTAGATGGGGAACAGCTGAATTTTGGACTCGGCTGGTGACAAAATGTTCCAAACACACCCCATGCACAGCTCCACCGGGGAAGGTGCCAGAAACGAGTTCTGTTGGTAGTTTTTACACTACCCCGGTAGGCAGCTGAAAGGCACCACAAAAGTTTTTCTACCTGCTTTCTGGGCTGAGATGGGGAACCACTGAGTTTTGGACTCGGCTGGTAACAAAATGTTCCAAACACACCCCATGCACAACTCCACCAGGGAAGGTGCCAGAAACGAGTTCTGTTGGTAGTTTTTACACTACCCCGGTAGGCAGCTGAAAGGCACCAGAAAACTTGTTCTACCTGCTTTCTGGGCTGAGATGGGGAACGGCTGAATTTTGGACTCGGCTGGTGACAAAATGTTCCAAACACACCCCATGCACACCTCCACTGGCAAAGGTGCCAGAAACGAGTTCTGTTGGTAGTTTTTACACTACCCCGGTAGGCAGCTGAAAGGCACCACAAAACTTGTTCTACCTGCTTTGTGGGCTGAGATGGGGAATCGCTGAATTTTGGACTCGGCTGCTGACAAAATGTTCCAAACACACCCCATGCACAACTCCACCGGGGAAGGTGCCAGAAACGAGTTCTGTTGGTAGTTTTTACAGTACCCCGGTAGGCAGCTGAAAGGCACCACAAAACTTGTTGTACCTGCTTTCTGGGCTGAGATGGGGAATAGCTGAATTTTGGACTCGGCTGCTGACAAATTGTTCCAAACACACCCCATGCACAACTCCACCGGGGAAGGGGCCAGAAACGAGTTCTGTTGGTAGTTTTTACACTACCCCGGTAGGCAGCTGAAAGGCACCACAAAAGTTTTGCTACCTGCTTTCTGGGCTGAGATGGGGAATCGCTGAATTTTGGACCCGGCTCCTGACAAAATGTTCCAAACACACCCCATGCACAACTCCACCGGGGAAGGTGCGAGAAAGTGTTCTGTTGGTAGTTTTTACAGTACCCCGGTAGGCAGCTGAAAGGCACCACAAAACTTGTTGTACCTGCTTTCTGGGCTGAGATGGAGAATCGCTGAATTTTGGACTCGGCTGGTGACAAAATGTTCCAAACACACCCCATGCACAACTCCACCGGGGAAGGTGCGAGAAAGGAGTTCTGTTGGTAGTTTTTACAGTACCCCGGTAGGCAGCTGAAAGGCACCACAAAACTTGTTCTACCTGCTTTCTGGGCTGAGATGGGGAACGGCTGAATTTTGGACTAGGCTGGTAACAAAATGTTCCAAACACACCCCATGCACAACTCCACCGGGGAAGGTGCCAGAAACGAGTTCTGTTGGTAGTTTTTACACTACCCCGGTAGGCAGCTGAAAGGCACCAGAAAACTTGTTCTACCTGCTTTCTGGGCTGAGATGGGGAACGGCTGAATTTTGGACTCGGCTGGTGAAAAAATGTTCCAAACACACCCCATGCACACCTCCATTGGCAAAGGTGCCAGAAATGAGTTCTGTTGGTAGTTTTTACACTACCCCGGTAGGCAGCTGAAAGGCACCACAAAACTTGTTCTACCTGCTTTCTGGGCTGAGATGGGGAATCGCTGAATTTTGGACTCGGCTGGTGACAAAATGTTCCAAACACACCCCATGCACAACTCCACCGGGGAAGGTGCCAGAAACGAGTTCTGTTGGTAGTTTTTACACTACCCCTGTAGGCAGCTGAAAGGCACCACAAAACTTGTTCTACCTGCTTTCTGGGCTGAGATGGGGAATCGCTGAATTTTGGACTCGGCTGCTGACAAAATGTTCCAAACACACCCCATGCACAACTCCACCGGGGAAGGTGCCAGAAACGAGTTCTGTTGGTAGTTTTTACACTACCCCGGTAGGCAGCTGAAAGGCACCACAAAAGTTTTTCTACCTGCTTTCTGGGCTGAGATGGGGAACGGCTGAATTTTGGACTCGGCTGCTGACAAAATGTTCCAAACACACCCCATGCACACCTCCACTGGCAAAGGTGCCAGAAACGAGTTCTGTTGGTAGTTTTTACACTACCCCGGTAGGCAGCTGAAAGGCACCACAAAAGTTTTTCTACCTGCTTTCTGGGCTGAGATGGGGAATCGCTGAATTTTGGACTCGGCTGCTGACAAAATGTTCCAAACACACCCCATGCACAACTCCACCGGGGAAGGTGCCAGAAACGAGTTCTGTTGGTAGTTTTTACAGTACCCCGGTAGGCAGCTGAAAGGCACCACAAAACTTGTTCTACCTGCTTTCTGGGCTGAGATGGGGAATCGCTGAATTTTGGACTCGGCTGCTGACAAAATGTTCCAAACACACCCCATGCACAGCTCCACCGGGGAAGGTGCCAGAAACGAGTTCTGTTGGTAGTTTTTACACTACCCCGGTAGGCAGCTGAAAGGCACCACAAAACTTGTTCTACCTGCTTTCTGGGCTTAGATGGGGAACAGCTGAATTTTGGACTCGGCTGGTGACAAAATGTTCCAAACACACCCCATGCACAGCTCCACCGGGGAAGGTGCCAGAAACGAGTTCTGTTGGTAGTTTTTACACTACCCCGGTAGGCAGCTGAAAGGCACCACAAAAGTTTTTCTACCTGCTTTCTGGGCTGAGATGGGGAACCACTGAGTTTTGGACTCGGCTGGTAACAAAATGTTCCAAACACACCCCATGCACAACTCCACCAGGGAAGGTGCCAGAAACGAGTTCTGTTGGTAGTTTTTACACTACCCCGGTAGGCAGCTGAAAGGCACCAGAAAACTTGTTCTACCTGCTTTCTGGGCTGAGATGGGGAACGGCTGAATTTTGGACTCGGCTGGTGACAAAATGTTCCAAACACACCCCATGCACACCTCCACTGGCAAAGGTGCCAGAAACGAGTTCTGTTGGTAGTTTTTACACTACCCCGGTAGGCAGCTGAAAGGCACCACAAAACTTGTTCTACCTGCTTTGTGGGCTGAGATGGGGAATCGCTGAATTTTGGACTCGGCTGCTGACAAAATGTTCCAAACACACCCCATGCACAACTCCACCGGGGAAGGTGCCAGAAACGAGTTCTGTTGGTAGTTTTTACAGTACCCCGGTAGGCAGCTGAAAGGCACCACAAAACTTGTTGTACCTGCTTTCTGGGCTGAGATGGGGAATAGCTGAATTTTGGACTCGGCTGCTGACAAATTGTTCCAAACACACCCCATGCACAACTCCACCGGGGAAGGGGCCAGAAACGAGTTCTGTTGGTAGTTTTTACACTACCCCGGTAGGCAGCTGAAAGGCACCACAAAAGTTTTGCTACCTGCTTTCTGGGCTGAGATGGGGAATCGCTGAATTTTGGACCCGGCTCCTGACAAAATGTTCCAAACACACCCCATGCACAACTCCACCGGGGAAGGTGCGAGAAAGTGTTCTGTTGGTAGTTTTTACAGTACCCCGGTAGGCAGCTGAAAGGCACCACAAAACTTGTTGTACCTGCTTTCTGGGCTGAGATGGAGAATCGCTGAATTTTGGACTCGGCTGGTGACAAAATGTTCCAAACACACCCCATGCACAACTCCACCGGGGAAGGTGCGAGAAAGGAGTTCTGTTGGTAGTTTTTACAGTACCCCGGTAGGCAGCTGAAAGGCACCACAAAACTTGTTCTACCTGCTTTCTGGGCTGAGATGGGGAACGGCTGAATTTTGGACTAGGCTGGTAACAAAATGTTCCAAACACACCCCATGCACAACTCCACCGGGGAAGGTGCCAGAAACGAGTTCTGTTGGTAGTTTTTACACTACCCCGGTAGGCAGCTGAAAGGCACCACAAAACTTGTTCTACCTGCTTTCTGGGCTGAGATGGGGATCAGCTGATTTTTGGACTCGGCTGGTGACAAAATGTTCCAAACACACCCCATGCACAACTCCACCGGGGAAGGTGCCAGAAACGAGTTCTGTTGGTAGTTTTTACAGTACCCCGGTAGGCAGCTGAAAGGCACCACAAAAGTTGTTCTACCTGCTTTCTGGGCTGAGATGGGGAATAGCTGAATTTTGGACTCGGCTGGTAACAAAATGTTCCAAACACACCCCATGCACAGCTCCACCGGCAAAGGTGCCAGAAACGAGTTCTGTTGGTAGTTTTTACACTACCCCGGTAGGCAGCTGAAAGGCACCACAAAACTTGTTCTACCTGCTTTCTGGGCTGAGATGGGGAACGGCTGAATTTTGGACTCGGCTGGTAACAAGATGTTCCAAACACACCCCATGCACAGCTCCACCGGGGAAAGGTGCCAGAAACGAGTTCTGTTGGTAGTTTTTACAGTACCCCGGTAGGCAGCTGAAAGGCACCACAAAACTTGTTCTACCTGCTTTCTGGGCTTAGATGGGGAACAGCTGAATTTTGGACTCGGCTGGTGACAAAATGTTCCAAACACACCCCATGCACAACTCCACCGGGGAAGGTGCCAGAAACGAGTTCTGTTGGTAGTTTTTACACTACCCCGGTAGGCAGCTGAAAGGCACCACAAAAGTTTTGCTACCTGCTTTCTGGGCTGAGATGGGGAATCGCTGAATTTTGGACTCGGCTCCTGACAAAATGTTCCAAACACACCCCATGCACAACTCCACCGGGGAAGGTGCGAGAAAGTGTTCTGTTGGTAGTTTTTACAGTACCCCGGTAGGCAGCTGAAAGGCACCACAAAACTTGTTCTACCTGCTTTCTGGGCTGAGATGGAGAATCGCTGAATTTTGGACTCGGCTGGTGAAAAAATGTTCGAAACACACCCCATGCACAACTCCACCGGGGAAGGTGCGAGAAAGGAGTTCTGTTGGTAGTTTTTACAGTACCCCGGTAGGCAGCTGAAAGGCACCACAAAACTTGTTCTACTTGCTTTCTGGGCTGAGATGGGGAACAGCTGAATTTTGGACTCGGCTGGTGACAAAATGTTCCAAACACACCCCATGCACAGCTCCACCGGGGAAGGTGCCAGAAACGAGTTCTGTTGGTAGTTTTTACACTACCCCGGTAGGCAGCTGAAAGGCACCACAAAACTTGTTCTACCTGCTTTCTGGGCTGAGATGGGGAATCGCTGAATTTTGGACTCGGCTGGTGACAAAATGTTCCAAACACACCCCATGCACAACTCCACCGGGGAAGGTGCCAGAAAGGAGTTCTGTTGGTAGTTTTTACACTACCCCGGTAGGCAGCTGAAAGGCACCACAAAACTTGTTCTACCTGCTTTCTGGGCTGAGATGGGGAACGGCTGAATTTTGGACTAGGCTGGTAACAAAATGTTCCAAACACACCCCATGCACAACTCCACCGGGGAAGGTGCCAGAAACGAGTTCTGTTGGTAGTTTTTACACTACCCCGGTAGGCAGCTGAAAGGCACCACAAAACTTGTTCTACCTGCTTTCTGGGCTGAGATGGGGAACAGCTGAATTTTGGACTCGGCTGGTGACAAAATGTTCCAAACACACCCCATGCACAACTCCACCGGGGAAGGTGCCAGAAACGAGTTCTGTTGGTAGTTTTTACACTACCCCGGTAGGCAGCTGAAAGGCACCACAAAACTTGTTCTACCTGCTTTCTGGGCTGAGATGGGGAATCGCTGAATTTTGGACTCGGCTGGTAACAAAATGTTCCAAACACACCCCATGCACAGCTCCACCGGCAAAGGTGCCAGAAACGAGTTCTGTTGGTAGTTTTTACACTACCCCGGTAGGCAGCTGAAAGGCACCACAAAACTTGTTCTACCTGCTTTCTGGGCTGAGATGGGGAACAGCTGAATTTTGGACTCGGCTTGTGAAAAAATGTTCCAAACACACCCCATGCACAACTCCACCGGGGAAGGTGCCAGAAACGAGTTCTGTTGGTAGTTTTTACACTACCCCGGTAGGCAGCTGAAAGGCACCACAAAACTTGTTCTACCTGCTTTCTGGGCTGAGATGGGGAATAGCTGAATTTTGGACTCGGCTGGTAACAAAATGTTCCAAACACACCCCATGCACAGCTCCACCGGCAAAGGTGCCAGAAACGAGTTCTGTTGGTAGTTTTTACACTACCCCGGTAGGCAGCTGAAAGGCACCACAAAACTTGTTCTACCTGCTTTCTGGGCTGAGATGGGGAACAGCTGAATTTTGGACTCGGCTGGTGACAAAATGTTCCAAACACACCCCATGCACAACTCCACCGGGGAAGGTGCCAGAAACGAGTTCTGTTGGTAGTTTTTACACTACCCCGGTAGGCAGCTGAAAGGCACCACAAAACTTGTTCTACCTGCTTTCTGGGCTGAGATGGGGAATCGCTGAATTTTGGACTCGGCTGTTAACAAAATGTTCCAAACACACCCCATGCACAGCTCCACCGGCAAAGGTGCCAGAAACGAGTTCTGTTGGTAGTTTTTACACTACCCCGGTAGGCAGCTGAAAGGCACCACAAAACTTGTTCTACCTGCTTTCTGGGCTGAGATGGGGAACAGCTGAATTTTGGACTCGGCTTGTGAAAAAATGTTCCAAACACACCCCATGCACAGCTCCACCGGGGAAGGTGCCAGAAACGAGTTCTGTTGGTAGTTTTTACACTACCCCGGTAGGCAGCTGAAAGGCACCACAAAACTTGTTCTACCTGCTTTCTGGGCTGAGATGGGGATCAGCTGAATTTTGGACTCGGCTGCTGACAAAATGTTCCAAACACACCCCATGCACAGCTCCACCGGGGAAGGTGCCAGAAACGAGTTCTGTTGGTAGTTTTTACAGTACCCCGGTAGGCAGCTGAAAGGCACCACAAAACTTGTTCTACCTGCTTTCTGGGCTTAGATGGGGAACAGCTGAATTTTGGACTCGGCTGGTGACAAAATGTTCCAAACACACCCCATGCACAACTCCACCGAGGAAGGTGCCAGAAACGAGTTCTGTTGGTAGTTTTTACAGTACCCCGGTAGGCAGCTGAAAGGCACCACAAAACTTGTTCTACCTGCTTTCTGGGCTGAGATGGGGAACGGCTGAATTTTGGACTCGGCTGGTGAAAAAATGTTCCAAACACACCCCATGCACACCTCCACCGGGGAAGGTGCCAGAAACGAGTTCTGTTGGTAGTTTTTACACTACCCCGGTAGGCAGCTGAAAGGCACCACAAAAGTTTTGCTACCTGCTTTCTGGGCTGAGATGGGGAACAGCTGAATTTTGGACTCGGCTGGTAACAAAATGTTCCAAACACACCCCATGCACAACTCCACCGGGGAAGGTGCGAGAAAGTGTTCTGTTGGTAGTTTTTACAGTACCCCGGTAGGCAGCTGAAAGGCACCACAAAACTTGTTGTACCTGCTTTCTGGGCTGAGATGGAGAATCGCTGAATTTTGGACTCGGCTGGTGACAAAATGTTCCAAACACACCCCATGCACAACTCCACCGGGGAAGGTGCCAGAAACGAGTTCTGTTGGTAGTTTTTACAGTACCCCGGTAGGCAGCTGAAAGGCACCACAAAACTTGTTCTACCTGCTTTCTGGGCTGAGATGGGGAACGGCTGAATTTTGGACTCGGCTGGTAACAAAATGTTCCAAACACACCCCATGCACAACTCCTCCGGGGAAGGTGCCAGAAACGAGTTCTGTTGGTAGTTTTTACACTACCCCGGTAGGCAGCTGAAAGGCACCACAAAACTTGTTCTACCTGCTTTCTGGGCTGAGATGGGGAACAGCTGAGTTTTGGACTGGGCTGGTGACAAAATGTTCCAAACACACCCCATGCACAACTCCTCCGGGGAAGGTGCCAGAAACGAGTTCTGTTGGTAGTTTTTACAGTACCCCGGTAGGCAGCTGAAAGGCACCACAAAACTTGTTCTACCTGCTTTCTGGGCTGAGATGGGGAACGGCTGAATTTTGGACTAGGCTGGTAACAAAATGTTCCAAACACACCCCATGCACAACTCCACCGGGGAAGGTGCCAGAAACGAGTTCTGTTGGTAGTTTTTACACTACCCCGGTAGGCAGCTGAAAGGCACCACAAAACTTGTTCTACCTGCTTTCTGGGCTGAGATGGGGAACAGCTGAATTTTGGACTCGGCTGGTGACAAAATGTTCCAAACACACCCCATGCACAACTCCACCGGGGAAGGTGCCAGAAACGAGTTCTGTTGGTAGTTTTTACACTACCCCGGTAGGCAGCTGAAAGGCACCACAAAAGTTGTTCTACCTGCTTTCTGGGCTGAGATGGGGAACGGCTGAATTTTGGACTCGGCTGGTAACAAAATGTTCCAAACACACCCCATGCACAGCTCCACCGGCAAAGGTGCCAGAAACGAGTTCTGTTGGTAGTTTTTACACTACCCCGGTAGGCAGCTGAAAGGCACCACAAAACTTGTTCTACCTGCTTTCTGGGCTGAGATGGGGAACAGCTGAATTTTGGACTCGGCTTGTGAAAAAATGTTCCAAACACACCCCATGCACAACTCCACCGGGGAAGGTGCCAGAAACGAGTTCTGTTGGTAGTTTTTACACTACCCCGGTAGGCAGCTGAAAGGCACCACAAAACTTGTTCTACCTGCTTTCTGGGCAGAGATGGGGAACGGCTGAATTTTGGACTCGGCTGGTGACAAAATGTTCCAAACACACCCCATGCACAACTCCACCGGGGAAGGTGCCAGAAACGAGTTCTGTTGGTAGTTTTTACACTACCCCGGTAGGCAGCTGAAAGGCACCACAAAACTTGTTCTACCTGCTTTCTGGGCTGAGATGGGGAACAGCTGAATTTTGGACTCGGCTGCTGACAAAATGTTCCAAACACACCCCATGCACAGCTCCACCGGGGAAGGTGCCAGAAACGAGTTCTGTTGGTAGTTTTTGCAGTACCCCGGTAGGCAGCTGAAAGGCACCACAAAACTTGTTCTACCTGCTTTCTGGGCTTAGATGGGGAACAGCTGAATTTTGGACTCGGCTGGTGACAAAATGTTCCAAACACACCCCATGCACAACTCCACCGAGGAAGGTGCCAGAAACGAGTTCTGTTGGTAGTTTTTACAGTACCCCGGTAGGCAGCTGAAAGGCACCACAAAACTTGTTCTACCTGCTTTCTGGGCAGAGATGGGGAACGGCTGAATTTTGGACTCGGCTGGTGAAAAAATGTTCCAAACACACCCCATGCACACCTCCACCGGGGAAGGTGCCAGAAACGAGTTCTGTTGGTAGTTTTTACACTACCCCGGTAGGCAGCTGAAAGGCACCACAAAAGTTTTGCTACCTGCTTTCTGGGCTGAGATGGGGAATCGCTGAATTTTGGACCCGGCTCCTGACAAAATGTTCCAAACACACCCCATGCACACCTCCACCGGGGAAGGTGCCAGAAACGAGTTCTGTTGGTAGTTTTTACAGTACCCCGGTAGGCAGCTGAAAGGC
Source organism: Falco cherrug (assembly GCF_023634085.1). Lineage (NCBI taxonomy): Eukaryota > Metazoa > Chordata > Aves > Falconiformes > Falconidae > Falco > Falco cherrug. The sequence goes on along the minus strand of NW_026599524.1, from coordinate 150,222 downwards.
ACCACAAAACTTGTTGTACCTGCTTTCTGGGCTGAGATGGAGAATCGCTGAATTTTGGACTCGGCTGGTGACAAAATGTTCCAAACACACCCCATGCACAACTCCACCGGGGAAGGTGCGAGAAAGGAGTTCTGTTGGTAGTTTTTACAGTACCCCGGTAGGCAGCTGAAAGGCACCACAAAACTTGTTCTACCTGCTTTCTGGGCTGAGATGGGGAACAGCTGAGTTTTGGACTGGGCTGGTGACAAAATGTTCCAAACACACCCCATGCACAACTCCTCCGGGGAAGGTGCCAGAAACGAGTTCTGTTGGTAGTTTTTACAGTACCCCGGTAGGCAGCTGAAAGGCACCACAAAACTTGTTCTACCTGCTTTCTGGGCTGAGATGGGGAACGGCTGAATTTTGGACTAGGCTGGTAACAAAATGTTCCAAACACACCCCATGCACAACTCCACCGGGGAAGGTGCCAGAAACGAGTTCTGTTGGTAGTTTTTACACTACCCCGGTAGGCAGCTGAAAGGCACCACAAAACTTGTTCTACCTGCTTTCTGGGCTGAGATGGGGAACAGCTGAATTTTGGACTCGGCTGGTGACAAAATGTTCCAAACACACCCCATGCACAACTCCACCGGGGAAGGTGCCAGAAACGAGTTCTGTTGGTAGTTTTTACACTACCCCGGTAGGCAGCTGAAAGGCACCACAAAAGTTGTTCTACCTGCTTTCTGGGCTGAGATGGGGAACGGCTGAATTTTGGACTCGGCTGGTAACAAAATGTTCCAAACACACCCCATGCACAGCTCCACCGGCAAAGGTGCCAGAAACGAGTTCTGTTGGTAGTTTTTACACTACCCCGGTAGGCAGCTGAAAGGCACCACAAAACTTGTTCTACCTGCTTTCTGGGCTGAGATGGGGAACAGCTGAATTTTGGACTCGGCTTGTGAAAAAATGTTCCAAACACACCCCATGCACAACTCCACCGGGGAAGGTGCCAGAAACGAGTTCTGTTGGTAGTTTTTACACTACCCCGGTAGGCAGCTGAAAGGCACCACAAAACTTGTTCTACCTGCTTTCTGGGCAGAGATGGGGAACGGCTGAATTTTGGACTCGGCTGGTGACAAAATGTTCCAAACACACCCCATGCACAACTCCACCGGGGAAGGTGCCAGAAACGAGTTCTGTTGGTAGTTTTTACACTACCCCGGTAGGCAGCTGAAAGGCACCACAAAACTTGTTCTACCTGCTTTCTGGGCTGAGATGGGGAACAGCTGAATTTTGGACTCGGCTGCTGACAAAATGTTCCAAACACACCCCATGCACAGCTCCACCGGGGAAGGTGCCAGAAACGAGTTCTGTTGGTAGTTTTTGCAGTACCCCGGTAGGCAGCTGAAAGGCACCACAAAACTTGTTCTACCTGCTTTCTGGGCTTAGATGGGGAACAGCTGAATTTTGGACTCGGCTGGTGACAAAATGTTCCAAACACACCCCATGCACAACTCCACCGAGGAAGGTGCCAGAAACGAGTTCTGTTGGTAGTTTTTACAGTACCCCGGTAGGCAGCTGAAAGGCACCACAAAACTTGTTCTACCTGCTTTCTGGGCAGAGATGGGGAACGGCTGAATTTTGGACTCGGCTGGTGAAAAAATGTTCCAAACACACCCCATGCACACCTCCACCGGGGAAGGTGCCAGAAACGAGTTCTGTTGGTAGTTTTTACACTACCCCGGTAGGCAGCTGAAAGGCACCACAAAAGTTTTGCTACCTGCTTTCTGGGCTGAGATGGGGAATCGCTGAATTTTGGACCCGGCTCCTGACAAAATGTTCCAAACACACCCCATGCACACCTCCACCGGGGAAGGTGCCAGAAACGAGTTCTGTTGGTAGTTTTTACACTACCCCGGTAGGCAGCTGAAAGGCACCACAAAACTTGTTGTACCTGCTTTCTGGGCTGAGATGGAGAATCGCTGAATTTTGGACTCGGCTGGTGACAAAATGTTCCAAACACACCCCATGCACAACTCCACCGGGGAAGGTGCGAGAAAGGAGTTCTGTTGGTAGTTTTTACAGTACCCCGGTAGGCAGCTGAAAGGCACCACAAAACTTGTTCTACCTGCTTTCTGGGCTGAGATGGGGAACGGCTGAATTTTGGACTCGGCTGGTAACAAAATGTTCCAAACACACCCCATGCACAACTCCACCGGGGAAGGTGCCAGAAACGAGTTCTGTTGGTAGTTTTTACACTACCCCGGTAGGCAGCTGAAAGGCACCACAAAACTTGTTGTACCTGCTTTCTGGGCTGAGATGGGGAACAGATGAGTTTTGGACTCGGCTGCTGACAAAATGTTCCAAACACACCCCATGCACAACTCCTCCGGGGAAGGTGCCAGAAACGAGTTCTGTTGGTAGTTTTTACAGTACCCCGGTAGGCAGCTGAAAGGCACCACAAAACTTGTTCTACCTGCTTTCTGGGCTGAGGTGGGGAACAGCTGAGTTTTGGACTGGGCTGCTGACAAAATGTTCCAAACACACCCCATGCACAACTCCACCGGGGAAGGTGCCAGAAACGAGTTCTGTTGGTAGTTTTTACAGTACCCCGGTAGGCAGCTGAAAGGCACCACAAAACTTGTTGTACCTGCTTTCTGGGCTGAGATGGAGAATCGCTGAATTTTGGACTCGGCTGGTGACAAAATGTTCCAAACACACCCCATGCACAACTCCACCGGGGAAGGTGCGAGAAAGGAGTTCTGTTGGTAGTTTTTACACTACCCCGGTAGGCAGCTGAAAGGCACCACAAAACTTGTTCTACCTGCTTTCTGGGCTGAGATGGGGAACGGCTGAATTTTGGACTCGGCTGGTAACAAAATGTTCCAAACACACCCCATGCACAACTCCACCGGGGAAGGTGCCAGAAACGAGTTCTGTTGGTAGTTTTTACACTACCCCGGTAGGCAGCTGAAAGGCACCACAAAACTTGTTCTACCTGCTTTCTGGGCTGAGATGGGGAACAGCTGAGTTTTGGACTGGGCTGCTGACAAAATGTTCCAAACACACCCCATGCACAACTCCACCGGGGAAGGTGCCAGAAACGAGTTCTGTTGGTAGTTTTTACACTACCCCGGTAGGCAGCTGAAAGGCACCACAAAACTTGTTCTACCTGCTTTCTGGGCTGAGATGGGGAATCGCTGAATTTTGGACTCGGCTGGTGACAAAATGTTCCAAACACACCCCATGCACACCTCCACCGGGGAAGGTGCCAGAAACGAGTTCTGTTGGTAGTTTTTAAAGTACCCCGGTAGGCAGCTGAAAGGCACCACAAAAGTTTTGCTACCTGCTTTCTGGGCTGAGATGGGGAATCGCTGAATTTTGGACTCGGCTGGTGAGAAAATGTTCCAAACACACCCCATGCACACCTCCACCGGGGAAGGTGCCAGAAACGAGTTCTGTTGGTAGTTTTTACAGTACCCCGGTAGGCAGCTGAAAGGCACCACAAAAGTTGTTCTACCTGCTTTCTGGGCTGAGATGGGGAATAGCTGAATTTTGGACTCGGCTGGTAACAAAATGTTCCAAACACACCCCATGCACAGCTCCACCGGCAAAGGTGCCAGAAACGAGTTCTGTTGGTAGTTTTTACACTACCCCGGTAGGCAGCTGAAAGGCACCACAAAACTTGTTCTACCTGCTTTCTGGGCTGAGATGGGGAACGGCTGAATTTTGGACTCGGCTGGTAACAAAATGTTCCAAACACACCCCATGCACAGCTCCACCGGGGAAGGTGCCAGAAACGAGTTCTGTTGGTAGTTTTTACAGTACCCCGGTAGGCAGCTGAAAGGCACCACAAAACTTGTTCTACCTGCTTTCTGGGCTTAGATGGGGAACAGCTGAATTTTGGACTCGGCTGGTGACAAAATGTTCCAAACACACCCCATGCACAACTCCACCGAGGAAGGTGCCAGAAACGAGTTCTGTTGGTAGTTTTTACACTACCCCGGTAGGCAGCTGAAAGGCACCACAAAAGTTTTGCTACCTGCTTTCTGGGCTGAGATGGGGAATCGCTGAATTTTGGACTCGGCTCCTGACAAAATGTTCCAAACACACCCCATGCACAACTCCACGGGGGAAGGTGCGAGAAAGTGTTCTGTTGGTAGTTTTTACAGTACCCCGGTAGGCAGCTGAAAGGCACCACAAAACTTGTTCTACCTGCTTTCTGGGCTGAGATGGAGAATCGCTGAATTTTGGACTCGGCTGGTGAAAAAATGTTCCAAACACACCCCATGCACAACTCCACCGGGGAAGGTGCCAGAAACGAGTTCTGTTGGTAGTTTTTACACTACCCCGGTAGGCAGCTGAAAGGCACCACAAAACTTGTTCTACCTGCTTTCTGGGCTGAGATGGGGAACGGCTGAATTTTGGACTCGGCTGGTAACAAAATGTTCCAAACACACCCCATGCACAACTCCACCGGGGAAGGTGCCAGAAACGAGTTCTGTTGGTAGTTTTTACAGTACCCCGGTAGGCACCTGAAAGGCACCACAAAACTTGTTCTACTTGCTTTCTGGGCTGAGATGGGGAACAGCTGAATTTTGGACTCGGCTGGTGACAAAATGTTCCAAACACACCCCATGCACAGCTCCACCGGGGAAGGTGCCAGAAACGAGTTCTGTTGGTAGTTTTTACACTACCCCGGTAGGCAGCTGAAAGGCACCACAAAACTTGTTCTACCTGCTTTCTGGGCTGAGATGGGGAATCGCTGAATTTTGGACTCGGCTGGTGACAAAATGTTCCAAACACACCCCATGCACAACTCCACCGGGGAAGGTGCCAGAAAGGAGTTCTGTTGGTAGTTTTTACACTACCCTGGTAGGCAGCTGAAAGGCACCACAAAACTTGTTCTACCTGCTTTCTGGGCTGAGATGGGGAACGGCTGAATTTTGGACTAGGCTGGTAACAAAATGTTCCAAACACACCCCATGCACAACTCCACCGGGGAAGGTGCCAGAAACGAGTTCTGTTGGTAGTTTTTACACTACCCCGGTAGGCAGCTGAAAGGCACCACAAAACTTGTTCTACCTGCTTTCTGGGCTGAGATGGGGAACAGCTGAATTTTGGACTCGGCTGGTGACAAAATGTTCCAAACACACCCCATGCACAACTCCACCGGGGAAGGTGCCAGAAACGAGTTCTGTTGGTAGTTTTTACACTACCCCGGTAGGCAGCTGAAAGGCACCACAAAAGTTTTGCTACCTGCTTTCTGGGCTGAGATGGGGAACGGCTGAATTTTGGACTCGGCTGGTAACAAAATGTTCCAAACACACCCCATGCACAGCTCCACCGGCAAAGGTGCCAGAAACGAGTTCTGTTGGTAGTTTTTACACTACCCCGGTAGGCAGCTGAAAGGCACCACAAAACTTGTTCTACCTGCTTTCTGGGCTGAGATGGGGAACAGCTGAATTTTGGACTCGGCTTGTGAAAAAATGTTCCAAACACACCCCATGCACAACTCCACCGGGGAAGGTGCCAGAAACGAGTTCTGTTGGTAGTTTTTACACTACCCCGGTAGGCAGCTGAAAGGCACCACAAAAGTTGTTCTACCTGCTTTCTGGGCTGAGATGGGGAATAGCTGAATTTTGGACTCGGCTGGTAACAAAATGTTCCAAACACACCCCATGCACAGCTCCACCGGCAAAGGTGCCAGAAACGAGTTCTGTTGGTAGTTTTTACAGTACCCCGGTAGGCAGCTGAAAGGCACCACAAAACTTGTTCTACCTGCTTTCTGGGCTGAGATGGGGAACAGCTGAATTTTGGACTCGGCTGGTGACAAAATGTTCCAAACACACCCCATGCACAACTCCACCGGGGAAGGTGCCAGAAACGAGTTCTGTTGGTAGTTTTTACACTACCCCGGTAGGCAGCTGAAAGGCACCACAAAACTTGTTCTACCTGCTTTCTGGGCTGAGATGGGGAATCGCTGAATTTTGGACTCGGCTGGTAACAAAATGTTCCAAACACACCCCATGCACAACTCCACCGGGGAAGGTGCCAGAAACGAGTTCTGTTGGTAGTTTTTACACTACCCCGGTAGGCAGCTGAAAGGCACCACAAAACTTGTTCTACCTGCATTCTGGGCAGAGATGGGGAACGGCTGAATTTTGGACTCGGCTGGTGACAAAATGTTCCAAACACACCCCATGCACAGCTCCACCGGGGAAGGTGCCAGAAACGAGTTCTGTTGGTAGTTTTTACACTACCCCGGTAGGCAGCTGAAAGGCACCACAAAACTTGTTCTACCTGCTTTCTGGGCTGAGATGGGGAACAGCTGAATTTTGGACTCAGCTGCTGACAAAATGTTCCAAACACACCCCATGCACAGCTCCACCGGGGAAGGTGCCAGAAACGAGTTCTGTTGGTAGTTTTTACAGTACCCCGGTAGGCAGCTGAAAGGCACCACAAAACTTGTTCTACCTGCTTTCTGGGCTTAGATGGGGAACAGCTGAATTTTGGACTCGGCTGGTGACAAAATGTTCCAAACACACCCCATGCACAACTCCACCGAGGAAGGTGCCAGAAACGAGTTCTGTTGGTAGTTTTTACAGTACCCCGGTAGGCAGCTGAAAGGCACCACAAAACTTGTTCTACCTGCTTTCTGGGCTGAGATGGGGAACGGCTGAATTTTGGACTCGGCTGGTGAAAAAATGTTCCAAAAACACCCCATGCACACCTCCACCGGGGAAGGTGCCAGAAACGAGTTCTGTTGGTAGTTTTTACACTACCCCGGTAGGCAGCTGAAAGGCACCACAAAAGTTTTGCTACCTGCTTTCTGGGCTGAGATGGGGAATCGCTGAATTTTGGACCCGGCTCCTGACAAAATGTTCCAAACACACCCCATGCACAACTCCACCGGGGAAGGTGCGAGAAAGTGTTCTGTTGGTAGTTTTTACACTACCCCGGTAGGCAGCTGAAAGGCACCACAAAACTTGTTGTACCTGCTTTCTGGGCTGAGATGGAGAATCGCTGAATTTTGGACTCGGCTGGTGACAAAATGTTCCAAACACACCCCATGCACAACTCCACCGGGGAAGGTGCGAGAAAGGAGTTCTGTTGGTAGTTTTTACAGTACCCCGGTAGGCAGCTGAAAGGCACCACAAAACTTGTTCTACCTGCTTTCTGGGCTGAGATGGGGAACGGCTGAATTTTGGACTCGGCTGGTAACAAAATGTTCCAAACACACCCCATGCACAACTCCACCGGGGAAGGTGCCAGAAACGAGTTCTGTTGGTAGTTTTTACACTACCCCGGTAGGCAGCTGAAAGGCACCACAAAACTTGTTCTACCTGCTTTCTGGGCTGAGATGGGGAACAGCTGAGTTTTGGACTGGGCTGGTGACAAAATGTTCCAAACACACCCCATGCACAACTCCTCCGGGGAAGGTGCCAGAAACGAGTTCTGTTGGTAGTTTTTACAGTACCCCGGTAGGCAGCTGAAAGGCACCACAAAACTTGTTGTACCTGCTTTCTGGGCTGAGATGGGGAACGGCTGAATTTTGGACTAGGCTGGTAACAAAATGTTCCAAACACACCCCATGCACAGCTCCACCGGCAAAGGTGCCAGAAACGAGTTCTGTTGGTAGTTTTTACACTACCCCGGTAGGCAGCTGAAAGGCACCACAAAACTTGTTCTACCTGCTTTCTGGGCTGAGATGGGGAACAGCTGAATTTTGGACTCGGCTGGTGACAAAATGTTCCAAACACACCCCATGCACAACTCCACCGGGGAAGGTGCCAGAAACGAGTTCTGTTGGTAGTTTTTACACTACCCCGGTAGGCAGCTGAAAGGCACCACAAAAGTTGTTCTACCTGCTTTCTGGGCTGAGATGGGGAACGGCTGAATTTTGGACTCGGCTGGTAACAAAATGTTCCAAACACACCCCATGCACAGCTCCACCGGCAAAGGTGCCAGAAACGAGTTCTGTTGGTAGTTTTTACACTACCCCGGTAGGCAGCTGAAAGGCACCACAAAACTTGTTCTACCTGCTTTCTGGGCTGAGATGGGGAACAGCTGAATTTTGGACTCGGCTTGTGAAAAAATGTTCCAAACACACCCCATGCACAACTCCACCGGGGAAGGTGCCAGAAACGAGTTCTGTTGGTAGTTTTTACACTACCCCGGTAGGCAGCTGAAAGGCACCACAAAACTTGTTCTACCTGCTTTCTGGGCTGAGATGGGGAACGGCTGAGTTTTGGACTGGGCTGCTGACAAAATGTTCCAAACACACCCCATGCACAACTCCACCGGGGAAGGTGCCAGAAACGAGTTCTGTTGGTAGTTTTTACACTACCCCGGTAGGCAGCTGAAAGGCACCACAAAACTTGTTCTACCTGCTTTCTGGGCTGAGATGGGGAATCGCTGAATTTTGGACTCGGCTGGTGACAAAATGTTCCAAACACACCCCATGCACACCTTCACTGGCAAAGGTGCCAGAAACGAGTTCTGTTGGTAGTTTTTACACTACCCCGGTAGGCAGCTGAAAGGCACCACAAAACTTGTTCTACCTGCTTTCTGGGCTGAGATGGGGAATCGCTGAATTTTGGACTCGGCTGGTGAGAAAATGTTCCAAACACACCCCATGCACACCTCCACCGGGGAAGGTGCCAGAAACGAGTTCTGTTGGTAGTTTTTACAGTACCCCGGTAGGCAGCTGAAAGGCACCACAAAAGTTTTGCTACCTGCTTTCTGGGCTGAGATGGGGAATCGCTGAATTTTGGACTCGGCTGGTGAGAAAATGTTCCAAACACACCCCATGCACACCTCCACCGGGGAAGGTGCCAGAAACGAGTTCTGTTGGTAGTTTTTACAGTACCCCGGTAGGCAAGAGAAAGGCACCACAAAACTTGTTCTACCTGCTTTCTGGGCTGAGATGGAGAATCGCTGAATTTTGGACTCGGCTGGTAACGAAATGTTCCAAACACACCCCATGCACAACTCCACCGGGGAAGGGGCCAGAAACGAGTTCTGTTGGTAGTTTTTACACTACCCCGGTAGGCAGCTGAAAGGCACCACAAAAGTTTTTCTACCTGCTTTCTGGGCTGAGATGGGGATCAGCTGAATTTTGGACTCGGCTGCTGACAAAATGTTCCAAACACACCCCATGCACAACTCCACCGAGGAAGGTGCCAGAAACGAGTTCTGTTGGTAGTTTTTACAGTACCCCGGTAGGCAGCTGAAAGGCACCACAAAACTTGTTCTACCTGCTTTCTGGGCTGAGATGGGGAACGGCTGAATTTTGGACTCGGCTGGTAACAAAATGTTCCAAACACACCCCATGCACAACTCCACCGGGGAAGGTGCCAGAAAGGAGTTCTGTTGGTAGTTTTTACACTACCCCGGTATGCAGCTGAAAGGCACCACAAAACTTGTTCTACCTGCTTTCTGGGCTGAGATGGGGAATCGCTGAATTTTGGACTCGGCTGGTGACAAAATGTTCCAAACACACCCCATGCACACCTTCACTGGCAAAGGTGCCAGAAACGAGTTCTGTTGGTAGTTTTTACACTACCCCGGTAGGCAGCTGAAAGGCACCACAAAACTTGTTGTACCTGCTTTCTGGGCAGAGATGGGGAACGGCTGAATTTTGGACTCGGCTGGTGACAAAATGTTCCAAACACACCCCATGCACAACTCCACCGGGGAAGGTGCCAGAAACGAGTTCTGTTGGTAGTTTTTACACTACCCCGGTAGGCAGCTGAAAGGCACCACAAAACTTGTTCTACCTGCTTTCTGGGCTGAGATGGGGAATAGCTGAATTTTGGACTCGGCTGGTAACAAATTGTTCCAAACACACCCCATGCACAGCTCCACCGGCAAAGGTGCCAGAAACGAGTTCTGTTGGTAGTTTTTACACTACCCCGGTAGGCAGCTGAAAGGCACCACAAAACTTGTTCTACCTGCTTTCTGGGCTTAGATGGGGAACAGCTGAATTTTGGACTCGGCTGCTGACAAAATGTTCCAAACACACCCCATGCACAGCTCCACCGGGAAAGGTGCCAGAAACGAGTTCTGTTGGTAGTTTTTACACTACCCCGGTAGGCAGCTGAAAGGCACCACAAAACTTGTTCTACCTGCTTTCTGGGCAGAGATGGGGAACGGCTGAATTTTGGACTCGGCTGGTGAAAAAATGTTCCAAACACACCCCATGCACAACTCCACCGGGGAAGGTGCCAGAAACGAGTTCTGTTGGTAGTTTTTACACTACCCCGGTAGGCAGCTGAAAGGCACCACAAAAGTTTTGCTACCTGCTTTCTGGGCTTAGATGGGGAATCGCTGAATTTTGGACTCGGCTGGTGACAAAATGTTCCAAACACACCCCATGCACACCTTCACTGGCAAAGGTGCCAGAAACGAGTTCTGTTGGTAGTTTTTACACTACCCCGGTAGGCAGCTGAAAGGCACCACAAAACTTGTTCTACCTGCTTTCTGGGCTGAGATGGGGAATCGCTGAATTTTGGACTCGGCTGGTGAAAAAATGTTCCAAACACACCCCATGCACACCTCCACCGGGGAAGGTGCCAGAAACGAGTTCTGTTGGTAGTTTTTACAGTACCCCGGTAGGCAAGAGAAAGGCACCACAAAACTTGTTCTACCTGCTTTCTGGGCTGAGATGGAGAATCGCTGAATTTTGGAGTCGGCTGGTAACGAAATGTTCCAAACACACCCCATGCACAACTCCACCGGGGAAGGTGCCAGAAACGAGTTCTGTTGGTAGTTTTTACACTACCCCGGTAGGCAAGAGAAAGGCACCACAAAACTTGTTCTACCTGCTTTCTGGGCTGAGATGGGGATCAGCTGAATTTTGGACTTGGCTCCTGACAAAATGTTCCAAACACACCCCATGCACAACTCCACCGGGGAAGGTGCCAGAAACGAGTTCTGTTGGTAGTTTTTACACTACCCCGGTAGGCAAGAGAAAGGCACCACAAAACTTGTTCTACCTGCTTTCTGGGCTAAGATGGGGATCAGCTGAATTTTGGACTCGGCTGCTGACAAAATGTTCCAAACACACCCCATGCACAACTCCACCGGGGAAGGTGCCAGAAACGAGTTCTGTTGGTAGTTTTTACAGTACCCCGGTAGGCAGCTGAAAGGCACCACAAAACTTGTTGTACCTGCTTTCTGGGCAGAGATGGGGAATCGCGGAATTTTGGACTCGGCTTGTGACAAAATGTTCCAAACACACCCCATGCACAACTCCACCGGGGAAGGTGCCAGAAACGAGTTCTGTTGGTAGTTTTTACACTACCCCGGTAGGCAGCTGAAAGGCACCACAAAACTTGTTGTACCTGCTTTCTGGGCTGAGATGGGGAACAGCTGAATTTTGGACTGGGCTGCTGACAAAATGTTCCAAACACACCCCATGCACAGCTCCACCGGCAAAGGTGCCAGAAACGAGTTCTGTTGGTAGTTTTTACAGTACCCCGGTAGGCAGCTGAAAGGCACCACAAAACTTGTTGTACCTGCTTTCTGGGCAGAGATGGGGAACGGCTGAATTTTGGACTCGGCTGGTGACAAAATGTTCCAAACACACCCCATGCACAACTCCACCGGGGAAGGTGCCAGAAACGAGTTCTGTTGGTAGTTTTTACACTACCCCGGTAGGCAGCTGAAAGGCACCACAAAACTTGTTCTACCTGCTTTCTGGGCTGAGATGGGGAATAGCTGAATTTTGGACTCGGCTGGTAACAAATTGTTCCAAACACACCCCATGCACAGCTCCACCGGCAAAGGTGCCAGAAACAAGTTCTGTTGGTAGTTTTTACACTACCCCGGTAGGCAGCTGAAAGGCACCACAAAACTTGTTGTACCTGCTTTCTGGGCTTAGATGGGGAACAGCTGAATTTTGGACTCGGCTGCTGACAAAATGTTCCAAACACACCCCATGCACAGCTCCACCGGCAAAGGTGCCAGAAACGAGTTCTGTTGGTAGTTTTTACAGTACCCCGGTAGGCAGCTGAAAGGCACCACAAAACTTGTTGTACCTGCTTTCTGGGCAGAGATGGGGAACGGCTGAATTTTGGACTCGGCTGGTGAAAAAATGTTCCAAACACACCCCATGCACAACTCCACCGGGGAAGGTGCCAGAAACGAGTTCTGTTGGTAGTTTTTACACTACCCCGGTAGGCAGCTGAAAGGCACCACAAAAGTTTTGCTACCTGCTTTCTGGGCTGAGATGGGGAATCGCTGAATTTTGGACTCGGCTGCTGACAAAATGTTCCAAACACACCCCATGCACAACTCCACCGGGGAAGGTGCCAGAAACGAGTTCTGTTGGTAGTTTTTACACTACCCCGGTAGGCAGCTGAAAGGCACCACAAAACTTGTTCTACCTGCTTTCTGGGCTGAGATGGGGAACGGCTGAATTTTGGACTCGGCTGGTGAAAAAATGTTCCAAACACACCCCATGCACAACTCCACCGGGGAAGGTGCCAGAAACGAGTTCTGTTGGTAGTTTTTACACTACCCCGGTAGGCAGCTGAAAGGCACCACAAAAGTTTTGCTACCTGCTTTCTGGGCTGAGATGGGGAATCGCTGAATTTTGGACTCGGCTGCTGACAAAATGTTCCAAACACACCCCATGCACAACTCCACCGGGGAAGGTGCCAGAAACGAGTTCTGTTGGTAGTTTTTACAGTACCCCGGTAGGCAGCTGAAAGGCACCACAAAACTTGTTCTACCTGCTTTCTGGGCTGAGATGGGGAACGGCTGAATTTTGGACTCGGCTGGTAACAAAATGTTCCAAACACACCCCATGCACAACTCCACCGGGGAAGGTGCCAGAAACGAGTTCTGTTGGTAGTTTTTACACTATCCCGGTAGGCAGCTGAAAGGCACCACAAAACTTGTTCTACCTGCTTTCTGGGCTGAGATGGGGAACAGCTGAATTTTGGACTCGGCTGGTGACAAAATGTTCCAAACACACCCCATGCACAGCTCCACCGGCAAAGGTGCCAGAAACGAGATCTGTTGGTAGTTTTTACAGTACCCCGGTAGGCAGCTGAAAGGCACCACAAAAGTTGTTCTACCTGCTTTCTGGGCTGAGATGGGGAATCGCTGAATTTTGGACTCGGCTGGTGATAAAATGTTCCAAACACACCCCATGCACAACTCCACCGGGGAAGGTGCCAGAAACGAGTTCTGTTGGTAGTTTTTACACTACCCCGGTAGGCAAGAGAAAGGCACCACAAAACTTGTTCTACCTGCTTTCTGGGCTGAGATGGAGAATAGCTGAATTTTGGACTTGGCTGGTGAAAAAATGTTCCAAACACACCCCATGCACAACTCCACCGGGGAAGGTGCCAGAAACGAGTTCTGTTGGTAGTTTTTACACTACCCCGGTAGGCAGCTGAAAGGCACCACAAAAGTTTTTCTACCTGCTTTCTGGGCTGAGATGGGGATCAGCTGAATTTTGGACTCGGCTGCTGACAAAATGTTCCAAACACACCCCATGCACAACTCCACCGGGGAAGGTGCCAGAAACGAGTTCTGTTGGTAGTTTTTACACTACCCCGGTAGGCAGCTGAAAGGCACCACAAAACTTGTTGTACGTGCTTTCTGGGCTGAGATGAGGAACGGCTGAATTTTGGACTCGGCTGGTGACAAAATGTTCCAAACACACCCCATGCACAACTCCACCGGGGAAGGTGCCAGAAACGAGTTCTGTTGGTAGTTTTTACACTACCCCGGTAGGCAGCTGAAAGGCACCACAAAACTTGTTCTACCTGCTTTCTGGGCTGAGATGGGGAATCGCTGAATTTTGGACTCGGCTGGTGAAAAAATGTTCCAAACACACCCCATGCACACCTCCACCGGGGAAGGTGCCAGAAACGAGTTCTGTTGGTAGTTTTTACACTACCCCGGTAGGCAGCTGAAAGGCACCACAAAAGTTTTGCTGCCTGCTTTCTGGGCTGAGATGGGGAATTGCTGAATTTTGGACTCGGCTGGTGGAAAAATGTTCCAAACACACCCCATGCACACCTCCACCGGGGAAGGTGCCAGAAACGAGTTCTGTTGGTAGTTTTTACACTACCCCGGTAGGCAAGAGAAAGGCACCACAAAACTTGTTGTACCTGCTTTCTGGGCTGAGATGGGGAACAGCTGAGTTTTGGACTGGGCTGCTGACAAAATGTTCCAAACACACCCCATGCACAACTCCACCGGGGAAGGTGCGAGAAAGGAGTTCTGTTGGTAGTTTTTACAGTACCCCGGTAGGCAGCTGAAAGGCACCACAAAACTTGTTCTACCTGCTTTCTGGGCTGAGATGGGGAATCGCTGAATTTTGGACTCGGCTGGTGAAAAAATGTTCCATACACACCCCATGCACAACTCCACCGGGGAAGGGGCCAGAAACGAGTTCTTTTGGTAGTTTTTACACTACCCCGGTAGGCAGCTGAAAGGCACCACAAAAGTTTTGCTACCTGCTTTCTGGGCTGAGATGGGGATCAGCTGAATTTTGGACTCGGCTGCTGACAAAATGTTCCAAACACACCCCATGCACACCTCCACCGGGGAAGGTGCCAGAAACGAGTTCTGTTGGTAGTTTTTACAGTACCCCGGTAGGCAGCTGAAAGGCACCACAAAACTTGTTGTACCTGCTTTCTGGGCTGAGATGGGGAACAGCTGAGTTTTGGACTGGGCTGCTGACAAAATGTTCCAAACACACCCCATGCACAACTCCACCGGGGAAGGTGCCAGAAAGGAGTTCTGTTGGTAGTTTTTACAGTACCCTGGTAGGCAGCTGAAAGGCACCACAAAACTTGTTGTACCTGCTTTCTGGGCTGAGATGGGGAATCGCTGAATTTTGGACTCGGCTGGTGAAAAAATGTTCCAAACACACCCCATGCACAACTCCACCGGGGAAGGTGCCAGAAACGAGTTCTTTTGGTAGTTTTTACACTACCCCGGTAGGCAGCTGAAAGGCACCACAAAAGTTTTTCTACCTGCTTTCTGGGCTGAGATGGGGATCAGCTGAATTTTGGACTCGGCTGCTGACAAAATGTTCCAAACACACCCCATGCACAACTCCACCGGGGAAGGTGCCAGAAACGAGTTCTGTTGGTAGTTTTTACACTACCCCGGTAGGCAGCTGAAAGGCACCACAAAACTTGTTCTACCTGCTTTCTGGGCTGAGATGGGGAACGGCTGAATTTTGGACTCGGCTGGTAACAAAATGTTCCAAACACACCCCATGCACAACTCCACAGGGGAAGGTGCCAGAAACGAGTTCTGTTGGTAGTTTTTACAGTACCCTGGTAGGCAGCTGAAAGGCACCACAAAACTTGTTCTACCTGCTTTCTGGGCTGAGATGGGGAATCGCTGAATTTTGGTCTCGGCTCTGGACAAAATGTTCCAAACACACCCCATGCACAGCTCCACCGGCAAAGGTGCCAGAAACGAGTTCTGTTGGTAGTTTTTACACTACCCCGGTAGGCAGCTGAAAGGCACCACAAAACTTGTTCTACCTGCTTTCTGGGCTGAGATGGGGAATCGCTGAATTTTGGACTCGGCTGCTGACAAAATGTTCCAAACACACCCCATGCACAGCTCCACCGGCAAAGGTGCCAGAAACGAGTTCTGTTGGTAGTTTTTACAGTACCCCGGTAGGCAGCTGAAAGGCACCACAAAACTTGTTGTACCTGCTTTCTGGGCTGAGATGGGGAACGGCTGAATTTTGGACTCGGCTGGTGAAAAAATGTTCCAAACACACCCCATGCACACCTCCACCGGGGAAGGTGCGAGAAACGAGTTCTGTTGGTAGTTTTTACACTACCCCGGTAGGCAGCTGAAAGGCACCACAAAAGTTTTGCTACCTGCTTTCTGGGCTGAGATGGGGAATCGCTGAATTTTGGACTCGGCTGCTGACAAAATGTTCCAAACACACCCCATGCACAACTCCACCGGGGAAGGTGCCAGAAACGAGTTCTGTTGGTAGTTTTTACAGTACCCCGGTAGGCAAGAGAAAGGCACCACAAAACTTGTTCTACCTGCTTTCTGGGCTGAGATGGGGAATCGCTGAATTTTGGACTCGGCTGGTGAAAAAATGTTCCAAACACACCCCATGCACAACTCCACCGGGGAAGGTGCCAGAAACGAGTTCTGTTGGTAGTTTTTACAGTACCCCGGTAGGCAGCTGAAAGGCACCACAAAAGTTTTTCTACCTGCTTTCTGGGCTGAGATGGGGAACGACTGAGTTTTGGACTCGGCTGGTGACAAAATGTTCCAAACACACCCCATGCACACCTTCACTGGCAAAGGTGCCAGAAACGAGTTCTGTTGGTAGTTTTTACACTACCCCGGTAGGCAGCTGAAAGGCACCACAAAACTTGTTCTACCTGCTTTCTGGGCTGAGATGGGGAATCGCTGAATTTTGGACTCGGCTGGTGAAAAAATGTTCCAAACACACCCCATGCACACCTCCACCGGGGAAGGTGCCAGAAACGAGTTCTGTTGGTAGTTTTTACAGTACCCCGGTAGGCAGCTGAAAGGCACCACAAAAGTTTTGCTGCCTGCTTTCTGGGCTGAGATGGGGAATTGCTGAATTTTGGACTCGGCTGGTGAAAAAATGTTCCAAACACACCCCATGCACACCTCCACCGGGGAAGGTGCCAGAAACGAGTTCTGTTGGTAGTTTTTACACTACCCCGGTAGGCAAGAGAAAGGCACCACAAAACTTGTTCTACCTGCTTTCTGGGCTGAGATGGAGAATCGCTGAATTTTGGACTCGGCTGCTGACAAAATGTTCCAAACACACCCCATGCACAACTCCACCGGGGAAGGTGCGAGAAAGGAGTTCTGTTGGTAGTTTTTACAGTACCCCGGTAGGCAGCTGAAAGGCACCACAAAACTTGTTCTACCTGCTTTCTGGGCTGAGATGGAGAATCGCTGAATTTTGGACTCGGCTGGTGACAAAATGTTCCAAACACACCCCATGCACAGCTCCACCGCCAAAGGTGCCAGAAACGAGTTCTGTTGGTAGTTTTTACACTACCCCGGTAGGCAGCTGAAAGGCACCACAAAACTTGTTGTACCTGCTTTCTGGGCAGAGATGGGGAACGGCTGAATTTTGGACTCGGCTGGTGACAAAATGTTCCAAACACACCCCATGCACAACTCCACCGGGGAAGGTGCCAGAAACGAGTTCTGTTGGTAGTTTTTACACTACCCCGGTAGGCAGCTGAAAGGCACCACAAAACTTGTTCTACCTGCTTTCTGGGCTGAGATGGAGAATAGCTGAATTTTGGACTCGGCTGGTAACAAAATGTTCCAAACACACCCCATGCACAGCTCCACCGGCAAAGGTGCCAGAAACGAGTTCTGTTGGTAGTTTTTACACTACCCCGGTAGGCAGCTGAAAGGCACCACAAAACTTGTTGTACCTGCTTTCTGGGCTGAGATGGGGAACAGCTGAATTTTGGACTCGGCTGCTGACAAAATGTTCCAAACACACCCCATGCACAGCTCCACCGGCAAAGGTGCCAGAAACGAGTTCTGTTGGTAGTTTTTACACTACCCCGGTAGGCAAGAGAAAGGCACTACAAAACTTGTTGTACCTGCTTTCTGGGCTGAGATGGGGAACAGCTGAATTTTGGACTCGGCTGGTGACAAAATGTTCCAAACACACCCCATGCACAACTCCACCGGGGAAGGTGCCAGAAACGAGTTCTGTTGGTAGTTTTTACAGTACCCTGGTAGGCAGCTGAAAGGCACCACAAAACTTGTTCTACCTGCTTTCTGGGCTGAGATGGGGAATCGCTGAATTTTGGTCTCGGCTCTGGACAAAATGTTCCAAACACACCCCATGCACAGCTCCACCGGCAAAGGTGCCAGAAACGAGTTCTGTTGGTAGTTTTTACACTACCCCGGTAGGCAGCTGAAAGGCACCACAAAACTTGTTCTACCTGCTTTCTGGGCTGAGATGGGGAATCGCTGAATTTTGGACTCGGCTGCTGACAAAATGTTCCAAACACACCCCATGCACAGCTCCACCGGCAAAGGTGCCAGAAACGAGTTCTGTTGGTAGTTTTTACAGTACCCCGGTAGGCAGCTGAAAGGCACCACAAAACTTGTTGTACCTGCTTTCTGGGCTGAGATGGGGAACGGCTGAATTTTGGACTCGGCTGGTGAAAAAATGTTCCAAACACACCCCATGCACACCTCCACCGGGGAAGGTGCGAGAAACGAGTTCTGTTGGTAGTTTTTACACTACCCCGGTAGGCAGCTGAAAGGCACCACAAAAGTTTTGCTACCTGCTTTCTGGGCTGAGATGGGGAATCGCTGAATTTTGGACTCGGCTGCTGACAAAATGTTCCAAACACACCCCATGCACAACTCCACCGGGGAAGGTGCCAGAAACGAGTTCTGTTGGTAGTTTTTACAGTACCCCGGTAGGCAAGAGAAAGGCACCACAAAACTTGTTCTACCTGCTTTCTGGGCTGAGATGGGGAATCGCTGAATTTTGGACTCGGCTGGTGAAAAAATGTTCCAAACACACCCCATGCACAACTCCACCGGGGAAGGTGCCAGAAACGAGTTCTGTTGGTAGTTTTTACAGTACCCCGGTAGGCAGCTGAAAGGCACCAGAAAAGTTTTTCTACCTGCTTTCTGGGCTGAGATGGGGAACGACTGAGTTTTGGACTCGGCTGGTGACAAAATGTTCCAAACACACCCCATGCACACCTTCACTGGCAAAGGTGCCAGAAACGAGTTCTGTTGGTAGTTTTTACACTACCCCGGTAGGCAGCTGAAAGGCACCACAAAACTTGTTCTACCTGCTTTCTGGGCTGAGATGGGGAATCGCTGAATTTTGGACTCGGCTGGTGAAAAAATGTTCCAAACACACCCCATGCACACCTCCACCGGGGAAGGTGCCAGAAACGAGTTCTGTTGGTAGTTTTTACAGTACCCCGGTAGGCAGCTGAAAGGCACCACAAAAGTTTTGCTGCCTGCTTTCTGGGCTGAGATGGGGAATTGCTGAATTTTGGACTCGGCTGGTGAAAAAATGTTCCAAACACACCCCATGCACACCTCCACCGGGGAAGGTGCCAGAAACGAGTTCTGTTGGTAGTTTTTACACTACCCCGGTAGGCAAGAGAAAGGCACCACAAAACTTGTTCTACCTGCTTTCTGGGCTGAGATGGAGAATCGCTGAATTTTGGACTCGGCTGCTGACAAAATGTTCCAAACACACCCCATGCACAACTCCACCGGGGAAGGTGCGAGAAAGGAGTTCTGTTGGTAGTTTTTACAGTACCCCGGTAGGCAGCTGAAAGGCACCACAAAACTTGTTCTACCTGCTTTCTGGGCTGAGATGGAGAATCGCTGAATTTTGGACTCGGCTGGTGACAAAATGTTCCAAACACACCCCATGCACAGCTCCACCGCCAAAGGTGCCAGAAACGAGTTCTGTTGGTAGTTTTTACACTACCCCGGTAGGCAGCTGAAAGGCACCACAAAACTTGTTGTACCTGCTTTCTGGGCAGAGATGGGGAACGGCTGAATTTTGGACTCGGCTGGTGACAAAATGTTCCAAACACACCCCATGCACAACTCCACCGGGGAAGGTGCCAGAAACGAGTTCTGTTGGTAGTTTTTACACTACCCCGGTAGGCAGCTGAAAGGCACCACAAAACTTGTTCTACCTGCTTTCTGGGCTGAGATGGGGAATAGCTGAATTTTGGACTCGGCTGGTAACAAAATGTTCCAAACACACCCCATGCACAGCTCCACCGGCAAAGGTGCCAGAAACGAGTTCTGTTGGTAGTTTTTACACTACCCCGGTAGGCAGCTGAAAGGCACCACAAAACTTGTTGTACCTGCTTTCTGGGCTGAGATGGGGAACAGCTGAATTTTGGACTCGGCTGCTGACAAAATGTTCCAAACACACCCCATGCACAGCTCCACCGGCAAAGGTGCCAGAAACGAGTTCTGTTGGTAGTTTTTACACTACCCCGGTAGGCAAGAGAAAGGCACTACAAAACTTGTTGTACCTGCTTTCTGGGCTGAGATGGGGAACAGCTGAATTTTGGACTCGGCTGGTGACAAAATGTTCCAAACACACCCCATGCACAACTCCACCGGGGAAGGTGCCAGAAACGAGTTCTGTTGGTAGTTTTTACACTACCCCGGTAGGCAGCTGAAAGGCACCACAAAACTTGTTGTACCTGCTTTCTGGGCAGAGATGGGGAACGGCTGAATTTTGGACTCGGCTGCTGACAAAATGTTCCAAACACACCCCATGCACAACTCCTCCGGGGAAGGTGCCAGAAACGAGTTCTGTTGGTAGTTTTTACACTACCCCGGTAGGCAGCTGAAAGGCACCACAAAACTTGTTCTACCTGCTTTCTGGGCTGAGATGGAGAATAGCTGAATTTTGGACTCGGCTGGTGACAAATTGTTCCAAACACACCCCATGCACAACTCCACCGGGGAAGGGGCCAGAAACGAGTTCTTTTGGTAGTTTTTACACTACCCCGGTAGGCAGCTGAAAGGCACCACAAAACTTGTTGTACCTGCTTTCTGGTCTGAGATGGGGAACAGCTGAATTTTGGACTCGGCTGGTGAAAAAATGTTCCAAACACACCCCATGCACAACTCCACCGGGGAAGGTGCCAGAAACGAGTTCTGTTGGTAGTTTTTACACTACCCCGGTAGGCAGCTGAAAGGCACCACAAAACTTGTTGTACCTGCTTTCTGGGCAGAGATGGGGAACGGCTGAATTTTGGACTCGGCTGGTGACAAAATGTTCCAAACACACCCCATGCACAACTCCACCGGGGAAGGTGCCAGAAACGAGTTCTGTTGGTAGTTTTTACAGTACCCCGGTAGGCAGCTGAAAGGCACCACAAAACTTGTTCTACCTGCTTTCTGGGCTGAGATGGAAAACAGCTGAATTTTGGACTCGGCTGGTGACAAAATGTTCCAAACACACCCCATGCACAACTCCACCGGGGAAGGTGCCAGAAACGAGTTCTGTTGGTAGTTTTTACACTACCCCGGTAGGCAGCTGAAAGGCACCACAAAACTTGTTGTACCTGCTTTCTGGGCTGAGATGGGGAACAGCTGAATTTTGGACTCGGCTGCTGACAAAATGTTCCAAACACACCCCATGCACAGCTCCACCGGCAAAGGTGCCAGAAACGAGTTCTGTTGGTAGTTTTTACACTACCCCGGTAGGCAGCTGAAAGGCACCACAAAACTTGTTGTACGTGCTTTCTGGGCTGAGATGAGGAACGGCTGAATTTTGGACTCGGCTGGTGACAAAATGTTCCAAACACACCCCATGCACAACTCCACCGGGGAAGGTGCCAGAAACGAGTTCTGTTGGTAGTTTTTACACTACCCCGGTAGGCAGCTGAAAGGCACCACAAAACTTGTTGTACCTGCTTTCTGGGCAGAGACGGGGAACGGCTGAATTTTGGACTCGGCTGGTGACAAAATGTTCCAAACACACCCCATGCACACCTCCACCGGGGAAGGTGCCAGAAACGAGTTCTGTTGGTAGTTTTTACACTACCCCGGTAGGCAGCTGAAAGGCACCACAAAACTTGTTCTACCTGCTTTCTGGGCTGAGATGGAGAATCGCTGAATTTTGGACTCGGCTGGTGAAAAAATGTTCCAAACACACCCCATGCACAACTCCACCGGGGAAGGTGCGAGAAAGGAGTTCTGTTGGTAGTTTTTACAGTACCCCGGTAGGCAGCTGAAAGGCACCACAAAAGTTTTTCTACCTGCTTTCTGGGCTGAGATGGGGATCAGCTGAATTTTGGACTCGGCTGGTGACAAAATGTTCCAAACACACCCCATGCACAACTCCACCGGGGAAGGTGCCAGAAACGAGTTCTGTTGGTAGTTTTTACAGTACCCTGGTAGGCAGCTGAAAGGCACCACAAAACTTGTTGTACCTGCTTTCTGTGCAGAGATGGGGAATCGCTGAATTTTGGACTCGGCTGGTGACAAAATGTTCCAAACACACCCCATGCACACCTCCACCGGGGAAGGTGCCAGAAATGAGTTCTGTTGGTAGTTTTTACAGTACCCTGGTAGGCAGCTGAAAGGCACCACAAAACTTGTTCTACCTGCTTTCTGGGCTGAGATGGGGAACGGCTGAATTTTGGACTAGGCTGGTAACAAAATGTTCCAAACACACCCCATGCACACCTCCACCGGGGAAGGTGCCAGAAACGAGTTCTGTTGGTAGTTTTTACACTACCCCGGTAGGCAGCTGAAAGGCACCACAAAACTTGTTCTACCTGCTTTCTGGGCTTAGATGGGGAACAGCTGAATTTTGGACTCGGCTGCTGACAAAATGTTCCAAACACACCCCATGCACAACTCCACCGGGGAAGGTGCCAGAAACGAGTTCTGTTGGTAGTTTTTACAGTACCCCGGTAGGCAGCTGAAAGGCACCACAAAACTTGTTGTACCTGCTTTCTGGGCAGAGATGGGGAACGGCTGAATTTTGGACTCGGCTGGTGAAAAAATGTTCCAAACACACCCCATGCACACCTCCACCGGGAAGGTGCGAGAAACGAGTTCTGTTGGTAGTTTTTACAGTACCCCGGTAGGCAGCTGAAAGGCACCACAAAAGTTTTGCTACCTGCTTTCTGGGCTGAGATGGGGAACAGCTGAATTTTGGACTCGGCTGGTGAAAAAATGTTCCAAACACACCCCATGCACAACTCCACCGGGGAAGGTGCCAGAAACGAGTTCTGTTGGTAGTTTTTACAGTACCCTGGTAGGCAGCTGAAAGGCACCACAAAACTTGTTCTACCTGCTTTCTGGGCTGAGATGGGGAACGGCTGAATTTTGGACTCGGCTGGTAACAAAATGTTCCAAACACACCCCATGCACAGCTCCACCGGGGAAGGTGCCAGAAACGAGTTCTGTTGGTAGTTTTTACACTACCCCGGTAGGCAGCTGAAAGGCACCACAAAACTTGTTCTACCTGCTTTCTGGGCTGAGATGGGGAATCGCTGAATTTTGGACTCGGCTGCTGACAAAATGTTCCAAACACACCCCATGCACAACTCCACCGGGGAAGGTGCCAGAAACGAGTTCTGTTGGTAGTTTTTACACTACCCCGGTAGGCAGCTGAAAGGCACCACAAAAGTTGTTCTACCTGCTTTCTGGGCTGAGATGGGGAATAGCTGAATTTTGGACTCGGCTGGTAACAAAATGTTCCAAACACACCCCATGCACAGCTCCACCGGCAAAGGTGCCAGAAACGAGTTCTGTTGGTAGTTTTTACAGTACCCCGGTAGGCAGCTGAAAGGCACCACAAAACTTGTTGTACCTGCTTTCTGGGCTGATATGGGGAATCGCTGAATTTTGGACTCGGCTGGTGACAAAATGTTCCAAACACACCCCATGCACAACTCCACCGGGGAAGGTGCCAGAAACGAGTTCTGTTGGTAGTTTTTACACTACCCCGGTAGGCAGCTGAAAGGCACCACAAAAGTTTTGCTACCTGCTTTCTGGGCTGAGATGGGGAATCGCTGAATTTTGGACTCGGCTGGTGAAAAAATGTTCCAAACACACCCCATGCACAACTCCACCGGGGAAGGTGCCAGAAACGAGTTCTGTTGGTAGTTTTTACAGTACCCCGGTAGGCAGCTGAAAGGCACCACAAAACTTGTTGTACCTGCTTTCTGGGCTGAGATGGAGAATCGCTGAATTTTGGACTCGGCTGGTGACAAAATGTTCCAAACACACCCCATGCACAACTCCACCGGGGAAGGTGCGAGAAAGGAGTTCTGTTGGTAGTTTTTACAGTACCCCGGTAGGCAGCTGAAAGGCACCACAAAACTTGTTGTACCTGCTTTCTGGGCTGAGATGGAGAATCGCTGAATTTTGGACTCGGCTGCTGACAAAATGTTCCAAACACACCCCATGCACAACTCCTCCGGGGAAGGTGCCAGAAACGAGTTCTGTTGGTAGTTTTTACAGTACCCCGGTAGGCAGCTGAAAGGCACCACAAAACTTGCTGTACCTGCTTTCTGGGCTGAGATGGGGAACGGCTGAATTTTGGACTCGGCTGGTAACAAAATGTTCCAAACACACCCCATGCACAACTCCACCGGGGAAGGTGCCAGAAACGAGTTCTGTTGGTAGTTTTTACACTATCCCGGTAGGCAGCTGAAAGGCACCACAAAACTTGTTCTACCTGCTTTCTGGGCTGAGATGGGGATCAGCTGAAGTTTGGACTTGGCTCCTGACAAAATGTTCCAAACACACCCCATGCACAACTCCACCGGGGAAGGGGCCAGAAACGAGTTCTGTTGGTAGTTTTTACACTACCCCGGTAGGCAGCTGAAAGGCACCACAAAACTTGTTGTACCTGCTTTCTGGGCTGAGATGGGGAACAGCTGAATTTTGGACTCGGCTGCTGACAAAATGTTCCAAACACACCCCATGCACAGCTCCACCGGCAAAGGTGCCAGAAACGAGTTCTGTTGGTAGTTTTTACACTACCCCGGTAGGCAGCTGAAAGGCACCACAAAACTTGTTGTACCTGCTTTCTGGGCTGAGATGAGGAACGGCTGAATTTTGGACTCGGCTGCTGACAAAATGTTCCAAACACACCCCATGCACAACTCCACCGGGGAAGGTGCCAGAAACGAGTTCTGTTGGTAGTTTTTACAGTACCCCGGTAGGCAGCTGAAAGGCACCACAAAACTTGTTGTACCTGCTTTCTGGGCAGAGATGGGGAACGGCTGAATTTTGGACTCGGCTGGTGAAAAAATGTTCCAAACACACCCCATGCACACCTCCACCGGGAAGGTGCGAGAAACGAGTTCTGTTGGTAGTTTTTACACTACCCCGGTAGGCAGCTGAAAGGCACCACAAAACTTGTTCTACCTGCTTTCTGGGCAGAGATGGGGAACGGCTGAATTTTGGACTCGGCTGGTGAAAAAATGTTCCAAACACACCCCATGCACACCTCCACCGGGAAGGTGCGAGAAACGAGTTCTGTTGGTAGTTTTTACACTACCCCGGTAGGCAGCTGAAAGGCACCACAAAAGTTTTGCTACCTGCTTTCTGGGCTGAGATGGGGAATCGCTGAATTTTGGACTCGGCTGGTGAAAAAATGTTCCAAACACACCCCATGCACAACTCCACCGGGGAAGGTGCCAGAAACGAGTTCTGTTGGTAGTTTTTACAGTACCCCGGTAGGCAAGAGAAAGGCACCACAAAACTTGTTCTACCTGCTTTCTGGGCTGAGATGGAGAATCGCTGAATTTTGGACTCGGCTGGTGACAAAATGTTCCAAACACACCCCATGCACAACTCCACCGGGGAAGGTGCCAGAAACGAGTTCTGTTGGTAGTTTTTACAGTACCCCGGTAGGCAGCTGAAAGGCACCACAAAACTTGTTCTACCTGCTTTCTGGGCTGAGATGGGGAACGGCTGAATTTTGGACTCGGCTGGTAACAAAATGTTCCAAACACACCCCATGCACAGCTCCACCGGGGAAGGTGCCAGAAACGAGTTCTGTTGGTAGTTTTTACACTACCCCGGTAGGCAGCTGAAAGGCACCACAAAACTTGTTCTACCTGCTTTCTGGGCTGAGATGGGAATCGCTGAATTTTGGACTCGGCTGGTGAAAAAATGTTCCAAACACACCCCATGCACAACTCCACCGGGGAAGGTGCCAGAAACGAGTTCTGTTGGTAGTTTTTACACTACCCCGGTAGGCAGCTGAAAGGCACCACAAAACTTGTTGTACCTGCTTTCTGGGCTGAGATGAGGAACGGCTGAATTTTGGACTCGGCTGGTGACAAAATGTTCCAAACACACCCCATGCACAACTCCACCGGGGAAGGTGCCAGAAACGAGTTCTGTTGGTAGTTTTTACACTACCCCGGTAGGCAGCTGAAAGGCACCACAAAACTTGTTCTACCTGCTTTCTGGGCTGAGATGGGGAATCGCTGAATTTTGGACTCGGCTGGTGAAAAAATGTTCCAAACACACCCCATGCACACCTCCACCGGGGAAGGTGCCAGAAACGAGTTCTGTTGGTAGTTTTTACACTACCCCGGTAGGCAGCTGAAAGGCACCACAAAAGTTTTGCTGCCTGCTTTCTGGGCTGAGATGGGGAATTGCTGAATTTTGGACTCGGCTGGTGAAAAAATGTTCCAAACACACCCCATGCACACCTCCACCGGGGAAGGTGCCAGAAACGAGTTCTGTTGGTAGTTTTTACACTACCCCGGTAGGCAGCTGAAAGGCACCACAAAACTTGTTCTACCTGCTTTCTGGGCTGAGATGGAGAATCGCTGAATTTTGGACTCGGCTGCTGACAAAATGTTCCAAACACACCCCATGCACAACTCCACCGGGGAAGGTGCCAGAAACGAGTTCTGTTGGTAGTTTTTACACTACCCCGGTAGGCAAGAGAAAGGCACTACAAAACTTGTTCTACCTGCTTTCTGGGCTGAGATAGAGAATAGCTGAATTTTGGACTCGGCTTGTGACAAAATGTTCCAAACACACCCCATGCACAACTCCACCGGGGAAGGGGCCAGAAACGAGTTCTTTTGGTAGTTTTTACACTACCCCGGTAGGCAGCTGAAAGGCACCACAAAAGTTTTTCTACCTGCTTTCTGGGCTGAGATGGGGATCAGCTGAATTTTGGACTCGGCTCCTGACAAAATGTTCCAAACACACCCCATGCACAACTCCACCGGGGAAGGTGCCAGAAAGGAGTTCTGTTGGTAGTTTTTACACTACCCCGGTAGGCAGCTGAAAGGCACCACAAAAGTTGTTCTACCTGCTTTCTGGGCTGAGATGGGGAACGGCTGAATTTTGGACTCGGCTGGTGAAAAAATGTTCCAAACACACCCCATGCACACCTCCACCGGGAAGGTGCGAGAAACGAGTTCTGTTGGTAGTTTTTACAGTACCCCCGGTAGGCAGCTGAAAGGCACCACAAAAGTTTTGCTACCTGCTTTCTGGGCTGAGATGGGGAATCGCTGAATTTTGGACTCGGCTGGTGAAAAAATGTTCCAAACACACCCCATGCACAACTCCACCGGGGAAGGTGCCAGAAACGAGTTCTGTTGGTAGTTTTTACAGTACCCCGGTAGGCAAGAGAAAGGCACCACAAAACTTGTTCTACCTGCTTTCTGGGCTGAGATGGAGAATCGCTGAATTTTGGACTTGGCTGGTGACAAAATGTTCCAAACACACCCCATGCACAACTCCACCGGGGAAGGTGCCAGAAACGAGTTCTGTTGGTAGTTTTTACAGTACCCCGGTAGGCAGCTGAAAGGCACCACAAAAGTTTTTCTACCTGCTTTCTGGGCTGAGATGGGGATCAGCTGAATTTTGGACTCGGCTGCTGACAAAATGTTCCAAACACACCCCATGCACAACTCCACCGGCAAAGGTGCCAGAAACGAGTTCTGTTGGTAGTTTTTACACTACCCCGGTAGGCAGCTGAAAGGCACCACAAAACTTGTTGTACCTGCTTTCTGGGCTGAGATGGGGAACGGCTGAATTTTGGACTCGGCTGGTGACAAAATGTTCCAAACACACCCCATGCACAGCTCCACCGGGGAAGGTGCCAGAAACGAGTTCTGTTGGTAGTTTTTACACTACCCCCGGTAGGCAGCTGAAAGGCACCAGAAAACTTGTTCTACCTGCTTTCTGGGCTGAGATGGGGAATCGCTGAATTTTGGACTCGGCTGGTAACAAAATGTTCCAAACACACCCCATGCACAACTCCACCGGGGAAGGTGCCAGAAACGAGTTCTGTTGGTAGTTTTTACAGTACCCCGGTAGGCAGCTGAAAGGCACCACAAAACTTGTTCTACCTGCTTTCTGGGCTGAGATGGGGAATCGCTGAATTTTGGACTCGGCTGCTGACAAAATGTTCCAAACACACCCCATGCACAACTCCACCAGGGAAGGTGCCAGAAACGAGTTCTGTTGGTAGTTTTTACACTACCCCGGTAGGCAGCTGAAAGGCACCACAAAACTTGTTGTACCTGCTTTCTGGGCTGAGATGGGGTATCGCTGAATTTTGGACTCGGATGGTGACAAAATGTTCCAAACACACCCCATGCACACCTCCATTGGCAAAGGTGCCAGAAACGAGTTCTGTTGGTAGTTTTTACACTACCCCGGTAGGCAGCTGAAAGGCACCACAAAACTTGTTCTACCTGCTTTCTGGGCTGAGATGGGGAATCGCTGAATTTTGGACTCGGCTGCTGACAAAATGTTCCAAACACACCCCATGCACAGCTCCACCGGGGAAGGTGCCAGAAACGAGTTCTGTTGGTAGTTTTTACACTACCCCGGTAGGCAGCTGAAAGGCACCACAAAACTTGTTGTACCTGCTTTCTGGGCTGAGATGGGAACGGCTGAATTTTGGACTCGGCTGGTGAAAAAATGTTCCAAACACACCCCATGCACACCTCCACCGGGAAGGTGCGAGAAACGAGTTCTGTTGGTAGTTTTTTACACTACCCCGGTAGGCAGCTGAAAGGCACCACAAAAGTTTTGCTACCTGCTTTCTGGGCTGAGATGGGGAATCGCTGAATTTTGGACTCGGCTGGTGAAAAAATGTTCCAAACACACCCCATGCACAACTCCACCGGGGAAGGTGCCAGAAACGAGTTCTGTTGGTAGTTTTTACAGTACCCCGGTAGGCAGCTGAAAGGCACCACAAAAGTTGTTCTACCTGCTTTCTGGGCTGAGATGGGGAACGGCTGAATTTTGGACTCGGCTGGTAACAAAATGTTCCAAACACACCCCATGCACAGCTCCACCGGGGAAGGTGCCAGAAACGAGTTCTGTTGGTAGTTTTTACAGTACCCCGGTAGGCAGCTGAAAGGCACCACAAAACTTGTTCTACCTGCTTTCTGGGCTGAGATGGGGAATCGCTGAATTTTGGACTCGGCTGGTAACAAAATGTTCCAAACACACCCCATGCACAACTCCACCGGGGAAGGTGCCAGAAACGAGTTCTGTTGGTAGTTTTTACACTACCCCGGTAGGCAGCTGAAAGGCACCACAAAACTTGTTCTACCTGCTTTCTGGGCTGAGATGGGGAATCGCTGAATTTTGGACTCGGCTGGTGACAAAATGTTCCAAACACACCCCATGCACACCTTCACTGGCAAAGGTGCCAGAAACGAGTTCTGTTGGTAGTTTTTACACTACCCCGGTAGGCAGCTGAAAGGCACCACAAAACTTGTTGTACCTGCTTTCTGGGCTGAGATGGGGAATCGCTGAATTTTGGACTCGGCTGGTGACAAAATGTTCCAAACACACCCCATGCACAACTCCACCGGGGAAGGTGCCAGAAACGAGTTCTGTTGGTAGTTTTTACACTACCCCGGTAGGCAGCTGAAAGGCACCACAAAAGTTTTGCTACCTGCTTTCTGGGCTGAGATGGGGAATCGCTGAATTTTGGACTCGGCTGGTGAAAAAATGTTCCAAACACACCCCATGCACAACTCCACCGGGGAAGGTGCCAGAAACGAGTTCTGTTGGTAGTTTTTACAGTACCCCGGTAGGCAGCTGAAAGGCACCACAAAACTTGTTGTACCTGCTTTCTGGGCTGAGATGGAGAATCGCTGAATTTTGGACTCGGCTGGTGACAAAATGTTCCAAACACACCCCATGCACAACTCCACCGGGGAAGGTGCGAGAAAGGAGTTCTGTTGGTAGTTTTTACAGTACCCCGGTAGGCAGCTGAAAGGCACCACAAAACTTGTTGTACCTGCTTTCTGGGCTGAGATGGAGAATCGCTGAATTTTGGACTCGGCTGCTGACAAAATGTTCCAAACACACCCCATGCACAACTCCTCCGGGGAAGGTGCCAGAAACGAGTTCTGTTGGTAGTTTTTACAGTACCCCGGTAGGCAGCTGAAAGGCACCACAAAACTTGCTGTACCTGCTTTCTGGGCTGAGATGGGGAACGGCTGAATTTTGGACTCGGCTGGTAACAAAATGTTCCAAACACACCCCATGCACAACTCCACCGGGGAAGGTGCCAGAAACGAGTTCTGTTGGTAGTTTTTACACTATCCCGGTAGGCAGCTGAAAGGCACCACAAAACTTGTTCTACCTGCTTTCTGGGCTGAGATGGGGATCAGCTGAATTTTGGACTCGGCTGCTGACAAAATGTTCCAAACACACCCCATGCACAACTCCACCGGGGAAGGGGCCAGAAACGAGTTCTGTTGGTAGTTTTTACACTACCCCCGGTAGGCAGCTGAAAGGCACCACAAAACTTGTTGTACCTGCTTTCTGGGCTGAGATGGGGAACAGCTGAATTTTGGACTCGGCTGCTGACAAAATGTTCCAAACACACCCCATGCACAGCTCCACCGGCAAAGGTGCCAGAAACGAGTTCTGTTGGTAGTTTTTACACTACCCCGGTAGGCAGCTGAAAGGCACCACAAAACTTGTTGTACCTGCTTTCTGGGCTGATATGAGGAACGGCTGAATTTTGGACTCGGCTGCTGACAAAATGTTCCAAACACACCCCATGCACAACTCCACCGGGGAAGGTGCCAGAAACGAGTTCTGTTGGTAGTTTTTACAGTACCCCGGTAGGCAGCTGAAAGGCACCACAAAACTTGTTGTACCTGCTTTCTGGGCAGAGATGGGGAACGGCTGAATTTTGGACTCGGCTGGTGAAAAAATGTTCCAAACACACCCCATGCACACCTCCACCGGGAAGGTGCGAGAAACGAGTTCTGTTGGTAGTTTTTACACTACCCCGGTAGGCAGCTGAAAGGCACCACAAAACTTGTTCTACCTGCTTTCTGGGCAGAGATGGGGAACGGCTGAATTTTGGACTCGGCTGGTGAAAAAATGTTCCAAACACACCCCATGCACACCTCCACCGGGAAGGTGCGAGAAACGAGTTCTGTTGGTAGTTTTTACACTACCCCGGTAGGCAGCTGAAAGGCACCACAAAAGTTTTGCTACCTGCTTTCTGGGCTGAGATGGGGAATCGCTGAATTTTGGACTCGGCTGGTGAAAAAATGTTCCAAACACACCCCATGCACAACTCCACCGGGGAAGGTGCCAGAAACGAGTTCTGTTGGTAGTTTTTACAGTACCCCGGTAGGCAAGAGAAAGGCACCACAAAACTTGTTCTACCTGCTTTCTGGGCTGAGATGGAGAATCGCTGAATTTTGGACTCGGCTGGTGACAAAATGTTCCAAACACACCCCATGCACAACTCCACCGGGGAAGGTGCCAGAAACGAGTTCTGTTGGTAGTTTTTACAGTACCCCGGTAGGCAGCTGAAAGGCACCACAAAACTTGTTCTACCTGCTTTCTGGGCTGAGATGGGGAACGGCTGAATTTTGGACTCGGCTGGTAACAAAATGTTCCAAACACACCCCATGCACAGCTCCACCGGGGAAGGTGCCAGAAACGAGTTCTGTTGGTAGTTTTTACACTACCCCGGTAGGCAGCTGAAAGGCACCACAAAACTTGTTCTACCTGCTTTCTGGGCTGAGATGGGAATCGCTGAATTTTGGACTCGGCTGGTGAAAAAATGTTCCAAACACACCCCATGCACAACTCCACCGGGGAAGGTGCCAGAAACGAGTTCTGTTGGTAGTTTTTACACTACCCCGGTAGGCAGCTGAAAGGCACCACAAAACTTGTTGTACCTGCTTTCTGGGCTGAGATGGGGAACAGCTGAATTTTGGACTCGGCTGCTGACAAAATGTTCCAAACACACCCCATGCACAGCTCCACCGGTAAAGGTGCCAGAAACGAGTTCTGTTGGTAGTTTTTACACTACCCCGGTAGGCAGCTGAAAGGCACCACAAAACTTGTTGTACCTGCTTTCTGGGCTGAGATGAGGAACGGCTGAATTTTGGACTCGGCTGGTGACAAAATGTTCCAAACACACCCCATGCACAACTCCACCGGGGAAGGTGCCAGAAACGAGTTCTGTTGGTAGTTTTTACACTACCCCGGTAGGCAGCTGAAAGGCACCACAAAACTTGTTCTACCTGCTTTCTGGGCTGAGATGGGGAATCGCTGAATTTTGGACTCGGCTGGTGAAAAAATGTTCCAAACACACCCCATGCACACCTCCACCAGGGAAGGTGCCAGAAACGAGTTCTGTTGGTAGTTTTTACACTACCCCGGTAGGCAGCTGAAAGGCACCACAAAAGTTTTGCTGCCTGCTTTCTGGGCTGAGATGGGGAATTGCTGAATTTTGGACTCGGCTGGTGAAAAAATGTTCCAAACACACCCCATGCACACCTCCACCGGGGAAGGTGCCAGAAACGAGTTCTGTTGGTAGTTTTTACACTACCCCGGTAGGCAGCTGAAAGGCACCACAAAACTTGTTCTACCTGCTTTCTGGGCTGAGATGGAGAATCGCTGAATTTTGGACTCGGCTGCTGACAAAATGTTCCAAACACACCCCATGCACAACTCCACCGGGGAAGGTGCCAGAAACGAGTTCTGTTGGTAGTTTTTACACTACCCCGGTAGGCAAGAGAAAGGCACTACAAAACTTGTTCTACCTGCTTTCTGGGCTGAGATAGAGAATAGCTGAATTTTGGACTCGGCTGCTGACAAAATGTTCCAAACACACCCCATGCACAACTCCACCGGGGAAGGGGCCAGAAACGAGTTCTTTTGGTAGTTTTTACACTACCCCGGTAGGCAGCTGAAAGGCACCACAAAAGTTTTTCTACCTGCTTTCTGGGCTGAGATGGGGATCAGCTGAATTTTGGACTCGGCTCCTGACAAAATGTTCCAAACACACCCCATGCACAACTCCACCGGGGAAGGTGCCAGAAAGGAGTTCTGTTGGTAGTTTTTACACTACCCCGGTAGGCAGCTGAAAGGCACCACAAAAGTTGTTCTACCTGCTTTCTGGGCTGAGATGGGGAACGGCTGAATTTTGGACTCGGCTGGTGAAAAAATGTTCCAAACACACCCCATGCACACCTCCACCGGGAAGGTGCGAGAAACGAGTTCTGTTGGTAGTTTTTACACTACCCCGGTAGGCAGCTGAAAGGCACCACAAAAGTTTTGCTACCTGCTTTCTGGGCTGAGATGGGGAATCGCTGAATTTTGGACTCGGCTGGTGAAAAAATGTTCCAAACACACCCCATGCACAACTCCACCGGGGAAGGTGCCAGAAACGAGTTCTGTTGGTAGTTTTTACAGTACCCCGGTAGGCAAGAGAAAGGCACCACAAAACTTGTTCTACCTGCTTTCTGGGCTGAGATGGAAAACAGCTGAATTTTGGACTCGGCTGGTGACAAAATGTTCCAAACACACCCCATGCACAACTCCACCGGGGAAGGTGCCAGAAACGAGTTCTGTTGGTAGTTTTTACAGTACCCCGGTAGGCAGCTGAAAGGCACCACAAAACTTGTTCTACCTGCTTTCTGGGCTGAGATGGGGAATCGCTGAATTTTGGACTCGGCTGGTGACAAAATGTTCCAAACACACCCCATGCACAACTCCACCGGGGAAGGTGCCAGAAACGAGTTCTGTTGGTAGTTTTTACAGTACCCCGGTAGGCAAGAGAAAGGCACCACAAAACTTGTTGTACCTGCTTTCTGGGCTGAGATGGGGAACGGCTGAATTTTGGACTCGGCTGCTGACAAAATGTTCCAAACACACCCCATGCACAGCTCCACCGGCAAAGGTGCCAGAAACGAGTTCTGTTGGTAGTTTTTACACTACCCCGGTAGGCAGCTGAAAGGCACCACAAAACTTGTTGTACCTGCTTTCTGGGCTGAGATGAGGAACGGCTGAATTTTGGACTCGGCTGCTGACAAAATGTTCCAAACACACCCCATGCACAACTCCACCGGGGAAGGTGCCAGAAACGAGTTCTGTTGGTAGTTTTTACAGTACCCCGGTAGGCAGCTGAAAGGCACCACAAAACTTGTTGTACCTGCTTTCTGGGCAGAGATGGGGAACGGCTGAATTTTGGACTCGGCTGGTGAAAAAATGTTCCAAACACACCCCATGCACACCTCCACCGGGAAGGTGCGAGAAACGAGTTCTGTTGGTAGTTTTTACACTACCCCGGTAGGCAGCTGAAAGGCACCACAAAACTTGTTCTACCTTGCTTTCTGGGCAGAGATGGGGAACGGCTGAATTTTGGACTCGGCTGGTGAAAAAATGTTCCAAACACACCCCATGCACACCTCCACCGGGAAGGTGCGAGAAACGAGTTCTGTTGGTAGTTTTTACACTACCCCGGTAGGCAGCTGAAAGGCACCACAAAAGTTTTGCTACCTGCTTTCTGGTCTGAGATGGGGAACAGCTGAATTTTGGACTCGGCTGGTGAAAAAATGTTCCAAACACACCCCATGCACAACTCCACCGGGGAAGGTGCCAGAAACGAGTTCTGTTGGTAGTTTTTTACAGTACCCCGGTAGGCAAGAGAAAGGCACCACAAAACTTGTTCTACCTGCTTTCTGGGCTGAGATGGAGAATCGCTGAATTTTGGACTCGGCTGGTGACAAAATGTTCCAAACACACCCCATGCACAACTCCACCGGGGAAGGTGCCAGAAACGAGTTCTGTTGGTAGTTTTTACAGTACCCCGGTAGGCAGCTGAAAGGCACCACAAAACTTGTTCTACCTGCTTTCTGGGCTGAGATGGGGAACGGCTGAATTTTGGACTCGGCTGGTAACAAAATGTTTCCAAACACACCCCATGCACAGCTCCACCGGGGAAGGTGCCAGAAACGAGTTCTGTTGGTAGTTTTTACACTACCCCGGTAGGCAGCTGAAAGGCACCACAAAACTTGTTCTACCTGCTTTCTGGGCTGAGATGGGAATCGCTGAATTTTGGACTCGGCTGGTGAAAAAATGTTCCAAACACACCCCATGCACAACTCCACCGGGGAAGGTGCCAGAAACGAGTTCTGTTGGTAGTTTTTACACTACCCCGGTAGGCAGCTGAAAGGCACCACAAAACTTGTTGTACCTGCTTTCTGGGCTGAGATGGGGAACAGCTGAATTTTGGGACTCGGCTGCTGACAAAATGTTCCAAACACACCCCATGCACAGCTCCACCGGTAAAGGTGCCAGAAACGAGTTCTGTTGGTAGTTTTTACACTACCCCGGTAGGCAGCTGAAAGGCACCACAAAACTTGTTGTACCTGCTTTCTGGGCTGAGATGAGGAACGGCTGAATTTTGGACTCGGCTGGTGACAAAATGTTCCAAACACACCCCATGCACAACTCCACCGGGGAAGGTGCCAGAAACGAGTTCTGTTGGTAGTTTTTACACTACCCCGGTAGGCAGCTGAAAGGCACCACAAAACTTGTTCTACCTGCTTTCTGGGCTGAGATGGGGAATCGCTGAATTTTGGACTCGGCTGGTGAAAAAATGTTCCAAACACACCCCATGCACACCTCCACCGGGGAAGGTGCCAGAAACGAGTTCTGTTGGTAGTTTTTACACTACCCCGGTAGGCAGCTGAAAGGCACCACAAAAGTTTTGCTGCCTGCTTTCTGGGCTGAGATGGGGAATTGCTGAATTTTGGACTCGGCTGGTGAAAAAAATGTTCCAAACACACCCCATGCACACCTCCACCGGGGAAGGTGCCAGAAACGAGTTCTGTTGGTAGTTTTTACACTACCCCGGTAGGCAGCTGAAAGGCACCACAAAACTTGTTCTACCTGCTTTCTGGGCTGAGATGGAGAATCGCTGAATTTTGGACTCGGCTGGTGAAAAAATGTTCCAAACACACCCCATGCACAACTCCACCGGGGAAGGTGCCAGAAACGAGTTCTGTTGGTAGTTTTTACACTACCCCGGTAGGCAAGAGAAAGGCACTACAAAACTTGTTCTACCTGCTTTCTGGGCTGAGATAGAGAATAGCTGAATTTTGGACTCGGCTGCTGACAAAATGTTCCAAACACACCCCATGCACAACTCCACCGGGGAAGGGGCCAGAAACGAGTTCTTTTGGTAGTTTTTACACTACCCCGGTAGGCAGCTGAAAGGCACCACAAAAGTTTTTCTACCTGCTTTCTGGGCTGAGATGGGGATCAGCTGAATTTTGGACTCGGCTGCTGACAAAATGTTCCAAACACACCCCATGCACAACTCCACCGGGGAAGGTGCCAGAAAGGAGTTCTGTTGGTAGTTTTTACACTACCCCGGTAGGCAGCTGAAAGGCACCACAAAAGTTGTTCTACCTGCTTTCTGGGCTGAGATGGGGAACGGCTGAATTTTGGACTCGGCTGGTGAAAAAATGTTCCAAACACACCCCATGCACAACTCCACCGGGAAGGTGCGAGAAACGAGTTCTGTTGGTAGTTTTTACACTACCCCGGTAGGCAGCTGAAAGGCACCACAAAAGTTTTGCTACCTGCTTTCTGGGCTGAGATGGGGAATCGCTGAATTTTGGACTCGGCTGGTGAAAAAATGTTCCAAACACACCCCATGCACAACTCCACCGGGGAAGGTGCCAGAAACGAGTTCTGTTGGTAGTTTTTACAGTACCCCGGTAGGCAAGAGAAAGGCACCACAAAACTTGTTCTACCTGCTTTCTGGGCTGAGATGGAGAATCGCTGAATTTTGGACTTGGCTGGTGACAAAATGTTCCAAACACACCCCATGCACAACTCCACCGGGGAAGGTGCCAGAAACGAGTTCTGTTGGTAGTTTTTACAGTACCCCGGTAGGCAGCTGAAAGGCACCACAAAAGTTTTTCTACCTGCTTTCTGGGCTGAGATGGGGATCAGCTGAATTTTGGACTCGGCTGCTGACAAAATGTTCCAAACACACCCCATGCACAACTCCACCGGCAAAGGTGCCAGAAACGAGTTCTGTTGGTAGTTTTTACACTACCCCGGTAGGCAGCTGAAAGGCACCACAAAACTTGTTGTACCTGCTTTCTGGGCAGAGATGGGGAACGGCTGAATTTTGGACTCGGCTTGTGACAAAATGTTCCAAACACACCCCATGCACAACTCCACCGGGGAAGGTGCCAGAAACGAGTTCTGTTGGTAGTTTTTACACTACCCCGGTAGGCAGCTGAAAGGCACCACAAAACTTGTTGTACCTGCTTTCTGGGCAGAGATGGGGAACGGCTGAATTTTGGACTCGGCTTGTGACAAAATGTTCCAAACACACCCCATGCACAACTCCACCGGGGAAGGTGCCAGAAACGAGTTCTGTTGGTAGTTTTTACACTACCCCGGTAGGCAGCTGAAAGGCACCACAAAACTTGTTGTACCTGCTTTCTGGGCAGAGATGGGGAACGGCTGAATTTTGGACTCGGCTGGTGAAAAAATGTTCCAAACACACCCCATGCACACCTCCACCGGGAAGGTGCGAGAAACGAGTTCTGTTGGTAGTTTTTACACTACCCCGGTAGGCAGCTGAAAGGCACCACAAAAGTTTTGCTACCTGCTTTCTGGGCTGAGATGGGGAATCGCTGAATTTTGGACTCGGCTGGTGAAAAAATGTTCCAAACACACCCCATGCACAACTCCACCGGGGAAGGTGCCAGAAACGAGTTCTGTTGGTAGTTTTTACAGTACCCCGGTAGGCAGCTGAAAGGCACCACAAAAGTTGTTCTACCTGCTTTCTGGGCTGAGATGGGGAACGGCTGAATTTTGGACTCGGCTGGTAACAAAATGTTCCAAACACACCCCATGCACAGCTCCACCGGGGAAGGTGCCAGAAACGAGTTCTGTTGGTAGTTTTTACAGTACCCCGGTAGGCAGCTGAAAGGCACCACAAAACTTGTTCTACCTGCTTTCTGGGCTGAGATGGGGAATCGCTGAATTTTGGACTCGGCTGCTGACAAAATGTTCCAAACACACCCCATGCACAACTCCACCGGGGAAGGTGCCAGAAACGAGTTCTGTTGGTAGTTTTTACACTACCCCGGTAGGCAGCTGAAAGGCACCACAAAACTTGTTCTACCTGCTTTCTGGGCTGAGATGGGGAATCGCTGAATTTTGGACTCGGCTGGTGACAAAATGTTCCAAACACACCCCATGCACACCTTCACTGGCAAAGGTGCCAGAAACGAGTTCTGTTGGTAGTTTTTACACTACCCCGGTAGGCAGCTGAAAGGCACCACAAAACTTGTTCTACCTGCTTTCTGGGCTGAGATGGGGAATCGCTGAATTTTGGACTCGGCTGGTGAAAAAATGTTCCAAACACACCCCATGCACACCTCCACCGGGGAAGGTGCCAGAAACGAGTTCTGTTGGTAGTTTTTACAGTACCCCGGTAGGCAGCTGAAAGGCACCACAAAAGTTTTGCTACCTGCTTTCTGGGCTGAGATGGGGAATCGCTGAATTTTGGACTCGGCTGCTGACAAAATGTTCCAAACACACCCCATGCACAACTCCACCGGGGAAGGTGCCAGAAACGAGTTCTGTTGGTAGTTTTTACAGTACCCCGGTAGGCAAGAGAAAGGCACCACAAAACTTGTTCTACCTGCTTTCTGGGCTGAGATGGAGAATCGCTGAATTTTGGAGTCGGCTGGTAACAAAATGTTCCAAACACACCCCATGCACAACTCCACCGGGGAAGGTGCCAGAAACGAGTTCTGTTGGTAGTTTTTACACTACCCGGTAGGCAGCTGAAAGGCACCACAAAAGTTTTTCTACCTGCTTTCTGGGCTGAGATGGGGATCAGCTGAATTTTGGACTCGGCTGCTGACAAAATGTTCCAAACACACCCCATGCACAACTCCACCGAGGAAGGTGCCAGAAACGAGTTCTGTTGGTAGTTTTTACAGTACCCCGGTAGGCAGCTGAAAGGCACCACAAAACTTGTTCTACCTGCTTTCTGGGCAGAGATGGGAAACGGCTGAATTTTGGACTCGGCTGGTGACAAAATGTTCCAAACACACCCCATGCACAACTCCACCGGGGAAGGTGCCAGAAACGAGTTCTGTTGGTAGTTTTTACACTACCCTGGTAGGCAGCTGAAAGGCACCACAAAAGTTGTTCTACCTGCTTTCTGGGCTGAGATGGGGAATAGCTGAATTTTGGACTCGGCTGGTAACAAAATGTTCCAAACACACCCCATGCACAGCTCCACCGGGGAAGGTGCCAGAAACGAGTTCTGTTGGTAGTTTTTACAGTACCCCGGTAGGCAGCTGAAAGGCACCACAAAACTTGTTCTACCTGCTTTCTGGGCAGAGATGGGGAACGGCTGAATTTTGGACTCGGCTGGTGACAAAATGTTCCAAACACACACCATGCACAACTCCACCGGGGAAGGTGCCAGAAACGAGTTCTGTTGGTAGTTTTTACACTACCCCGGTAGGCAGCTGAAAGGCACCACAAAAGTTTTGCTACCTGCTTTCTGGGCTGAGATGGGGAATCGCTGAATTTTGGACTCGGCTGGTGAAAAAATGTTCCAAACACACCCCATGCACAACTCCACCGGGGAAGGTGCCAGAAACGAGTTCTGTTGGTAGTTTTTACAGTACCCCGGTAGGCAAGAGAAAGGCACCACAAAACTTGTTCTACCTGCTTTCTGGGCTGAGATGGAGAATCGCTGAATTTTGGACTCGGCTCCTGACAAAATGTTCCAAACACACCCCATGCACAACTCCTCCGGGGAAGGTGCCAGAAACAAGTTCTGTTGGTAGTTTTTACAGTACCCCGGTAGGCAGCTGAAAGGCACCACAAAAGTTGTCCTACCTGCTTTCTGGGCTGAGATGGGGAACGGCTGAATTTTGGACTCGGCTGGTAACAAAATGTTCCAAACACACCCCATGCACAACTCCACCGGGGAAGGTGCCAGAAACGAGTTCTGTTGGTAGTTTTTACACTATCCCGGTAGGCAGCTGAAAGGCACCACAAAAGTTGTTCTACCTGCTTTCTGGGCTGAGATGGGGATCAGCTGAAGTTTGGACTTGGCTCCTGACAAAATGTTCCAAACACACCCCATGCACAACTCCACCGGGGAAGGGGCCAGAAACGAGTTCTGTTGGTAGTTTTTACACTACCCCGGTAGGCAGCTGAAAGGCACCACAAAACTTGTTGTACCTGCTTTCTGGGCTGAGATGGGGAACAGCTGAATTTTGGACTCGGCTGCTGACAAAATGTTCCAAACACACCCCATGCACAGCTCCACCGGCAAAGGTGCCAGAAACGAGTTCTGTTGGTAGTTTTTACACTACCCCGGTAGGCAGCTGAAAGGCACCACAAAACTTGTTCTACCTGCTTTCTGGGCTGAGATGGGGAACAGCTGAATTTTGGACTCGGCTGCTGACAAAATGTTCCAAACACACCCCATGCACACCTCCACCGGGGAAGGTGCCAGAAACGAGTTCTGTTGGTAGTTTTTACAGTACCCCGGTAGGCAGCTGAAAGGCACCACAAAAGTTTTGCTACCTGCTTTCTGGGCTGAGATGGGGAATCGCTGAATTTTGGACTCGGCTGGTGAAAAAATGTTACAAACACACCCCATGCACAACTCCACCGGGGAAGGTGCCAGAAACGAGTTCTGTTGGTAGTTTTTACAGTACCCCGGTAGGCAAGAGAAAGGCACCACAAAACTTGTTCTACCTGCTTTCTGGGCTGAGATGGAGAATCGCTGAATTTTGGACTCGGCTGCTGACAAAATGTTCCAAACACACCCCATGCACAACTCCACCGGGGAAGGTGCGAGAAAGGAGTTCTGTTGGTAGTTTTTACAGTACCCCGGTAGGCAGCTGAAAGGCACCACAAAACTTGTTGTACCTGCTTTCTGGGCTGAGATGGAGAATCGCTGAATTTTGGACTCGGCTGCTGACAAAATGTTCCAAACACACCCCATGCACAACTCCTCCGGGGAAGGTGCCAGAAACGAGTTCTGTTGGTAGTTTTTACACTACCCCGGTAGGCAGCTGAAAGGCACCACAAAACTTGTTGTACCTGCTTTCTGGGCTGAGATGGGGAATGGCTGAATTTTGGACTCGGCTGGTAACAAAATGTTCCAAACACACCCCATGCACAACTCCACCGGGGAAGGTGCCAGAAACGAGTTCTGTTGGTAGTTTTTACACTATCCCGGTAGGCAGCTGAAAGGCACCACAAAACTTGTTCTACCTGCTTTCTGGGCTGAGATGGGGATCAGCTGAAGTTTGGACTTGGCTCCTGACAAAATGTTCCAAACACACCCCATGCACAACTCCACCGGGGAAGGGGCCAGAAACGAGTTCTGTTGGTAGTTTTTACACTACCCCGGTAGGCAGCTGAAAGGCACCACAAAACTTGTTGTACCTGCTTTCTGGGCTGAGATGGGGAACAGCTGAATTTTGGACTCGGCTGCTGACAAAATGTTCCAAACACACCCCATGCACAGCTCCACCGGCAAAGGTGCCAGAAACGAGTTCTGTTGGTAGTTTTTACAGTACCCCGGTAGGCAGCTGAAAGGCACCAGAAAACTTGTTCTACCTGCTTTCTGGGCTGAGATGAGGAACGGCTGAATTTTGGACTCGGCTGCTGACAAAATGTTCCAAACACACCCCATGCACAACTCCACCGGGGAAGGTGCCAGAAACGAGTTCTGTTGGTAGTTTTTACAGTACCCCGGTAGGCAGCTGAAAGGCACCACAAAACTTGTTCTACCTGCTTTCTGGGCAGAGATGGGGAACGGCTGAATTTTGGACTCGGCTGGTGAAAAAATGTTCCAAACACACCCCATGCACACCTCCACCGGGAAGGTGCCAGAAACGAGTTCTGTTGGTAGTTTTTACACTACCCCGGTAGGCAGCTGAAAGGCACCACAAAAGTTTTGCTACCTGCTTTCTGGGCTGAGATGGGGAATCGCTGAATTTTGGACTCGGCTGCTGACAAAATGTTCCAAACACACCCCATGCACAACTCCACCGGGGAAGGTGCCAGAAACGAGTTCTGTTGGTAGTTTTTACACTACCCCGGTAGGCAGCTGAAAGGCACCACAAAACTTGTTCTACCTGCTTTCTGGGCTGAGATGGAGAATCGCTGAATTTTGGACTCGGCTGGTGACAAAATGTTCCAAACACACCCCATGCACAACTCCACCGGGGAAGGTGCGAGAAAGGAGTTCTGTTGGTAGTTTTTACAGTACCCCGGTAGGCAGCTGAAAGGCACCACAAAACTTGTTGTACCTGCTTTCTGGGCTGAGATGGAGAATCGCTGAATTTTGGACTCGGCTGCTGACAAAATGTTCCAAACACACCCCATGCACAACTCCACCGGGGAAGGTGCCAGAAACGAGTTCTGTTGGTAGTTTTTACACTACCCCGGTAGGCAGCTGAAAGGCACCACAAAAGTTTTTCTACCTGCTTTCTGGGCTGAGATGGGGAACGGCTGAATTTTGGACTCGGCTGGTAACAAAATGTTCCAAACACACCCCATGCACAACTCCACCGGGGAAGGTGCCAGAAACGAGTTCTGTTGGTAGTTTTTACACTATCCCGGTAGGCAGCTGAAAGGCACCACAAAACTTGTTCTACCTGCTTTCTGGGCTGAGATGGGGATCAGCTGAAGTTTGGACTCGGCTGGTGACAAAATGTTCCAAACACACCCCATGCACAACTCCACCGGGGAAGGTGCCAGAAACGAGTTCTGTTGGTAGTTTTTACACTACCCCGGTAGGCAGCTGAAAGGCACCACAAAACTTGTTGTACCTGCTTTCTGGGCTGAGATGGGGAACAGCTGAATTTTGGACTCGGCTGCTGACAAAATGTTCCAAACACACCCCATGCACAGCTCCACCGGGGAAGGTGCCAGAAACGAGTTCTGTTGGTAGTTTTTACACTACCCCGGTAGGCAGCTGAAAGGCACCACAAAACTTGTTGTACCTGCTTTCTGGGCTGAGATGAGGAACGGCTGAATTTTGGACTCGGCTGCTGACAAAATGTTCCAAACACACCCCATGCACAACTCCACCGGGGAAGGTGCCAGAAACGAGTTCTGTTGGTAGTTTTTACAGTACCCCGGTAGGCAGCTGAAAGGCACCACAAAACTTGTTCTACCTGCTTTCTGGGCAGAGATGGGGAACGGCTGAATTTTGGACTCGGCTGGTGAAAAAATGTTCCAAACACACCCCATGCACACCTCCACCGGGAAGGTGCGAGAAACGAGTTCTGTTGGTAGTTTTTACACTACCCCGGTAGGCAGCTGAAAGGCACCACAAAAGTTTTGCTACCTGCTTTCTGGGCTGAGATGGGGAATCGCTGAATTTTGGACTCGGCTGGTGAAAAAATGTTCCAAACACACCCCATGCACAACTCCACCGGGGAAGGTGCCAGAAACGAGTTCTGTTGGTAGTTTTTACACTACCCCGGTAGGCAGCTGAAAGGCACCACAAAACTTGTTCTACCTGCTTTCTGGGCTGAGATGGGGAATCGCTGAATTTTGGACTCGGCTGGTGACAAAATGTTCCAAACACACCCCATGCACAACTCCACCGGGGAAGGTGCGAGAAAGGAGTTCTGTTGGTAGTTTTTACAGTACCCCGGTAGGCAGCTGAAAGGCACCACAAAACTTGTTGTACCTGCTTTCTGGGCTGAGATGGAGAATCGCTGAATTTTGGACTCGGCTGCTGACAAAATGTTCCAAACACACCCCATGCACAACTCCACCGGGGAAGGTGCCAGAAACGAGTTCTGTTGGTAGTTTTTACACTACCCCGGTAGGCAGCTGAAAGGCACCACAAAACTTGTTGTACCTGCTTTCTGGGCTGAGATGGGGAACGGCTGAATTTTGGACTCGGCTGGTAACAAAATGTTCCAAACACACCCCATGCACAACTCCACCGGGGAAGGTGCCAGAAACGAGTTCTGTTGGTAGTTTTTACACTATCCCGGTAGGCAGCTGAAAGGCACCACAAAACTTGTTCTACCTGCTTTCTGGGCTGAGATGGGGATCAGCTGAAGTTTGGACTCGGCTGGTGACAAAATGTTCCAA
This sequence comes from Falco cherrug, assembly GCF_023634085.1. Classification (NCBI taxonomy): domain Eukaryota; kingdom Metazoa; phylum Chordata; class Aves; order Falconiformes; family Falconidae; genus Falco; species Falco cherrug. Next base: position 106,302 of record NW_026599524.1, on the reverse strand, counting down.
ACACACCCCATGCACAACTCCACCGGGGAAGGTGCCAGAAACGAGTTCTGTTGGTAGTTTTTACAGTACCCCGGTAGGCAGCTGAAAGGCACCACAAAACTTGTTGTACCTGCTTTCTGGGCTGAGATGGGGAACAGCTGAATTTTGGACTCGGCTGCTGACAAAATGTTCCAAACACACCCCATGCACAGCTCAACCGGCAAAGGTGCCAGAAACGAGTTCTGTTGGTAGTTTTTACACTACCCCGGTAGGCAGCTGAAAGGCACCACAAAACTTGTTCTACCTGCTTTCTGGGCTGAGATGGGGAACAGCTGAATTTTGGACTCGGCTGGTGAAAAAATGTTCCAAACACACCCCATGCACACCTCCACCGGGGAAGGTGCCAGAAACGAGTTCTGTTGGTAGTTTTTACAGTACCCCGGTAGGCAGCTGAAAGGCACCACAAAAGTTTTGCTACCTGCTTTCTGGGCTGAGATGGGGATCAGCTGAAGTTTGGACTTGGCTCCTGACAAAATGTTCCAAACACACCCCATGCACAACTCCACCGGGGAAGGGGCCAGAAACGAGTTCTGTTGGTAGTTTTTACACTACCCCGGTAGGCAGCTGAAAGGCACCACAAAACTTGTTGTACCTGCTTTCTGGGCTGAGATGGGGAACAGCTGAATTTTGGACTCGGCTGCTGACAAAATGTTCCAAACACACCCCATGCACAGCTCCACCGGGGAAGGTGCCAGAAACGAGTTCTGTTGGTAGTTTTTACACTACCCCGGTAGGCAGCTGAAAGGCACCACAAAACTTGTTGTACCTGCTTTCTGGGCTGAGATGAGGAACGGCTGAATTTTGGACTCGGCTGCTGACAAAATGTTCCAAACACACCCCATGCACAACTCCACCGGGGAAGGTGCCAGAAACGAGTTCTGTTGGTAGTTTTTACAGTACCCCGGTAGGCAGCTGAAAGGCACCACAAAACTTGTTCTACCTGCTTTCTGGGCAGAGATGGGGAACGGCTGAATTTTGGACTCGGCTGGTGAAAAAATGTTCCAAACACACCCCATGCACACCTCCACCGGGAAGGTGCCAGAAACGAGTTCTGTTGGTAGTTTTTACACTACCCCGGTAGGCAGCTGAAAGGCACCACAAAAGTTTTGCTACCTGCTTTCTGGGCTGAGATGGGGAATCGCTGAATTTTGGACTCGGCTGGTGAAAAAATGTTCCAAACACACCCCATGCACAACTCCACCGGGGAAGGTGCCAGAAACGAGTTCTGTTGGTAGTTTTTACACTACCCCGGTAGGCAGCTGAAAGGCACCACAAAACTTGTTGTACCTGCTTTCTGGGCTGAGATGGGGAACAGCTGAATTTTGGACTCGGCTGCTGACAAAATGTTCCAAACACACCCCATGCACAGCTCCACCGGGGAAGGTGCCAGAAACGAGTTCTGTTGGTAGTTTTTACACTACCCCGGTAGGCAGCTGAAAGGCACCACAAAACTTGTTGTACCTGCTTTCTGGGCTGAGATGAGGAACGGCTGAATTTTGGACTCGGCTGCTGACAAAATGTTCCAAACACACCCCATGCACAACTCCACCGGGGAAGGTGCCAGAAACGAGTTCTGTTGGTAGTTTTTACAGTACCCTGGTAGGCAGCTGAAAGGCACCACAAAAGTTTTTCTACCTGCTTTCTGGGCTGAGATGGGGAACGGCTGAATTTTGGACTCGGCTGCTGACAAAATGTTCCAAACACACCCCATGCACAACTCCACCGGGGAAGGTGCCAGAAACGAGTTCTGTTGGTAGTTTTTACACTATCCCGGTAGGCAGCTGAAAGGCACCACAAAACTTGTTCTACCTGCTTTCTGGGCTGAGATGGGGATCAGCTGAAGTTTGGACTCGGCTGGTGACAAAATGTTCCAAACACACCCCATGCACAACTCCACCGGAGAAGGTGCCAGAAACGAGTTCTGTTGGTAGTTTTTACACTACCCCGGTAGGCAGCTGAAAGGCACCACAAAACTTGTTGTACCTGCTTTCTGGGCTGAGATGGGGAACAGCTGAATTTTGGACTCGGCTGCTGACAAAATGTTCCAAACACACCCCATGCACAGCTCAACCGGCAAAGGTGCCAGAAACGAGTTCTGTTGGTAGTTTTTACACTACCCCGGTAGGCAGCTGAAAGGCACCACAAAACTTGTTGTACCTGCTTTCTGGGCTGAGATGAGGAACGGCTGAATTTTGGACTCGGCTGGTGACAAAATGTTCCAAACACACCCCATGCACACCTCCACCGGGGAAGGTGCCAGAAACGAGTTCTGTTGGTAGTTTTTACAGTACCCCGGTAGGCAGCTGAAAGGCACCACAAAACTTGTTGTACCTGCTTTCTGGGCAGAGATGGGGAACGGCTGAATTTTGGACTCGGCTGGTGAAAAAATGTTCCAAACACACCCCATGCACACCTCCACCGGGAAGGTGCGAGAAACGAGTTCTGTTGGTAGTTTTTACACTACCCCGGTAGGCAGTTGAAAGGCACCACAAAAGTTTTGCTACCTGCTTTCTGGGCTGAGATGGGGAATCGCTGAATTTTGGACTCGGCTGGTGAAAAAATGTTCCAAACACACCCCATGCACACCTCCACCAGGAAGGTGCGAGAAATGAGTTCTGTTGGTAGTTTTTACACTACCCCGGTAAGCAGCTGAAAGGCACCACAAAAGTTTTGCTACCTGCTTTCTGGGCTGAGATGGGGAATCGCTGAATTTTGGACTCGGCTGGTGAAAAAATGTTCCAAACACACCCCATGCACAACTCCACCGGGGAAGGTGCCAGAAACGAGTTCTGTTGGTAGTTTTTACAGTACCCCGGTAGGCAAGAGAAAGGCACCACAAAACTTGTTCTACCTGCTTTCTGGGCTGAGATGGAGAATCGCTGAATTTTGGACTCGGCTGGTGACAAAATGTTCCAAACACACCCCATGCACAACTCCACCGGGGAAGGTGCGAGAAACGAGTTCTGTTGGTAGTTTTTACAGTACCCCGGTAGGCAGCTGAAAGGCACCACAAAACTTGTTGTACCTGCTTTCTGGGCTGAGATGGGGAACGGCTGAATTTTGGACTCGGCTGGTAACAAAATGTTCCAAACACACCCCATGCACAACTCCACCGGGGAAGGTGCCAGAAACGAGTTCTGTTGGTAGTTTTTACAGTACCCCGGTAGGCAGCTGAAAGGCACCACAAAACTTGTTCTACCTGCTTTCTGGGCTGAGATGGGGATCAGCTGAAGTTTGGACTTGGCTCCTGACAAAATGTTCCAAACACACCCCATGCACAACTCCACCGGGGAAGGGGCCAGAAACGAGTTCTGTTGGTAGTTTTTACACTACCCCGGTAGGCAGCTGAAAGGCACCACAAAACTTGTTGTACCTGCTTTCTGGGCTGAGATGGGGAACAGCTGAATTTTGGACTCGGCTGCTGACAAAATGTTCCAAACACACCCCATGCACAGCTCCACCGGCAAAGGTGCCAGAAACGAGTTCTGTTGGTAGTTTTTACACTACCCCGGTAGGCAGCTGAAAGGCACCACAAAACTTGTTGTACCTGCTTTCTGGGCTGAGATGAGGAACGGCTGAATTTTGGACTCGGCTGGTGACAAAATGTTCCAAACACACCCCATGCACAACTCCACCGGGGAAGGTGCGAGAAAGGAGTTCTGTTGGTAGTTTTTACACTACCCCGGTAGGCAGCTGAAAGGCACCACAAAACTTGTTCTACCTGCTTTCTGGGCTGAGATGGGGAATCGCTGAATTTTGGACTCGGCTGGTGAAAAAATGTTCCAAACACACCCCATGCACAACTCCACCGGGGAAGGTGCCAGAAACCAGTTCTGTTGGTAGTTTTTACACTACCCCGGTAGGCAGCTGAAAGGCACCACAAAAGTTTTTCTACCTGCTTTCTGGGCTGAGATGGGGAATTGCTGAATTTTGGACTCGGCTGCTGACAAAATGTTCCAAACACACCCCATGCACAACTCCACCGGGGAAGGTGCCAGAAACGAGTTCTGTTGGTAGTTTTTACACTACCCCGGTAGGCAGCTGAAAGGCACCACAAAACTTGTTCTACCTGCTTTCTGGGCTGAGATGGGGAATCGCTGAATTTTGGACTCGGCTGCTGACAAAATGTTCCAAACACACCCCATGCACAACTCCTCCGGGGAAGGTGCCAGAAACGAGTTCTGTTGGTAGTTTTTACACTACCCCGGTAGGCAAGAGAAAGGCACTACAAAACTTGTTCTACCTGCTTTCTGGGCTGAGATAGAGAATAGCTGAATTTTGGACTCGGCTGCTGACAAAATGTTCCAAACACACCCCATGCACAACTCCACCGGCAAAGGTGCCAGAAACGAGTTCTTTTGGTAGTTTTTACACTACCCCGGTAGGCAGCTGAAAGGCACCACAAAAGTTTTTCTACCTGCTTTCTGGGCTGAGATGGGGATCAGCTGAATTTTGGACTCGGCTCCTGACAAAATGTTCCAAACACACCCCATGCACAACTCCACCGGGGAAGGTGCCAGAAATGAGTTCTGTTGGTAGTTTTTACACTACCCCGGTAGGCAGCTGAAAGGCACCACAAAACTTGTTGTACCTGCTTTCTGGGCAGAGATGGGGAATCGCTGAATTTTGGACTCGGCTTGTGACAAAATGTTCCAAACACACCCCATGCACAACTCCACCGGGGAAGGTGCCAGAAACGAGTTCTGTTGGTAGTTTTTACACTACCCTGGTAGGCAGCTGAAAGGCACCACAAAACTTGTTGTACCTGCTTTCTGGGCTGAGATGGGGAACGGCTGAATTTTGGACTCGGCTGGTAACAAAATGTTCCAAACACACCCCATGCACAACTCCACCGGGGAAGGTGCCAGAAACGAGTTCTGTTGGTAGTTTTTACAGTACCCCGGTAGGCAGCTGAAAGGCACCACAAAACTTGTTCTACCTGCTTTCTGGGCTGAGATGGGGATCAGCTGAAGTTTGGACTTGGCTCCTGACAAAATGTTCCAAACACACCCCATGCACAACTCCACCGGGGAAGGGGCCAGAAACGAGTTCTGTTGGTAGTTTTTACACTACCCCGGTAGGCAGCTGAAAGGCACCACAAAACTTGTTGTACCTGCTTTCTGGGCTGAGATGGGGAACAGCTGAATTTTGGACTCGGCTGCTGACAAAATGTTCCAAACACACCCCATGCACAACTCCACCGGGGAAGGTGCCAGAAACGAGTTCTGTTGGTAGTTTTTACACTACCCCGGTAGGCAGCTGAAAGGCACCACAAAACTTGTTGTACCTGCTTTCTGGGCTGAGATGAGGAACGGCTGAATTTTGGACTCGGCTGGTGACAAAATGTTCCAAACACACCCCATGCACAACTCCACCGGGGAAGGTGCCAGAAACGAGTTCTGTTGGTAGTTTTTACACTACCCCGGTAGGCAGCTGAAAGGCACCACAAAACTTGTTCTACCTGCTTTCTGGGCTGAGATGGGGAATCGCTGAATTTTGGACTCGGCTGGTGAAAAAATGTTCCAAACACACCCCATGCACACCTCCACCGGGGAAGGTGCCAGAAACGAGTTCTGTTGGTAGTTTTTACACTACCCCGGTAGGCAGCTGAAAGGCACCACAAAAGTTTTGCTGCCTGCTTTCTGGGCTGAGATGGGGAATTGCTGAATTTTGGACTCGGCTGGTGAAAAAATGTTCCAAACACACCCCATGCACACCTCCACCGGGGAAGGTGCCAGAAACGAGTTCTGTTGGTAGTTTTTACACTACCCCGGTAGGCAAGAGAAAGGCACCACAAAACTTGTTCTACCTGCTTTCTGGGCTGAGATGGAGAATCGCTGAATTTTGGACTCGGCTGCTGACAAAATGTTCCAAACACACCCCATGCACAACTCCACCGGGGAAGGTGCGAGAAAGGAGTTCTGTTGGTAGTTTTTACAGTACCCCGGTAGGCAGCTGAAAGGCACCACAAAACTTGTTCTACCTGCTTTCTGGGCTGAGATGGGGAATCGCTGAATTTTGGACTCGGCTGCTGACAAAATGTTCCAAACACACCCCATGCACAACTCCTCCGGGGAAGGTGCCAGAAACGAGTTCTGTTGGTAGTTTTTACAGTACCCCGGTAGGCAAGAGAAAGGCACTACAAAACTTGTTCTACCTGCTTTCTGGGCTGAGATAGAGAATAGCTGAATTTTGGACTCGGCTGCTGACAAAATGTTCCAAACACACCCCATGCACAACTCCACCGGCAAAGGTGCCAGAAACGAGTTCTTTTGGTAGTTTTTACACTACCCCGGTAGGCAGCTGAAAGGCACCACAAAAGTTTTTCTACCTGCTTTCTGGGCTGAGATGGGGATCAGCTGAATTTTGGACTCGGCTCCTGACAAAATGTTCCAAACACACCCCATGCACAGCTCCACCGGCAAAGGTGCCAGAAACGAGTTCTGTTGGTAGTTTTTACACTACCCCGGTAGGCAGCTGAAAGGCACCACAAAATTTGTTGTACCTGCTTTCTGGGCAGAGATGGGGAATGGCTGAATTTTGGACTCGGCTGCTGACAAAATGTTCCAAACACACCCCATGCACAACTCCACCGGGGAAGGTGCCAGAAACGAGTTCTGTTGGTAGTTTTTACACTACCCTGGTAGGCAGCTGAAAGGCACCACAAAAGTTGTTCTACCTGCTTTCTGGGCTGAGATGGGGAATGGCTGAATTTTGGTCTCGGCTGCTGACAAAATGTTCCAAACACACCCCATGCACAGCTCCACCGGGGAAGGTACCAGAAACGAGTTCTGTTGGTAGTTTTTACACTACCCCGGTAGGCAGCTGAAAGGCACCACAAAACTTGTTGTACCTGCTTTCTGGGCTTAGATGGGGAACAGCTGAATTTTGGACTCGGCTGCTGACAAAATGTTCCAAACACACCCCATGCACAGCTCCACCGGCAAAGGTGCCAGAAACGAGTTCTGTTGGTAGTTTTTACAGTACCCCGGTAGGCAGCTGAAAGGCACCACAAAACTTGTTGTACCTGCTTTCTGGGCAGAGATGGGGAACGGCTGAATTTTGGACTCGGCTGGTGAAAAAATGTTCCAAACACACCCCATGCACACCTCCACCGGGAAGGTGCGAGAAACGAGTTCTGTTGGTAGTTTTTACACTACCCCGGTAGGCAGCTGAAAGGCACCACAAAAGTTTTTCTACCTGCTTTCTGGGCTGAGATGGGGAATCGCTGAATTTTGAACTCGGCTGGTGAAAAAATGTTCCAAACACACCCCATGCACAACTCCACCGGGGAAGGTGCCAGAAACGAGTTCTGTTGGTAGTTTTTACAGTACCCCGGTAGGCAAGAGAAAGGCACCACAAAACTTGTTCTACCTGCTTTCTGGGCTGAGATGGAGAATCGCTGAATTTTGGACTTGGCTGGTGACAAAATGTTCCAAACACACCCCATGCACAACTCCACCGGGGAAGGGGCCAGAAACGAGTTCTGTTGGTAGTTTTTACACTACCCCGGTAGGCAGCTGAAAGGCACCACAAAAGTTTTGCTACCTGCTTTCTGGGCTGAGATGGGGAACAGCTGAATTTTGGACTCGGCTGGTGACAAAATGTTCCAAACACACCCCATGCACAGCTCCACCGGCAAAGGTGCCAGAAACGAGTTCTGTTGGTAGTTTTTACACTACCCCGGTAGGCAGCTGAAAGGCACCACAAAACTTGTTGTACCTGCTTTCTGGGCAGAGATGGGGAACAGCTGAATTTTGGACTCGGCTGGTGACAAAATGTTCCAAACACACCCCATGCACAGCTCCACCGGGGAAGGTGCCAGAAACGAGTTCTGTTGGTAGTTTTTACACTACCCCGGTAGGCAGCTGAAAGGCACCACAAAAGTTTTGCTGCCTGCTTTCTGGGCTGAGATGGGGAATTGCTGAATTTTGGACTCGGCTGGTGAAAAAATGTTCCAAACACACCCCATGCACACCTCCACCGGGGAAGGTGCCAGAAACGAGTTCTGTTGGTAGTTTTTACACTACCCCGGTAGGCAAGAGAAAGGCACCACAAAACTTGTTCTACCTGCTTTCTGGGCTGAGATGGGGAATAGCTGAATTTTGGACTCGGCTGGTAACAAAATGTTCCAAACACACCCCATGCACAGCTCCACCGGCAAAGGTGCCAGAAACGAGTTCTGTTGGTAGTTTTTACACTACCCCGGTAGGCAGCTGAAAGGCACCACAAAACTTGTTCTACCTGCTTTCTGGGCTGAGATGGGGAATCGCTGAATTTTGGACTCGGCTGGTGAAAAAATGTTCCAAACACACCCCATGCACAACTCCACCGGGGAAGGTGCCAGAAACGAGTTCTGTTGGTAGTTTTTACAGTACCCCGGTAGGCAGCTGAAAGGCACCACAAAACTTGTTCTACCTGCTTTCTGGGCTGAGATGGGGATCAGCTGAAGTTTGGACTTGGCTCCTGACAAAATGTTCCAAACACACCCCATGCACAACTCCACCGGGGAAGGGGCCAGAAACGAGTTCTGTTGGTAGTTTTTACACTACCCCGGTAGGCAGCTGAAAGGCACCACAAAACTTGTTGTACCTGCTTTCTGGGCTGAGATGGGGAACAGCTGAATTTTGGACTCGGCTGCTGACAAAATGTTCCAAACACACCCCATGCACAACTCCACCGGGGAAGGTGCCAGAAACGAGTTCTGTTGGTAGTTTTTACACTACCCCGGTAGGCAGCTGAAAGGCACCACAAAACTTGTTGTACCTGCTTTCTGGGCTGAGATGAGGAACGGCTGAATTTTGGACTCGGCTGGTGACAAAATGTTCCAAACACACCCCATGCACAACTCCACCGGGGAAGGTGCCAGAAACGAGTTCTGTTGGTAGTTTTTACACTACCCCGGTAGGCAGCTGAAAGGCACCACAAAACTTGTTCTACCTGCTTTCTGGGCTGAGATGGGGAATCGCTGAATTTTGGACTCGGCTGGTGAAAAAATGTTCCAAACACACCCCATGCACACCTCCACCGGGGAAGGTGCCAGAAACGAGTTCTGTTGGTAGTTTTTACACTACCCCGGTAGGCAGCTGAAAGGCACCACAAAAGTTTTGCTGCCTGCTTTCTGGGCTGAGATGGGGAATTGCTGAATTTTGGACTCGGCTGGTGAAAAAATGTTCCAAACACACCCCATGCACACCTCCACCGGGGAAGGTGCCAGAAACGAGTTCTGTTGGTAGTTTTTACACTACCCCGGTAGGCAAGAGAAAGGCACCACAAAACTTGTTCTACCTGCTTTCTGGGCTGAGATGGAGAATCGCTGAATTTTGGACTCGGCTGCTGACAAAATGTTCCAAACACACCCCATGCACAACTCCACCGGGGAAGGTGCGAGAAAGGAGTTCTGTTGGTAGTTTTTACAGTACCCCGGTAGGCAGCTGAAAGGCACCACAAAACTTGTTCTACCTGCTTTCTGGGCTGAGATGGGGAATCGCTGAATTTTGGACTCGGCTGCTGACAAAATGTTCCAAACACACCCCATGCACAACTCCTCCGGGGAAGGTGCCAGAAACGAGTTCTGTTGGTAGTTTTTACAGTACCCCGGTAGGCAAGAGAAAGGCACTACAAAACTTGTTCTACCTGCTTTCTGGGCTGAGATAGAGAATAGCTGAATTTTGGACTCGGCTGCTGACAAAATGTTCCAAACACACCCCATGCACAACTCCACCGGCAAAGGTGCCAGAAACGAGTTCTTTTGGTAGTTTTTACACTACCCCGGTAGGCAGCTGAAAGGCACCACAAAAGTTTTTCTACCTGCTTTCTGGGCTGAGATGGGGATCAGCTGAATTTTAGACTCGGCTCCTGACAAAATGTTCCAAACACACCCCATGCACAACTCCACCGGGGAAGGTGCCAGAAATGAGTTCTGTTGGTAGTTTTTACACTACCCCGGTAGGCAGCTGAAAGGCACCACAAAACTTGTTGTACCTGCTTTCTGGGCAGAGATGGGGAATGGCTGAATTTTGGACTCGGCTGCTGACAAAATGTTCCAAACACACCCCATGCACAACTCCACCGGGGAAGGTGCCAGAAACGAGTTCTGTTGGTAGTTTTTACACTACCCTGGTAGGCAGCTGAAAGGCACCACAAAAGTTGTTCTACCTGCTTTCTGGGCTGAGATGGGGAATGGCTGAATTTTGGTCTCGGCTGCTGACAAAATGTTCCAAACACACCCCATGCACAGCTCCACCGGGGAAGGTACCAGAAACGAGTTCTGTTGGTAGTTTTTACACTACCCCGGTAGGCAGCTGAAAGGCACCACAAAACTTGTTGTACCTGCTTTCTGGGCTTAGATGGGGAACAGCTGAATTTTGGACTCGGCTGCTGACAAAATGTTCCAAACACACCCCATGCACAGCTCCACCGGCAAAGGTGCCAGAAACGAGTTCTGTTGGTAGTTTTTACAGTACCCCGGTAGGCAGCTGAAAGGCACCACAAAACTTGTTGTACCTGCTTTCTGGGCAGAGATGGGGAACGGCTGAATTTTGGACTCGGCTGGTGAAAAAATGTTCCAAACACACCCCATGCACACCTCCACCGGGAAGGTGCGAGAAACGAGTTCTGTTGGTAGTTTTTACACTACCCCGGTAGGCAGCTGAAAGGCACCACAAAAGTTTTTCTACCTGCTTTCTGGGCTGAGATGGGGAATCGCTGAATTTTGAACTCGGCTGGTGAAAAAATGTTCCAAACACACCCCATGCACAACTCCACCGGGGAAGGTGCCAGAAACGAGTTCTGTTGGTAGTTTTTACAGTACCCCGGTAGGCAAGAGAAAGGCACCACAAAACTTGTTCTACCTGCTTTCTGGGCTGAGATGGAGAATCGCTGAATTTTGGACTTGGCTGGTGACAAAATGTTCCAAACACACCCCATGCACAACTCCACCGGGGAAGGGGCCAGAAACGAGTTCTGTTGGTAGTTTTTACACTACCCCGGTAGGCAGCTGAAAGGCACCACAAAACTTGTTGTACCTGCTTTCTGGGCTGAGATGGGGAACAGCTGAATTTTGGACTCGGCTGGTGACAAAATGTTCCAAACACACCCCATGCACAGCTCCACCGGCAAAGGTGCCAGAAACGAGTTCTGTTGGTAGTTTTTACAGTACCCCGGTAGGCAGCTGAAAGGCACCACAAAACTTGTTGTACCTGCTTTCTGGGCAGAGATGGGGAACGGCTGAATTTTGGACTCGGCTGGTGAAAAAATGTTCCAAACACACCCCATGCACACCTCCACCGGGAAGGTGCGAGAAACGAGTTCTGTTGGTAGTTTTTACACTACCCCGGTAGGCAGCTGAAAGGCACCACAAAAGTTTTTCTACCTGCTTTCTGGGCTGAGATGGGGAATCGCTGAATTTTGAACTCGGCTGGTGAAAAAATGTTCCAAACACACCCCATGCACAACTCCACCGGGGAAGGTGCCAGAAACGAGTTCTGTTGGTAGTTTTTACAGTACCCCGGTAGGCAAGAGAAAGGCACCACAAAACTTGTTCTACCTGCTTTCTGGGCTGAGATGGAGAATCGCTGAATTTTGGACTTGGCTGGTGACAAAATGTTCCAAACACACCCCATGCACAACTCCACCGGGGAAGGGGCCAGAAACGAGTTCTGTTGGTAGTTTTTACACTACCCCGGTAGGCAGCTGAAAGGCACCACAAAACTTGTTGTACCTGCTTTCTGGGCTGAGATGGGGAACAGCTGAATTTTGGACTCGGCTGGTGACAAAATGTTCCAAACACACCCCATGCACAGCTCCACCGGCAAAGGTGCCAGAAACGAGTTCTGTTGGTAGTTTTTACACTACCCCGGTAGGCAGCTGAAAGGCACCACAAAACTTGTTGTACCTGCTTTCTGGGCAGAGATGGGGAACAGCTGAATTTTGGACTCGGCTGGTGACAAAATGTTCCAAACACACCCCATGCACAGCTCCACCGGGGAAGGTGCCAGAAACGAGTTCTGTTGGTAGTTTTTACACTACCCCGGTAGGCAGCTGAAAGGCACCACAAAAGTTTTGCTGCCTGCTTTCTGGGCTGAGATGGGGAATTGCTGAATTTTGGACTCGGCTGGTGAAAAAATGTTCCAAACACACCCCATGCACACCTCCACCGGGGAAGGTGCCAGAAACGAGTTCTGTTGGTAGTTTTTACACTACCCCGGTAGGCAAGAGAAAGGCACCACAAAACTTGTTCTACCTGCTTTCTGGGCTGAGATGGGGAATAGCTGAATTTTGGACTCGGCTGGTAACAAAATGTTCCAAACACACCCCATGCACAGCTCCACCGGCAAAGGTGCCAGAAACGAGTTCTGTTGGTAGTTTTTACACTACCCCGGTAGGCAGCTGAAAGGCACCACAAAACTTGTTCTACCTGCTTTCTGGGCTGAGATGGGGAATCGCTGAATTTTGGACTCGGCTGGTGAAAAAATGTTCCAAACACACCCCATGCACAACTCCACCGGGGAAGGTGCCAGAAACGAGTTCTGTTGGTAGTTTTTACACTACCCCGGTAGGCAGCTGAAAGGCACCACAAAACTTGTTGTACCTGCTTTCTGGGCAGAGATGGGGAACGGCTGAATTTTGGACTCGGCTGGTGACAAAATGTTCCAAACACACCCCATGCACAACTCCACCGGGGAAGGTGCCAGAAACGAGTTCTGTTGGTAGTTTTTACACTACCCCGGTAGGCAGCTGAAAGGCACCACAAAACTTGTTCTACCTGCTTTCTGGGCTGAGATGGGGAATCGCTGAATTTTGGACTCGGCTGCTGACAAAATGTTCCAAACACACCCCATGCACAACTCCACCGGGGAAGGTGCCAGAAACGAGTTCTGTTGGTAGTTTTTACACTACCCCGGTAGGCAGCTGAAAGGCACCACAAAACTTGTTCTACCTGCTTTCTGGGCTGAGATAGAGAATAGCTGAATTTTGGACTCGGCTGCTGACAAAATGTTCCAAACACACCCCATGCACACCTCCACCGGGGAAGGTGCCAGAAACGAGTTCTGTTGGTAGTTTTTACACTACCCCGGTAGGCAGCTGAAAGGCACCACAAAACTTGTTCTACCTGCTTTCTGGGCTGAGATGGAGAATCGCTGAATTTTGGACTCGGCTGCTGACAAAATGTTCCAAACACACCCCATGCACAACTCCACCGGGGAAGGTGCCAGAAATGAGTTCTGTTGGTAGTTTTTACACTACCCCGGTAGGCAGCTGAAAGGCACCGCAAAACATGTTCTACCTGCTTTCTGGGCTGAGATGGGGAATCGCTGAATTTTGGACTCGGCTGCTGACAAAATGTTCCAAACACACCCCATGCACACCTCCACTGGCAAAGGCGCCAGAAACGAGTTCTGTTGGTAGTTTTTACACTACCCCGGTAGGCAGCTGAAAGGCACCACAAAACTTGTTGTACCTGCTTTCTGGGCTGAGATGGGGAACAGCTGAATTTTGGACTCGGCTGCTGACAAAATGTTCCAAACACACCCCATGCACAACTCCACCGGGGAAGGTGCCAGAAACGAGTTCTGTTGGTAGTTTTTACACTACCCCGGTAGGCAAGAGAAAGGCACTACAAAACTTGTTCTACCTGCTTTCTGGGCTGAGATGGGGAATCGCTGAATTTTGGACTCGGCTGCTGACAAAATGTTCCAAACACACCCCATGCACAACTCCACCGGGGAAGGTGCCAGAAACGAGTTCTGTTGGTAGTTTTTACACTACCCCGGTAGGCAGCTGAAAGGCACCACAAAACTTGTTGTACCTGCTTTCTGGGCAGAGATGGGGAACGGCTGAATTTTGGACTCGGCTTGTGACAAAATGTTCCAAACACACCCCATGCACAACTCCACCGGGGAAGGTGCCAGAAACGAGTTCTGTTGGTAGTTTTTACACTACCCCAGTAGGCAGCTGAAAGGCAGCACAAAACTTGTTGTACCTGCTTTCTGGGCTGAGATGAGGAACGGCTGAATTTTGGACTCGGCTGGTGACAAAATGTTCCAAACACACCCCATGCACAACTCCACCGGGGAAGGTGCCAGAAACGAGTTCTGTTGGTAGTTTTTACACTACCCCGGTAGGCAGCTGAAAGGCACCACAAAACTTGTTGTACCTGCTTTCTGGGCTGAGATGGGGAATCGCTGAATTTTGGACTCGGCTGGTGAAAAAATGTTCCAAACACACCCCATGCACACCTCCACCGGGGAAGGTGCCAGAAACGAGTTCTGTTGGTAGTTTTTACACTACCCCAGTAGGCAAGAGAAAGGCACCACAAAACTTGTTCTACCTGCTTTCTGGGCTGAGATGGAGAATCGCTGAATTTTGGACTCGGCTCCTGACAAAATGTTCCAAACACACCCCATGCACAACTCCACCGGGGAAGGTGCCAGAAACGAGTTCTGTTGGTAGTTTTTACACTACCCTGGTAGGCAGCTGAAAGGCACCACAAAAGTTGTTCTACCTGCTTTCTGGGCTGAGATGGGGAATGGCTGAATTTTGGTCTCGGCTGCTGACAAAATGTTCCAAACACACCCCATGCACAGCTCCACCGGGGAAGGTACCAGAAACGAGTTCTGTTGGTAGTTTTTACACTACCCCGGTAGGCAGCTGAAAGGCACCACAAAACTTGTTGTACCTGCTTTCTGGGCTTAGATGGGGAACAGCTGAATTTTGGACTCGGCTGCTGACAAAATGTTCCAAACACACCCCATGCACAGCTCCACCGGCAAAGGTGCCAGAAACGAGTTCTGTTGGTAGTTTTTACAGTACCCCGGTAGGCAGCTGAAAGGCACCACAAAACTTGTTGTACCTGCATTCTGGGCAGAGATGGGGAACGGCTGAATTTTGGACTCGGCTGGTGAAAAAATGTTCCAAACACACCCCATGCACACCTCCACCGGGAAGGTGCGAGAAACGAGTTCTGTTGGTAGTTTTTACACTACCCCGGTAGGCAGCTGAAAGGCACCACAAAAGTTTTTCTACCTGCTTTCTGGGCTGAGATGGGGAATCGCTGAATTTTGAACTCGGCTGGTGAAAAAATGTTCCAAACACACCCCATGCACAACTCCACCGGGGAAGGTGCCAGAAACGAGTTCTGTTGGTAGTTTTTACAGTACCCCGGTAGGCAAGAGAAAGGCACCACAAAACTTGTTCTACCTGCTTTCTGGGCTGAGATGGAGAATCGCTGAATTTTGGACTTGGCTGGTGACAAAATGTTCCAAACACACCCCATGCACAACTCCACCGGGGAAGGGGCCAGAAACGAGTTCTGTTGGTAGTTTTTACACTACCCCGGTAGGCAGCTGAAAGGCACCACAAAACTTGTTGTACCTGCTTTCTGGGCTGAGATGGGGAACAGCTGAATTTTGGACTCGGCTGGTGACAAAATGTTCCAAACACACCCCATGCACAGCTCCACCGGCAAAGGTGCCAGAAACGAGTTCTGTTGGTAGTTTTTACACTACCCCGGTAGGCAGCTGAAAGGCACCACAAAACTTGTTGTACCTGCTTTCTGGGCAGAGATGGGGAACAGCTGAATTTTGGACTCGGCTGGTGACAAAATGTTCCAAACACACCCCATGCACAGCTCCACCGGCAAAGGTGCCAGAAACGAGTTCTGTTGGTAGTTTTTACACTACCCCGGTAGGCAGCTGAAAGGCACCACAAAAGTTTTGCTGCCTGCTTTCTGGGCTGAGATGGGGAATTGCTGAATTTTGGACTCGGCTGGTGAAAAAATGTTCCAAACACACCCCATGCACACCTCCACCGGGGAAGGTGCCAGAAACGAGTTCTGTTGGTAGTTTTTACACTACCCCGGTAGGCAAGAGAAAGGCACCACAAAACTTGTTCTACCTGCTTTCTGGGCTGAGATGGGGAATAGCTGAATTTTGGACTCGGCTGGTAACAAAATGTTCCAAACACACCCCATGCACAGCTCCACCGGCAAAGGTGCCAGAAACGAGTTCTGTTGGTAGTTTTTACACTACCCCGGTAGGCAGCTGAAAGGCACCACAAAACTTGTTCTACCTGCTTTCTGGGCTGAGATGGGGAATCGCTGAATTTTGGACTCGGCTGGTGAAAAAATGTTCCAAACACACCCCATGCACAACTCCACCGGGGAAGGTGCCAGAAACGAGTTCTGTTGGTAGTTTTTACACTACCCCGGTAGGCAGCTGAAAGGCACCACAAAACTTGTTCTACCTGCTTTCTGGGCAGAGATGGGGAACGGCTGAATTTTGGACTCGGCTTGTGACAAAATGTTCCAAACACACCCCATGCACAACTCCACCGGGGAAGGTGCCAGAAACGAGTTCTGTTGGTAGTTTTTACACTACCCCAGTAGGCAGCTGAAAGGCAGCACAAAACTTGTTGTACCTGCTTTCTGGGCTGAGATGGGGAACACTGAATTTTGGACTCGGCTGCTGACAAAATGTTCCAAACACACCCCATGCACAGCTCCACCGGCAAAGGTGCCAGAAACGAGTTCTGTTGGTAGTTTTTACAGTACCCCGGTAGGCAGCTGAAAGGCACCACAAAACTTGTTCTACCTGCTTTCTGGGCTGAGATGAGGAACGGCTGAATTTTGGACTCGGCTGGTGACAAAATGTTCCAAACACACCCCATGCACAACTCCACCGGGGAAGGTGCCAGAAACGAGTTCTGTTGGTAGTTTTTACACTACCCCGGTAGGCAGCTGAAAGGCACCACAAAACTTGTTGTACCTGCTTTCTGGGCTGAGATGGGGAATCGCTGAATTTTGGACTCGGCTGGTGAAAAAATGTTCCAAACACACCCCATGCACACCTCCACCGGGGAAGGTGCCAGAAACGAGTTCTGTTGGTAGTTTTTACACTACCCCAGTAGGCAAGAGAAAGGCACCACAAAACTTGTTCTACCTGCTTTCTGGGCTGAGATGGAGAATCGCTGAATTTTGGACTCGGCTCCTGACAAAATGTTCCAAACACACCCCATGCACAACTCCACCGGGGAAGGTGCCAGAAACGAGTTCTGTTGGTAGTTTTTACAGTACCCTGGTAGGCAGCTGAAAGGCACCACAAAACTTGTTGTACCTGCTTTCTGGGCTGAGATGGGGAATCGCTGAATTTTGGACTCGGCTGGTGACAAAATGTTCCAAACACACCCCATGCACAACTCCACCGGGGAAGGTGCCAGAAACGAGTTCTGTTGGTAGTTTTTACACTACCCCGGTAGGCAGCTGAAAGGCACCACAAAACTTGTTCTACCTGCTTTCTGGGCTGAGATGGGGAATCGCTGAATTTTGGACTCGGCTGCTGACAAAATGTTCCAAACACACCCCATGCACAACTCCACCGGGGAAGGTGCCAGAAACGAGTTCTGTTGGTAGTTTTTACACTACCCCGGTAGGCAGCTGAAAGGCACCACAAAACTTGTTCTACCTGCTTTCTGGGCTGAGATAGAGAATAGCTGAATTTTGGACTCGGCTGCTGACAAAATGTTCCAAACACACCCCATGCACAACTCCACCGGCAAAGGTGCCAGCAACGAGTTCTTTTGGTAGTTTTTACACTACCCCGGTAGGCAGCTGAAAGGCACCACAAAACTTGTTCTACCTGCTTTCTGGGCTGAGATGGAGAATCGCTGAATTTTGGACTCGGCTGCTGACAAAATGTTCCAAACACACCCCATGCACAACTCCACCGGGGAAGGTGCCAGAAACGAGTTCTGTTGGTAGTTTTTACACTACCCCGGTAGGCAGCTGAAAGGCACCGCAAAACATGTTCTACCTGCTTTCTGGGCTGAGATGGGGAATCGCTGAATTTTGGACTCGGCTGCTGACAAAATGTTCCAAACACACCCCATGCACACCTCCACTGGCAAAGGCGCCAGAAACGAGTTCTGTTGGTAGTTTTTACACTACCCCGGTAGGCAGCTGAAAGGCACCACAAAACTTGTTCTACCTGCTTTCTGGGCTGAGATGGGGAATCGCTGAATTTTGGACTCGGCTGCTGACAAAATGTTCCAAACACACCCCATGCACAACTCCACCGGGGAAGGTGCCAGAAACGAGTTCTGTTGGTAGTTTTTACACTACCCCGGTAGGCAAGAGAAAGGCACTACAAAACTTGTTCTACCTGCTTTCTGGGCTGAGATGGGGAATCGCTGAATTTTGGACTCGGCTGCTGACAAAATGTTCCAAACACACCCCATGCACAACTCCACCGGGGAAGGTGCCAGAAACGAGTTCTGTTGGTAGTTTTTACACTACCCCGGTAGGCAGCTGAAAGGCACCACAAAACTTGTTGTACCTGCTTTCTGGGCTGAGATGGGGAACGGCTGAATTTTGGACTCGGCTTGTGACAAAATGTTCCAAACACACCCCATGCACAACTCCACCGGGGAAGGTGCCAGAAACGAGTTCTGTTGGTAGTTTTTACACTACCCCGGTAGGCAGCTGAAAGGCACCACAAAACTTGTTGTACCTGCTTTCTGGGCTGAGATGGGGAACAGCTGAATTTTGGACTCGGCTGCTGACAAAATGTTCCAAACACACCCCATGCACAGCTCCACCGGGGAAGGTGCCAGAAACGAGTTCTGTTGGTAGTTTTTACAGTACCCCGGTAGGCAGCTGAAAGGCACCACAAAACTTGTTCTACCTGCTTTCTGGGCTGAGATGAAGAACGGCTGAATTTTGGACTCGGCTGGTGACAAAATGTTCCAAACACACCCCATGCACAACTCCACCGGGGAAGGTGCCAGAAACGAGTTCTGTTGGTAGTTTTTACACTACCCCGGTAGGCAGCTGAAAGGCACCACAAAACTTGTTGTACCTGCTTTCTGGGCTGAGATGGGGAATCGCTGAATTTTGGACTCGGCTGGTGAAAAAATGTTCCAAACACACCCCATGCACACCTCCACCGGGGAAGGTGCCAGAAACGAGTTCTGTTGGTAGTTTTTACACTACCCCA
Organism: Falco cherrug; assembly: GCF_023634085.1. Lineage (NCBI taxonomy): Eukaryota > Metazoa > Chordata > Aves > Falconiformes > Falconidae > Falco > Falco cherrug. The sequence goes on along the minus strand of NW_026599524.1, from coordinate 87,271 downwards.
GTAGGCAAGAGAAAGGCACCACAAAACTTGTTCTACCTGCTTTCTGGGCTGAGATGGAGAATCGCTGAATTTTGGACTCGGCTCCTGACAAAATGTTCCAAACACACCCCATGCACAACTCCACCGGGGAAGGTGCCAGAAACGAGTTCTGTTGGTAGTTTTTACAGTACCCTGGTAGGCAGCTGAAAGGCACCACAAAACTTGTTGTACCTGCTTTCTGGGCTGAGATGGGGAATCGCTGAATTTTGGACTCGGCTGGTGAAAAAATGTTCCAAACACACCCCATGCACAACTCCACCGGGGAAGGTGCCAGAAACGAGTTCTGTTGGTAGTTTTTACACTACCCCGGTAGGCAGCTGAAAGGCACCACAAAACTTGTTCTACCTGCTTTCTGGGCTGAGATGGGGATCAGCTGAATTTTGGACTCGGCTGCTGACAAAATGTTCCAAACACACCCCATGCACAACTCCACCGGGGAAGGTGCCAGAAATGAGTTCTGTTGGTAGTTTTTACAGTACCCCGGTAGGCAGCTGAAAGGCACCACAAAACTTGTTCTACCTGCTTTATGGGCTGAGATGGGGAACGGCTGAATTTTGGACTCGGCTGGTAACAAAATGTTCCAAACACACCCCATGCACAGCTCCACCGGGGAAGGTGCCAGAAACGAGTTCTGTTGGTAGTTTTTACACTACCCCGGTAGGCAGCTGAAAGGCACCACAAAAGTTTTGCTACCTGCTTTCTGGGCTGAGATGGGGAACAGCTGAGTTTTGGACTCGGCTGGTGACAAAATGTTCCAAACACACCCCATGCACAACTCCACCGGGGAAGGTGCCAGAAACGAGTTCTGTTGGTAGTTTTTACACTACCCCATAGGCAGCTGAAAGGCACCACAAAAGTTTTTCTACCTGCTTTATGGGCTTAGATGGGGAATCGCTGAATTTTGGACTCGGCTGCTGACAAAATGTTCCAAACACACCCCATGCACACCTCCACCGGGGAAGGTGCCAGAAACGAGTTCTGTTGGTAGTTTTTACAGTACCCTGCTAGGCAAGAGAAAGGCACCACAAAAGTTTTGCTGCCTGCTTTCTGGGCTGAGATGGGGAATTGCTGAATTTTGGACTCGGCTGGTGACAAAATGTTCCAAACACACCCCATGCACAACTCCACCGGGGAAGGGGCCAGAAACGAGTTCTGTTGGTAGTTTTTACACTACCCCGGTAGGCAGCTGAAAGGCACCACAAAACTTGTTCTACCTGCTTTCTGGGCTGAGATGGGGAATCGCTGAATTTTGGACTCGGCTGGTGACAAAATGTTCCAAACACACCCCATGCACAACTCCACCGGGGAAGGTGCCAGAAACGAGTTCTTTTGGTAGTTTTTACACTACCCCGGTAGGCAAGAGAAAGGCACTACAAAACTTGTTCTACCTGCTTTCTGGGCTGAGATGGAGAATAGCTGAATTTTGGACTCGGCTGGTGACAAATTGTTCCAAACACACCCCATGCACAACTCCACCGGGGAAGGGGCCAGAAACGAGTTCTGTTGGTAGTTTTTACACTACCCCGGTAGGCAGCTGAAAGGCACCACAAAAGTTTTTCTACCTGCTTTCTGGGCTGAGATGGGGATCAGCTGAATTTTGGACTCGGCTGCTGACAAAATGTTCCAAACACACCCCATGCACAACTCCACCGGGGAAGGTGCCAGAAACGAGTTCTGTTGGTAGTTTTTACACTACCCCGGTAGGCAGCTGAAAGGCACCACAAAACTTGTTGTACCTGCTTTCTGGGCTGAGATGAGGAACGGCTGAATTTTGGACTCGGCTGGTGACAAAATGTTCCAAACACACCCCATGCACAACTCCACCGGGGAAGGTGCCAGAAACGAGTTCTGTTGGTAGTTTTTACACTACCCCGGTAGGCAGCTGAAAGGCACCACAAAAGTTTTGCTGCCTGCTTTCTGGGCTGAGATGGGGAATTGCTGAATTTTGGACTCGGCTGGTGAAAAAATGTTCCAAACACACCCCATGCACAACTCCACCGGGGAAGGTGCCAGAAACGAGTTCTGTTGGTAGTTTTTACACTACCCCGGTAGGCAAGAGAAAGGCACCACAAAACTTGTTCTACCTGCTTTCTGGGCTGAGATGGAGAATCGCTGAATTTTGGACTCGGCTGGTGACAAAATGTTCCAAACACACCCCATGCACAACTCCACCGGGGAAGGTGCGAGAAAGGAGTTCTGTTGGTAGTTTTTACAGTACACCGGTAGGCAGCTGAAAGGCACCACAAAACTTGTTCTACCTGCTTTCTGGGCTGAGATGGGGAATCGCTGAATTTTGGACTCGGCTGGTGAAAAAATGTTCCAAACACACCCCATGCACAACTCCACCGGGGAAGGTGCCAGAAACGAGTTCTGTTGGTAGTTTTTACACTACCCCGGTAGGCAGCTGAAAGGCACCACAAAACTTGTTGTACCTGCTTTCTGGGCAGAGATGGGGAACGGCTGAATTTTGGACTCGGCTGGTGACAAAATGTTCCAAACACACCCCATGCACAACTCCACCGGGGAAGGTGCCAGAAACGAGTTCTGTTGGTAGTTTTTACAGTACCCCGGTAGGCAGCTGAAAGGCACCACAAAACTTGTTCTACCTGCTTTCTGGGCTGAGATGGGGAATCGCTGAATTTTGGACTCGGCTGGTGACAAAATGTTCCAAACACACCCCATGCACAACTCCTCCGGGGAAGGTGCCAGAAACGAGTTCTGTTGGTAGTTTTTACACTACCCCGGTAGGCAAGAGAAAGGCACTACAAAACTTGTTCTACCTGCTTTCTGGGCTGAGATAGAGAATAGCTGAATTTTGGACTCGGCTGCTGACAAAATGTTCCAAACACACCCCATGCACAACTCCACCGGCAAAGGTGCCAGAAACGAGTTCTTTTGGTAGTTTTTACAGTACCCCGGTAGGCAGCTGAAAGGCACCACAAAACTTGTTCTACCTGCTTTCTGGGCTGAGATGGGGAACGGCTGAATTTTGGACTCGGCTTGTGACAAAATGTTCCAAACACACCCCATGCACAACTCCACCGGGAAGGTGCGAGAAACGAGTTCTGTTGGTAGTTTTTACACTACCCCAGTAGGCAAGAGAAAGGCACCACAAAAGTTTTGCTACCTGCTTTCTGGGCTGAGATGGGGAATAGCTGAATTTTGGACTCGGCTGGTGAAAAAATGTTCCAAACACACCCCATGCACAACTCCACCGGGGAAGGTGCCAGAAACGAGTTCTGTTGGTAGTTTTTACAGTACCCCGGTAGGCAGCTGAAAGGCACCACAAAACTTGTTCTACCTGCTTTCTGGGCTGAGATGGGGAATCGCTGAGTTTTGGTCTTGGCTGGTGACAAAATGTTCCAAACACACCCCATGCACAACTCCACCGGGGAAGGTGCGAGAAAGGAGTTCTGTTGGTAGTTTTTACAGTACCCCGGTAGGCAGCTGAAAGGCACCACAAAAGTTTTTCTACCTGCTTTCTGGGCTGAGATGGGGATCAGCTGAATTTTGGACTCGGCTGGTGACAAAATGTTCCAAACACACCCCATGCACAACTCCACCGGGGAAGGTGCCAGAAACGAGTTCTGTTGGTAGGTTTTACACTACCCCGGTAGGCAGCTGAAAGGCACCACAAAACTTGTTGTACCTGCTTTCTGGGCAGAGATGGGGAACGGCTGAATTTTGGACTCGGCTTGTGACAAAATGTTCCAAACACACCCCATGCACAACTCCACCGGGGAAGGTGCCAGAAACGAGTTCTGTTGGTAGTTTTTACACTACCCTGGTAGGCAGCTGAAAGGCACCACAAAACTTGTTGTACCTGCTTTCTGGGCTGAGATGGGGAACAGCTGAATTTTGGACTCGGCTGCTGACAAAATGTTCCAAACACACCCCATGCACAGCTCCACCGGCAAAGGTGCCAGAAACGAGTTCTGTTGGTAGTTTTTACAGTACCCCGGTAGGCAGCTGAAAGGCACCACAAAACTTGTTCTACCTGCTTTCTGGGCTGAGATGAGGAACGGCTGAATTTTGGACTCGGCTGGTGACAAAATGTTCCAAACACACCCCATGCACACCTCCACCGGGGAAGGTGCCAGAAACGAGTTCTGTTGGTAGTTTTTACACTACCCCGGTAGGCAGCTGAAAGGCACCACAAAACTTGTTCTACCTGCTTTCTGGGCTGAGATGGGGAATCGCTGAATTTTGGACTCGGCTGCTGACAAAATGTTCCAAACACACCCCATGCACACCTCCACCGGGGAAGGTGCCAGAAACGAGTTCTGTTGGTAGTTTTTACACTACCCCGGTAGGCAAGAGAAAGGCACCACAAAACTTGTTCTACCTGCTTTCTGGGCTGAGATGGAGAATCGCTGAATTTTGGACTCGGCTCCTGACAAAACGTTCCAAACACACCCCATGCACAACTCCACCGGGGAAGGTGCCAGAAACGAGTTCTGTTGGTAGTTTTTACAGTACCCTGGTAGGCAGCTGAAAGGCACCACAAAACTTGTTGTACCTGCTTTCTGGGCTGAGATGGGGAATCGCTGAATTTTGGACTCGGCTGCTGACAAAATGTTCCAAACACACCCCATGCACAACTCCACCGGGGAAGGTGCCAGAAACGAGTTCTTTTGGTAGTTTTTACACTACCCCGGTAGGCAGCTGAAAGGCACCACAAAACTTGTTCTACCTGCTTTCTGGGCTGAGATGGGGATCAGCTGAATTTTGGACTCGGCTGCTGACAAAATGTTCCAAACACACCCCATGCACAACTCCACCGGGGAAGGTGCCAGAAACGAGTTCTGTTGGTAGTTTTTACAGTACCCCGGTAGGCAGCTGAAAGGCACCACAAAACTTGTTCTACCTGCTTTCTGGGCTGAGATGGGGAATCGCTGAATTTTGGACTCGGCTGGTAACAAAATGTTCCAAACACACCCCATGCACAGCTCCACCGGGGAAGGTGCCAGAAACGAGTTCTGTTGGTAGTTTTTACACTACCCCGGTAGGCAGCTGAAAGGCACCACAAAAGTTTTGCTACCTGCTTTCTGGGCTGAGATGGGGAACAGCTGAGTTTTGGACTCGGCTGGTGACAAAATGTTCCAAACACACCCCATGCACACCTTCACTGGCAAAGGTGCCAGAAACGAGTTCTGTTGGTAGTTTTTACAGTACCCCGGTAGGCAGCTGAAAGGCACCACAAAACTTGTTCTACCTGCTTTCTGGGCTGAGAGGAGAATCGCTGAATTTTGGACTCGGCTGGTGAAAAAATGTTCCAAACACACCCCATGCACACCTCCACCGGGAAAGGTGCCAGAAACGAGTTCTGTTGGTAGTTTTTACCCTACCCCGGTAGGCAGCTGAAAGGCACCACAAAAGTTTTGCTACCTGCTTTCTGGGCTGAGATGGGGAATCGCTGAATTTTGGACTCGGCTGGTGACAAAATGTTCCAAACACACCCCATGCACAACTCCACCGGGGAAGGTGCCAGAAACGAGTTCTGTTGGTAGTTTTTACACTACCCCGGTAGGCAAGAGAAAGGCACTACAAAACTTGTTCTACCTGCTTTCTGGGCTGAGATGGAGAATAGCTGAATTTTGGACTCGGCTGGTGACAAAATGTTCCAAACACACCCCATGCACAACTCCACCGGGGAAGGGGCCAGAAACGAGTTCTTTTGGTAGTTTTTACACTACCCCGGTAGGCAGCTGAAAGGCACCACAAAAGTTTTTCTACCTGCTTTCTGGGCTGAGATGGGGATCAACTGAATTTTGGACTCGGCTGCTGACAAAATGTTCCAAACACACCCCATGCACAACTCCACCGGGGAAGGTGCCAGAAACGAGTTCTGTTGGTAGTTTTTACAGTACCCCGGTAGGCAGCTGAAAGGCACCACAAAACTTGTTCTACCTGCTTTCTGGGCTGAGATGGGGAATCGCTGAATTTTGGACTCGGCTGCTGACAAAATGTTCCAAACACACCCCATGCACAACTCCACCGTGGAAGGTGCCAGAAACGAGTTCTGTTGGTAGTTTTTACACTACCCCGGTAGGCAGCTGAAAGGCACCACAAAACTTGTTGTACCTGCTTTCTGGGCTGAGATGGGGAATAGCTGAATTTTGGACTCGGCTGGTAACAAAATGTTCCAAACACACCCCATGCACAACTCCACCGGGGAAGGTGCGAGAAAGGAGTTCTGTTGGTAGTTTTTACAGTACCCCGGTAGGCAGCTGAAAGGCACCACAAAACTTGTTGTACCTGCTTTCTGGGCTGAGATGGGGAACAGCTGAATTTTGGACTCGGCTCCTGACAAAATGTTCCAAACACACCCCATGCACAACTCCACAGGGGAAGGTGCCAGAAACGAGTTCTGTTGGTAGTTTTTACAGTACCCCGGTAGGCAGCTGAAAGGCACCACAAAACTTGTTCTACCTGCTTTCTGGGCTGAGATGGGGAACGGCTGAATTTTGGACTCGGCTGGTAACAAAATGTTCCAAACACACCCCATGCACAACTCCACCGGGGAAGGTGCCAGAAACGAGTTCTGTTGGTAGTTTTTACACTACCCCGGTAGGCAGCTGAAAGGCACCACAAAACTTGTTCTACCTGCTTTCTGGGCTGAGATGGGGAACAGCTGAGTTTTGGACTCGGCTGCTGACAAAATGTTCCAAACACACCCCATGCACAACTCCACCGGGGAAGGTGCCAGAAACGAGTTCTGTTGGTAGTTTTTACAGTACCCTGGTAGGCAAGAGAAAGGCACCACAAAACTTGTTCTACCTGCTTTCTGGGCTGAGAGGAGAATCACTGAATTTTGGACTCGGCTGGTGAAAAAATGTTCCAAACACACCCCATGCACAGCTCCACCGGGGAAGGTGCCAGAAACGAGTTCTGTTGGTAGTTTTTACACTACCCCGGTAGGCAGCTGAAAGGCACCACAAAAGTTTTGCTACCTGCTTTCTGGGCTGAGATGGGGAACAGCTGAGTTTTGGACTCGGCTGCTGACAAAATGTTCCAAACACACCCCATGCACAACTCCACCGGGGAAGGTGCCAGAAACGAGTTCTGTTGGTAGTTTTTACAGTACCCCGGTAGGCAGCTGAAAGGCACCACAAAACTTGTTGTACCTGCTTTCTGGGCTGAGATGGAGAATCGCTGAATTTTGGACTCGGCTGGTGACAAAATGTTCCAAACACACCCCATGCACAGCTCCACCGGGGAAGGTGCCAGAAACGAGTTCTGTTGGTAGTTTTTACACTACCCCGGTAGGCAGCTGAAAGGCACCACAAAACTTGTTCTACCTGCTTTCTGGGCTGAGATGGGGAATCGCTGAATTTTGGACTCAGCTGCTGACAAAATGTTCCAAACACACCCCATGCACAACTCCTCCGGGGAAGGTGCCAGAAACGAGTTCTGTTGGTAGTTTTTACAGTACCCCGGTAGGCAGCTGAAAGGCACCACAAAAGTTTTTCTACCTGCTTTCTGGTCTGAGATGGGGAACAGCTGAATTTTGGACTCGGCTGGTGAAAAAATGTTCCAAACACACCCCATGCACAGCTCCACCGGGGAAGGTGCCAGAAACGAGTTCTGTTGGTAGTTTTTACACTACCCCGGTAGGCAGCTGAAAGGCACCACAAAACTTGTTGTACCTGCTTTCTGGGCTGAGATGGGGATCAGCTGAATTTTGGACTCGGCTGGTAAAAAAATGTTCCAAACACACCCCATGCACAGCTCCACCGGCAAAGGTGCCAGAAACGAGTTCTGTTGGTAGTTTTTACACTACCCCGGTAGGCAGCTGAAAGGCACCACAAAAGTTGTTCTACCTGCTTTCTGGGCTGAGATGGGGATCAGCTGAATTTTGGACTCGGCTGCTGACAAAATGTTCCAAACACACCCCATGCACAACTCCACCGGGGAAGGTGCCAGAAACGAGTTCTGTTGGTAGTTTTTACACTACCCCGGTAGGCAGCTGAAAGGCACCACAAAACTTGTTCTACCTGCTTTCTGGGCTGAGATGGAGAATCGCTGAATTTTGGACTCGGCTGGTGACAAAATGTTCCAAACACAACCCATGCACAACTCCACCGGGGAAGGTGCAAGAAAGGAGTTCTGTTGGTAGTTTTTACAGTACCCCGGTAGGCAGCTGAAAGGCACCACAAAACTTGTTCTACCTGCTTTCTGGGCTGAGATGGAGAATCGCTGAATTTTGGACTCGGCTGGTGACAAAATGTTCCAAACACACCCCATGCACAGCTCCACCGGGGAAGGTGCCAGAAACGAGTTCTGTTGGTAGTTTTTACACTACCCCGGTAGGCAGCTGAAAGGCACCACAAAACTTGTTGTACCTGCTTTCTGGGCTGAGATGGGGAATCGCTGAATTTTGGACTCGGCTGCTGACAAAATGTTCCAAACACACCCCATGCACACCTTCATTGGCAAAGGTGCCAGAAACGAGTTCTGTTGGTAGTTTTTACACTACCCCGGTAGGCAAGAGAAAGGCACTACAAAACTTGTTCTACCTGCTTTCTGGGCTGAGATGGAGAATAGCTGAATTTTGGACTCGGCTGGTGACAAATTGTTCCAAACACACCCCATGCACAACTCCACCGGGGAAGGGGCCAGAAACGAGTTCTTTTGGTAGTTTTTACACTACCCCGGTAGGCAGCTGAAAGGCACCACAAAAGTTTTTCTACCTGCTTTCTGGGCTGAGATGGGGATCAGCTGAATTTTGGACTCGGCTGGTGAAAAAATGTTCCAAACACACCCCATGCACAACTCCACAGGGGAAGGTGCCAGAAACGAGTTCTGTTGGTAGTTTTTACACTACCCCGGTAGGCAGCTGAAAGGCACCACAAAACTTGTTGTACCTGCTTTCTGGGCAGAGATGGGGAACGGCTGAATTTTGGACTCGGCTGGTGACAAAATGTTCCAAACACACCCCATGCACAACTCCACCGGGGAAGGTGCCAGAAACGAGTTCTGTTGGCAGTTTTTACAGTACCCTGGTAGGCAGCTGAAAGGCACCACAAAAGTTGTTCTACCTGCTTTCTGGGCTGAGATGGGGAATAGCTGAATTTTGGACTCGGCTGGTAACAAAATGTTCCAAACACACCCCATGCACACCTCCACCGGGGAAGGTGCCAGAAACGAGTTCTGTTGGTAGTTTTTACACTACCCCGGTAGGCAGCTGAAAGGCACCACAAAAGTTTTGCTACCTGCTTTCTGGGCTGAGATGGGGAATCGCTGAATTTTGGACTCGGCTGGTGACAAAATGTTCCAAACACACCCCATGCACAGCTCCACCGGCAAAGGTGCCAGAAACGAGTTCTGTTGGTAGTTTTTACACTACCCCGGTAGGCAGCTGAAAGGCACCACAAAAGTTTTGCTACCTGCTTTCTGGGCTGAGATGGGGAATCGCTGAATTTTGGACTCGGCTGGTGACAAAATGTTCCAAACACACCGCATGCACAGCTCCACCGGCAAAGGTGCCAGAAACGAGTTCTGTTGGTAGTTTTTACAGTACCCCGGTAGGCAGCTGAAAGGCACCACAAAACTTGTTCTACCTGCTTTCTGGGCTTAGATGGGGAACAGCTGAATTTTGGACTCGGCTGGTGACAAAATGTTCCAAACACACCCCATGCACACCTCCACCGGGGAAGGTGCCAGAAACGAGTTCTGTTGGTAGTTTTTACACTACCCCGGTAGGCAGCTGAAAGGCACCACAAAAGTTTTGCTACCTGCTTTCTGGGCTGAGATGGGGAATCGCTGAATTTTGGACTCGGCTGGTGACAAAATGTTCCAAACACACCCCATGCACAACTCCACCGGGGAAGGTGCCAGAAACGAGTTCTGTTGGTAGTTTTTACACTACCCCGGTAGGCAGCTGAAAGGCACCACAAAACTTGTTGTACCTGCTTTCTGGGCTGAGATGGAGAATCGCTGAATTTTGGACTCGGCTGGTGACAAAATGTTCCAAACACACCCCATGCACAACTCCACCGGGGAAGGTGCCAGAAACGAGTTCTGTTGGTAGTTTTTACAGTACCCCGGTAGGCAGCTGAAAGGCACCACAAAACTTGTTGTACCTGCTTTCTGGGCTGAGATGGAGAATCGCTGAATTTTGGACTCGGCTGGTGACAAAATGTTCCAAACACACCCCATGCACAGCTCCACCGGGGAAGGTGCCAGAAACGAGTTCTGTTGGTAGTTTTTACACTACCCCGGTAGGCAGCTGAAAGGCACCACAAAGTTTTGCTACCTGCTTTCTGGGCTGAGATGGGGATCAGCTGAAGTTTGGACTCGGCTGCTGACAAAATGTTCCAAACACACCCCATGCACAACTCCACCGGGGAAGGTGCCAGAAACGAGTTCTGTTGGTAGTTTTTACAGTACCCTGGTAGGCAAGAGAAAGGCACCACAAAACTTGTTCTACCTGCTTTCTGGGCTGAGAGGAGAATCACTGAATTTTGGACTCGGCTGGTGAAAAAATATTCCAAACACACCCCATGCACAGCTCCACCGGGGAAGGTGCCAGAAACGAGTTCTGTTGGTAGTTTTTACACTACCCCGGTAGGCAGCTGAAAGGCACCACAAAACTTGTTGTACCTGCTTTCTGGGCTGAGATGGAGAATCGCTGAATTTTGGACTCGGCTGGTGACAAAATGTTCCAAACACACCCCATGCACAACTCCACCGGGGAAGGTGCCAGAAACGAGTTCTGTTGGTAGTTTTTACAGTACCCCGGTAGGCAGCTGAAAGGCACCACAAAACTTGTTGTACCTGCTTTCTGGGCTGAGATGGAGAATCGCTGAATTTTGGACTCAGCTGGTGATAAAATGTTCCAAACACACCCCATGCACAGCTCCACCGGGGAAGGTGCCAGAAACGAGTTCTGTTGGTAGTTTTTACACTACCCCGGTAGGCAGCTGAAAGGCACCACAAAACTTGTTCTACCTGCTTTCTGGGCTGAGATGGGGAATCGCTGAATTTTGGACTCAGCTGCTTACAAAATGTTCCAAACACACCCCATGCACAACTCCTCCGGGGAAGGTGCCAGAAACGAGTTCTGTTGGTAGTTTTTACAGTACCCCGGTAGGCAGCTGAAAGGCACCACAAAAGTTTTTCTACCTGCTTTCTGGTCTGAGATGGGGAACAGCTGAATTTTGGACTCGGCTGGTGAAAAAATGTTCCAAACACACCCCATGCACAGCTCCACCGGGGAAGGTGCCAGAAACGAGTTCTGTTGGTAGTTTTTACAGTACCCCGGTAGGCAGCTGAAAGGCACCACAAAACTTGTTGTACCTGCTTTCTGGGCTGAGATGGGGAACGGCTGAATTTTGGACTCGGCTGGTAAAAAAATGTTCCAAACACACCCCATGCACAGCTCCACCGGCAAAGGTGCCAGAAACGAGTTCTGTTGGTAGTTTTTACACTACCCCGGTAGGCAGCTGAAAGGCACCACAAAAGTTTTTCTACCTGCTTTCTGGGCTGAGATGGGGAATAGCTGAATTTTGGACTCGGCTGCTGACAAAATGTTCCAAACACACCCCATGCACAACTCCACCGGGGAAGGTGCCAGAAACGAGTTCTGTTGGTAGTTTTTACACTACCCCGGTAGGCAGCTGAAAGGCACCACAAAACTTGTTCTACCTGCTTTCTGGGCTGAGATGGAGAATCGCTGAATTTTGGACTCGGCTGGTGACAAAATGTTCCAAACACAACCCATGCACAACTCCACCGGGGAAGGTGCAAGAAAGGAGTTCTGTTGGTAGTTTTTACAGTACCCCGGTAGGCAGCTGAAAGGCACCACAAAACTTGTTCTACCTGCTTTCTGGGCTGAGATGGAGAATCGCTGAATTTTGGACTCGGCTGGTGACAAAATGTTCCAAACACACCCCATGCACAGCTCCACCGGGGAAGGTGCCAGAAACGAGTTCTGTTGGTAGTTTTTACACTACCCCGGTAGGCAGCTGAAAGGCACCACAAAACTTGTTGTACCTGCTTTCTGGGCTGAGATGGGGAATCGCTGAATTTTGGACTCGGCTGCTGACAAAATGTTCCAAACACACCCCATGCACACCTTCATTGGCAAAGGTGCCAGAAACGAGTTCTGTTGGTAGTTTTTACACTACCCCGGTAGGCAAGAGAAAGGCACTACAAAACTTGTTCTACCTGCTTTCTGGGCTGAGATGGAGAATAGCTGAATTTTGGACTCGGCTGGTGACAAATTGTTCCAAACACACCCCATGCACAACTCCACCGGGGAAGGGGCCAGAAACGAGTTCTTTTGGTAGTTTTTACACTACCCCGGTAGGCAGCTGAAAGGCACCACAAAAGTTTTTCTACCTGCTTTCTGGGCTGAGATGGGGATCAGCTGAATTTTGGACTCGGCTGGTGAAAAAATGTTCCAAACACACCCCATGCACAACTCCACAGGGGAAGGTGCCAGAAACGAGTTCTGTTGGTAGTTTTTACACTACCCCGGTAGGCAGCTGAAAGGCACCACAAAACTTGTTCTACCTGCTTTCTGGGCAGAGATGGGGAACGGCTGAATTTTGGACTCGGCTGGTGACAAAATGTTCCAAACACACCCCATGCACAACTCCACCGGGGAAGGTGCCAGAAACGAGTTCTGTTGGTAGTTTTTACAGTACCCTGGTAGGCAGCTGAAAGGCACCACAAAAGTTGTTCTACCTGCTTTCTGGGCTGAGATGGGGAATAGCTGAATTTTGGACTCGGCTGGTAACAAAATGTTCCAAACACACCCCATGCACAGCTCCACCGGGGAAGGTGCCAGAAACGAGTTCTGTTGGTAGTTTTTACACTACCCCGGTAGGCAGCTGAAAGGCACCACAAAAGTTTTGCTACCTGCTTTCTGGGCTGAGATGGGGAATCGCTGAATTTTGGACTCGGCTGGTGACAAAATGTTCCAAACACACCCCATGCACAGCTCCACCGGCAAAGGTGCCAGAAACGAGTTCTGTTGGTAGTTTTTACAGTACCCCGGTAGGCAGCTGAAAGGCACCACGAAACTTGTTCTACCTGCTTTCTGGGCTTAGATGGGGAACAGCTGAATTTTGGACTCGGCTGGTGACAAAATGTTCCAAACACACCCCATGCACACCTCCACCGGGGAAGGTGCCAGAAACGAGTTCTGTTGGTAGTTTTTACACTACCCCGGTAGGCAGCTGAAAGGCACCACAAAAGTTTTGCTACCTGCTTTCTGGGCTGAGATGGGGAATCGCTGAATTTTGGACTCGGCTGGTGACAAAATGTTCCAAACACACCCCATGCACAACTCCACCGGGGAAGGTGCCAGAAACGAGTTCTGTTGGTAGTTTTTACAGTACCCCGGTAGGCAGCTGAAAGGCACCACAAAACTTGTTCTACCTGCTTTCTGGGCTGAGAGGAGATTCACTGAATTTTGGACTCGGCTGGTGAAAAAATGTTCCAAACACACCCCATGCACAACTCCTCCGGGGAAGGTGCCAGAAACGAGTTCTGTTGGTAGTTTTTACACTACCCCGGTAGGCAGCTGAAAGGCACCACAAAACTTGTTGTACCTGCTTTCTGGGCTGAGATGGAGAATCGCTGAATTTTGGACTCGGCTGGTGACAAAATGTTCCAAACACACCCCATGCACAACTCCACCGGGGAAGGTGCCAGAAACGAGTTCTGTTGGTAGTTTTTACAGTACCCCGGTAGGCAGCTGAAAGGCACCACAAAACTTGTTGTACCTGCTTTCTGGGCTGAGATGGAGAATCGCTGAATTTTGGACTCGGCTGGTGACAAAATGTTCCAAACACACCCCATGCACAGCTCCACCGGGGAAGGTGCCAGAAACGAGTTCTGTTGGTAGTTTTTACACTACCCCGGTAGGCAGCTGAAAGGCACCACAAAACTTGTTCTACCTGCTTTCTGGGCTGAGATGGGGAATCGCTGAATTTTGGACTCAGCTGCTGACAAAATGTTCCAAACACACCCCATGCACAACTCCTCCGGGGAAGGTGCCAGAAACGAGTTCTGTTGGTAGTTTTTACAGTACCCCGGTAGGCAGCTGAAAGGCACCACAAAAGTTTTTCTACCTGCTTTCTGGTCTGAGATGGGGAACAGCTGAATTTTGGACTCGGCTGGTGAAAAAATGTTCCAAACACACCCCATGCACAGCTCCACCGGGGAAGGTGCCAGAAACGAGTTCTGTTGGTAGTTTTTACAGTACCCCGGTAGGCAGCTGAAAGGCACCACAAAACTTGTTGTACCTGCTTTCTGGGCTGAGATGGGGAACGGCTGAATTTTGGTCTCGGCTGGTAAAAAAATGTTCCAAACACACCCCATGCACAGCTCCACCGGCAAAGGTGCCAGAAACGAGTTCTGTTGGTAGTTTTTACACTACCCCGGTAGGCAGCTGAAAGGCACCACAAAAGTTTTTCTACCTGCTTTCTGGGCTGAGATGGGGATCAGCTGAATTTTGGACTCGGCTGCTGACAAAATGTTCCAAACACACCCCATGCACAACTCCACCGGGGAAGGTGCCAGAAACGAGTTCTGTTGGTAGTTTTTACACTACCCCGGTAGGCAGCTGAAAGGCACCACAAAACTTGTTCTACCTGCTTTCTGGGCTGAGATGGAGAATCGCTGAATTTTGGACTCGGCTGGTGACAAAATGTTCCAAACACAACCCATGCACAACTCCACCGGGGAAGGTGCAAGAAAGGAGTTCTGTTGGTAGTTTTTACAGTACCCCGGTAGGCAGCTGAAAGGCACCACAAAACTTGTTCTACCTGCTTTCTGGGCAGAGATGGAGAATCGCTGAATTTTGGACTCGGCTGGTGACAAAATGTTCCAAACACACCCCATGCACAGCTCCACCGGGGAAGGTGCCAGAAACGAGTTCTGTTGGTAGTTTTTACACTACCCCGGTAGGCAGCTGAAAGGCACCACAAAACTTGTTGTACCTGCTTTCTGGGCTGAGATGGGGAATCGCTGAATTTTGGACTCGGCTGCTGACAAAATGTTCCAAACACACCCCATGCACACCTTCATTGGCAAAGGTGCCAGAAACGAGTTCTGTTGGTAGTTTTTACACTACCCCGGTAGGCAAGAGAAAGGCACTACAAAACTTGTTCTACCTGCTTTCTGGGCTGAGATGGAGAATAGCTGAATTTTGGACTCGGCTGGTGACAAATTGTTCCAAACACACCCCATGCACAACTCCACCGGCAAAGGGGCCAGAAAACGAGTTCTTTTGGTAGTTTTTACACTACCCCGGTAGGCAGCTGAAAGGCACCACAAAACTTGTTCTACCTGCTTTCTGGGCTGAGATGGGGAACAGCTGAATTTTGGACTCGGCTGGTGACAAAATGTTCCAAACACACCCCATGCCACACCTCCACCGGGGAAGGTGCCAGAAACGAGTTCTGTTGGTAGTTTTTACACTACCCCGGTAGCAGCTGAAAGGCACCACAAAAGTTTTTGTTTTGCTACCTGCTTTCTGGGCTGAGATGGGGAATCGCTGAATTTTGGACTCGGCTGGTGACAAAATGTTCCAAACACACCCCATGCACAGCTCCACCGGGGAAGGTGCCAGAAACGAGTTCTGTTGGTAGTTTTTACAGTACCCCGGTAGGCAGCTGAAAGGCACCACAAAACTTGTTCTACCTGCTTTCTGGGCTGAGAGGAGAATCACTGAATTTTGGACTCGGCTGGTGAAAAAATGTTCCAAACACACCCCATGCACAGCTCCACCGGGGAAGGTGCCAGAAACGAGTTCTGTTGGTAGTTTTTTACACTACCCCGGTAGGCAGCTGAAAGGCACCACAAAACTTGTTGTACCTGCTTTCTGGGCTGAGATGGAGAATCGCTGAATTTTGGACTCGGCTGGTGACAAAATGTTCCAAACACACCCCATGCACAACTCCACCGGGGAAGGTGCCAGAAACGAGTTCTGTTGGTAGTTTTTTACAGTACCCCGGTAGGCAGCTGAAAGGCACCACAAAACTTGTTGTACCTGCTTTCTGGGCTGAGATGGAGAATCGCTGAATTTTTGGACTCGGCTGGTGACAAAATGTTCCAAACACACCCCATGCACAGCTCCACCGGGGAAGGTGCCAGAAACGAGTTCTGTTGGTAGTTTTTTACACTACCCCGGTAGGCAGCTGAAAGGCACCACAAAACTTGTTCTACCTGCTTTCTGGGCTGAGATGGGGAGAATCGCTGAATTTTGGACTCAGCTGCTGACAAAATGTTCCAAACACACCCCATGCACAACTCCTCTGGGGAAGGTGCCAGAAACGAGTTCTGTTGGTAGTTTTTACAGTACCCCGGTAGGCAGCTGAAAGGCACCACAAAAGTTTTTCTACCTGCTTTCTGGGGCTGAGATGGGGATCAGCTGAATTTTGGACTCGGCTGGTGAAAAAATGTTCCAAACACACCCCATGCACAACTCCACCGGGGAAGGTGCCAGAAACGAGTTCTGTTGGTAGTTTTTACACTACCCCGGTAGGCAGCTGAAAGGCACCACAAAACTTGTTCTACCTGCTTTCTGGGCTGAGATGGAGAATCGCTGAATTTTGGACTCGGCTGGTGACAAAATGTTCCAAACACAACCCATGCACAACTCCACCGGGGAAGGTGCAAGAAAGGAGTTCTGTTGGTAGTTTTTACAGTACCCCGGTAGGCAGCTGAAAGGCACCACAAAACTTGTTCTACCCTGCTTTCTGGGCAGAGATGGAGAATCGCTGAATTTTGGACTCGGCTGGTGACAAAATGTTCCAAACACACCCCATGCACAGCTCCACCGGGGAAGGTGCCAGAAACGAGTTCTGTTGGTAGTTTTTACACTACCCCGGTAGGCAGCTGAAAGGCACCACAAAACTTGTTGTACCTGCTTTCTGGGCTGAGATGGGGAATCGCTGAATTTTGGACTCGGCTGCTGACAAAATGTTCCAAACACACCCCATGCACACCTTCATTGGCAAAGGTGCCAGAAACGAGTTCTGTTGGTAGTTTTTACACTACCCCGGTAGGCAAGAGAAAGGCACTACAAAACTTGTTCTACCTGCTTTCTGGGCTGAGATGGAGAATAGCTGAATTTTTGGACTCGGCTGGTGACAAATTGTTCCAAACACACCCCATGCACAACTCCACCGGGGAAGGGGCCAGAAACGAGTTCTTTTGGTAGTTTTTACACTACCCCGGTAGGCAGCTGAAAGGCACCACAAAAGTTTTTTCTACCTGCTTTCTGGGCGTGAGATGGGGGATCAGCTGAATTTTGGACTCGGCTGGTGAAAAAATGTTCCAAACACACCCCATGCCACAACTCCACAGGGGAAGGTGCCAGAAACGAGTTCTGTTGGTAGTTTTTTACACTACCCCGGTAGGCAGCTGAAAGGCACCACAAAACTTGTTGTACCTGCTTTCTGGGCAGAGATGGGGAACGGCTGAATTTTGGACTCGGCTGGTGACAAAATGTTCCAAACACACCCCATGCACAACTCCACCGGGGAAGGTGCCAGAAACGAGTTCTGTTGGTAGTTTTTTACAGTACCCTGGTAGGCAGCTGAAAGGCACCACAAAAGTTGTTCTACCTGCTTTCTGGGCTGAGATGGGGAATAGCTGAATTTTGGACTCGGCTGGTAACAAAATGTTCCAAAACACACCCCATGCACACCTCCACCGGGGAAGGTGCCAGAAACGAGTTCTGTTGGTAGTTTTTTACACTACCCCGGTAGGCAGCTGAAAGGCACCACAAAAGTTTTGCTACCTGCTTTCTGGGCTGAGATGGGGAATCGCTGAATTTTGGACTCGGCTGCTGACAAAATGTTCCAAACACACCCCATGCACAGCTCCACCGGCAAAAGGTGCCAGAAACGAGTTCTGTTGGTAGTTTTTTACAGTACCCCGGTAGGCAGCTGAAAGGCACCACAAAACTTTGTTCTACCTGCTTTCTGGGCTTAGATGGGGAACAGCTGAATTTTGGACTCGGCTGGTGACAAAAAGTTCCAAACACACCCCATGCACACCTCCACCGGGGAAGGTGCCAGAAACGAGTTCTGTTGGTAGTTTTTACACTACCCCGGTAGGCAGCTGAAAGGCACCACAAAAGTTTTGCTACCTGCTTTCTGGGCTGAGATGGGGAATCGCTGAATTTTGGACTCGGCTGGTGACAAAATGTTCCAAACACACCCCATGCACAACTCCACCGGGGAAGGTGCCAGAAACGAGTTCTGTTGGTAGTTTTTTACAGTACCCCGGGTAGGCAGCTGAAAGGCACCACAAAACTTGTTCTACCTGCTTTCTGGGCTGAGATGGGGGAACGGCTGAATTTTGGACTCGGCTGGTGGACAAAATGTTCCAAACACACCCCATGCACAGCTCCACCGGGGAAGGTGCCAGAAACGAGTTCTGTTGGTAGTTTTTACACTACCCCGGTAGGCAGCTGAAAGGCACCACAAAACTTGTTGTACCTGCTTTCTGGGCTGAGATGGAGAATCGCTGAATTTTGGACTCGGCTGGTGACAAAATGTTCCAAACACACCCCATGCACAACTCCACCGGGGAAGGTGCCAGAAACGAGTTCTGTTGGTAGTTTTTACAGTACCCCGGTAGGCAGCTGAAAGGCACCACAAAACTTGTTGTACCTGCTTTCTGGGCTGAGATGGAGAATCGCTGAATTTTGGACTCGGCTGGTGACAAAATGTTCCAAACACACCCCATGCACAGCTCCACCGGGGAAGGTGCCAGAAACGAGTTCTGTTGGTAGTTTTTACACTACCCCGGTAGGCAGCTGAAAGGCACCACAAAACTTGTTCTACCTGCTTTCTGGGCTGAGATGGGGAATCGCTGAATTTTGGACTCAGCTGCTGACAAAATGTTCCAAACACACCCCATGCACAACTCCACCGGGGAAGGTGCCAGAAACGAGTTCTGTTGGTAGTTTTTACAGTACCCCGGTAGGCAGCTGAAAGGCACCACAAAACTTGTTGTACCTGCTTTCTGGGCTGAGATGGGGAACGGCTGAATTTTGGACTCGGCTGGTAAAAAAATGTTCCAAACACACCCCATGCACAGCTCCACCGGCAAAGGTGCCAGAAACGAGTTCTGTTGGTAGTTTTTACACTACCCCGGTAGGCAGCTGAAAGGCACCACAAAAGTTTTTCTACCTGCTTTCTGGGCTGAGATGGGGATCAGCTGAATTTTGGACTCGGCTGCTGACAAAATGTTCCAAACACACCCCATGCACAACTCCACCGGGGAAGGTGCCAGAAACGAGTTCTGTTGGTAGTTTTTACACTACCCCGGTAGGCAGCTGAAAGGCACCACAAAACTTGTTCTACCTGCTTTCTGGGCTGAGATGGAGAATCGCTGAATTTTGGACTCGGCTGCTGACAAAATGTTCCAAACACAACCCATGCACAACTCCACCGGGGAAGGTGCAAGAAAGGAGTTCTGTTGGTAGTTTTTACAGTACCCCGGTAGGCAGCTGAAAGGCACCACAAAACTTGTTCTACCTGCTTTCTGGGCAGAGATGGAGAATCGCTGAATTTTGGACTCGGCTGGTGACAAAATGTTCCAAACACACCCCATGCACAGCTCCACCGGGGAAGGTGCCAGAAACGAGTTCTGTTGGTAGTTTTTACACTACCCCGGTAGGCAGCTGAAAGGCACCACAAAACTTGTTGTACCTGCTTTCTGGGCTGAGATGGGGAATCGCTGAATTTTGGACTCGGCTGCTGACAAAATGTTCCAAACACACCCCATGCACACCTTCATTGGCAAAGGTGCCAGAAACGAGTTCTGTTGGTAGTTTTTACACTACCCCGGTAGGCAAGAGAAAGGCACTACAAAACTTGTTCTACCTGCTTTCTGGGCTGAGATGGAGAATAGCTGAATTTTGGACTCGGCTGGTGACAAATTGTTCCAAACACACCCCATGCTCAACTCCACCGGGGAAGGGGCCAGAAACGAGTTCTTTTGGTAGTTTTTACACTACCCCGGTAGGCAGCTGAAAGGCACCACAAAAGTTTTTCTACCTGCTTTCTGGGCTGAGATGGGGATCAGCTGAATTTTGGACTCGGCTGGTGAAAAAATGTTCCAAACACACCCCATGCACAACTCCACAGGGGAAGGTGCCAGAAACGAGTTCTGTTGGTAGTTTTTACACTACCCCGGTAGGCAGCTGAAAGGCACCACAAAACTTGTTGTACCTGCTTTCTGGGCAGAGATGGGGAACGGCTGAATTTTGGACTCGGCTGGTGACAAAATGTTCCAAACACACCCCATGCACAACTCCACCGGGGAAGGTGCCAGAAACGAGTTCTGTTGGTAGTTTTTACAGTACCCTGGTAGGCAGCTGAAAGGCACCACAAAAGTTGTTCTACCTGCTTTCTGGGCTGAGATGGGGAATAGCTGAATTTTGGACTCGGCTGGTAACAAAATGTTCCAAACACACCCCATGCACACCTCCACCGGGGAAGGTGCCAGAAACGAGTTCTGTTGGTAGTTTTTACACTACCCCGGTAGGCAGCTGAAAGGCACCACAAAAGTTTTGCTACCTGCTTTCTGGGCTGAGATGGGGAATCGCTGAATTTTGGACTCGGCTGCTGACAAAATGTTCCAAACACACCCCATGCACAGCTCCACCGGCAAAGGTGCCAGAAACGAGTTCTGTTGGTAGTTTTTACAGTACCCCGGTAGGCAGCTGAAAGGCACCACAAAACTTGTTCTACCTGCTTTCTGGGCTTAGATGGGGAACAGCTGAATTTTGGACTCGGCTGGTGACAAAAAGTTCCAAACACACCCCATGCACACCTCCACCGGGGAAGGTGCCAGAAACGAGTTCTGTTGGTAGTTTTTACACTACCCCGGTAGGCAGCTGAAAGGCACCACAAAAGTTTTGCTACCTGCTTTCTGGGCTGAGATGGGGAATCGCTGAATTTTGGACTCGGCTGGTGACAAAATGTTCCAAACACACCCCATGCACAACTCCACCGGGGAAGGTGCCAGAAACGAGTTCTGTTGGTAGTTTTTACAGTACCCCGGTAGGCAGCTGAAAGGCATTACAAAACTTGTTCTACCTGCTTTCTGGGCTGAGAGGAGAATCACTGAATTTTGGACTCGGCTGGTGAAAAAATGTTCCAAACACACCCCATGCACAGCTCCACCGGGGAAGGTGCCAGAAACGAGTTCTGTTGGTAGTTTTTACACTACCCCGGTAGGCAGCTGAAAGGCACCACAAAACTTGTTCTACCTGCTTTCTGGGCTGAGATGGAGAATCGCTGAATTTTGGACTCGGCTGGTGACAAAATGTTCCAAACACACCCCATGCACAACTCCACCGGGGAAGGTGCCAGAAACGAGTTCTGTTGGTAGTTTTTACAGTACCCCGGTAGGCAGCTGAAAGGCACCACAAAACTTGTTCTACCTGCTTTCTGGGCAGAGATGGAGAATCGCTGAATTTTGGACTCGGCTGGTGACAAAATGTTCCAAACACACCCCATGCACAGCTCCACCGGGGAAGGTGCCAGAAACGAGTTCTGTTGGTAGTTTTTACACTACCCCGGTAGGCAGCTGAAAGGCACCACAAAACTTGTTCTACCTGCTTTCTGGGCTGAGATGGGGAATCGCTGAATTTTGGACTCGGCTGCTGACAAAATGTTCCAAACACACCCCATGCACACCTTCATTGGCAAAGGTGCCAGAAACGAGTTCTGTTGGTAGTTTTTACACTACCCCGGTAGGCAAGAGAAAGGCACTACAAAACTTGTTCTACCTGCTTTCTGGGCTGAGATGGAGAATAGCTGAATTTTGGACTCGGCTGGTGACAAATTGTTCCAAACACACCCCATGCACAACTCCACCGGGGAAGGGGCCAGAAACGAGTTCTTTTGGTAGTTTTTACACTACCCCGGTAGGCAGCTGAAAGGCACCACAAAAGTTTTTCTACCTGCTTTCTGGGCTGAGATGGGGATCAGCTGAATTTTGGACTCGGCTGGTGAAAAAATGTTCCAAACACACCCCATGCACAACTCCACAGGGGAAGGTGCCAGAAACGAGTTCTGTTGGTAGTTTTTACACTACCCCGGTAGGCAGCTGAAAGGCACCACAAAACTTGTTGTACCTGCTTTCTGGGCAGAGATGGGGAACGGCTGAATTTTGGACTCGGCTGGTGACAAAATGTTCCAAACACACCCCATGCACAACTCCACCGGGGAAGGTGCCAGAAACGAGTTCTGTTGGTAGTTTTTACAGTACCCCGGTAGGCAGCTGAAAGGCACCACAAAACTTGTTGTACCTGCTTTCTGGGCAGAGATGGAGAATCGCTGAATTTTGGACTCGGCTGGTGACAAAATGTTCCAAACACACCCCATGCACAGCTCCACCGGGGAAGGTGCCAGAAACGAGTTCTGTTGGTAGTTTTTACACTACCCCGGTAGGCAGCTGAAAGGCACCACAAAACTTGTTCTACCTGCTTTCTGGGCTGAGATGGGGAATCGCTGAATTTTGGACTCAGCTGCTGACAAAATGTTCCAAACACACCCCATGCACAACTCCTCCGGGGAAGGTGCCAGAAACGAGTTCTGTTGGTAGTTTTTACAGTACCCCGGTAGGCAGCTGAAAGGCACCACAAAAGTTTTTCTACCTGCTTTCTGGTCTGAGATGGGGAACAGCTGAATTTTGGACTCGGCTGGTGAAAAAATGTTCCAAACACACCCCATGCACAGCTCCACCGGGGAAGGTGCCAGAAACGAGTTCTGTTGGTAGTTTTTACAGTACCCCGGTAGGCAGCTGAAAGGCACCACAAAACTTGTTGTACCTGCTTTCTGGGCTGAGATGGGGAACGGCTGAATTTTGGACTCGGCTGGTAAAAAAATGTTCCAAACACACCCCATGCACAGCTCCACCGGCAAAGGTGCCAGAAACGAGTTCTGTTGGTAGTTTTTACACTACCCCGGTAGGCAGCTGAAAGGCACCACAAAAGTTTTTCTACCTGCTTTCTGGGCTGAGATGGGGATCAGCTGAATTTTGGACTCGGCTGCTGACAAAATGTTCCAAACACACCCCATGCACAACTCCACCGGGGAAGGTGCCAGAAACGAGTTCTGTTGGTAGTTTTTACACTACCCCGGTAGGCAGCTGAAAGGCACCACAAAACTTGTTCTACCTGCTTTCTGGGCTGAGATGGAGAATCGCTGAATTTTGGACTCGGCTGGTGACAAAATGTTCCAAACACAACCCATGCACAACTCCACCGGGGAAGGTGCAAGAAAGGAGTTCTGTTGGTAGTTTTTACAGTACCCCGGTAGGCAGCTGAAAGGCACCACAAAACTTGTTCTACCTGCTTTCTGGGCAGAGATGGAGAATCGCTGAATTTTGGACTCGGCTGGTGACAAAATGTTCCAAACACACCCCATGCACAGCTCCACCGGGGAAGGTGCCAGAAACGAGTTCTGTTGGTAGTTTTTACACTACCCCGGTAGGCAGCTGAAAGGCACCACAAAACTTGTTGTACCTGCTTTCTGGGCTGAGATGGGGAATCGCTGAATTTTGGACTCGGCTGCTGACAAAATGTTCCAAACACACCCCATGCACACCTTCATTGGCAAAGGTGCCAGAAACGAGTTCTGTTGGTAGTTTTTACACTACCCCGGTAGGCAAGAGAAAGGCACTACAAAACTTGTTCTACCTGCTTTCTGGGCTGAGATGGAGAATAGCTGAATTTTGGACTCGGCTAGTGACAAATTGTTCCAAACACACCCCATGCACAACTCCACCGGGGAAGGGGCCAGAAACGAGTTCTTTTGGTAGTTTTTACACTACCCCGGTAGGCAGCTGAAAGGCACCACAAAAGTTTTTCTACCTGCTTTCTGGGCTGAGATGGGGATCAGCTGAATTTTGGACTCGGCTGGTGAAAAAATGTTCCAAACACACCCCATGCACAACTCCACAGGGGAAGGTGCCAGAAACGAGTTCTGTTGGTAGTTTTTACACTACCCCGGTAGGCAGCTGAAAGGCACCACAAAACTTGTTGTACCTGCTTTCTGGGCAGAGATGGGGAACGGCTGAATTTTGGACTCGGCTGGTGACAAAATGTTCCAAACACACCCCATGCACAACTCCACCGGGGAAGGTGCCAGAAACGAGTTCTGTTGGTAGTTTTTACAGTACCCTGGTAGGCAGCTGAAAGGCACCACAAAAGTTGTTCTACCTGCTTTCTGGGCTGAGATGGGGAATAGCTGAATTTTGGACTCGGCTGGTAACAAAATGTTCCAAACACACCCCATGCACACCTCCACCGGGGAAGGTGCCAGAAACGAGTTCTGTTGGTAGTTTTTACACTACCCCGGTAGGCAGCTGAAAGGCACCACAAAAGTTTTGCTACCTGCTTTCTGGGCTGAGATGGGGAATCGCTGAATTTTGGACTCGGCTGCTGACAAAATGTTCCAAACACACCCCATGCACAGCTCCACCGGCAAAGGTGCCAGAAACGAGTTCTGTTGGTAGTTTTTACAGTACCCCGGTAGGCAGCTGAAAGGCACCACAAAACTTGTTCTACCTGCTTTCTGGGCTTAGATGGGGAACAGCTGAATTTTGGACTCGGCTGGTGACAAAAAGTTCCAAACACACCCCATGCACACCTCCACCGGGGAAGGTGCCAGAAACGAGTTCTGTTGGTAGTTTTTACACTACCCCGGTAGGCAGCTGAAAGGCACCACAAAAGTTTTGCTACCTGCTTTCTGGGCTGAGATGGGGAATCGCTGAATTTTGGACTCGGCTGGTGACAAAATGTTCCAAACACACCCCATGCACAACTCCACCGGGGAAGGTGCCAGAAACGAGTTCTGTTGGTAGTTTTTACAGTACCCCGGTAGGCAGCTGAAAGGCATTACAAAACTTGTTCTACCTGCTTTCTGGGCTGAGAGGAGAATCACTGAATTTTGGACTCGGCTGGTGAAAAAATGTTCCAAACACACCCCATGCACAGCTCCACCGGGGAAGGTGCCAGAAACGAGTTCTGTTGGTAGTTTTTACACTACCCCGGTAGGCAGCTGAAAGGCACCACAAAACTTGTTCTACCTGCTTTCTGGGCTGAGATGGAGAATCGCTGAATTTTGGACTCGGCTGGTGACAAAATGTTCCAAACACACCCCATGCACAACTCCACCGGGGAAGGTGCCAGAAACGAGTTCTGTTGGTAGTTTTTACAGTACCCCGGTAGGCAGCTGAAAGGCACCACAAAACTTGTTCTACCTGCTTTCTGGGCAGAGATGGAGAATCGCTGAATTTTGGACTCGGCTGGTGACAAAATGTTCCAAACACACCCCATGCACAGCTCCACCGGGGAAGGTGCCAGAAACGAGTTCTGTTGGTAGTTTTTACACTACCCCGGTAGGCAGCTGAAAGGCACCACAAAACTTGTTGTACCTGCTTTCTGGGCTGAGATGGGGAATCGCTGAATTTTGGACTCGGCTGCTGACAAAATGTTCCAAACACACCCCATGCACACCTTCATTGGCAAAGGTGCCAGAAACGAGTTCTGTTGGTAGTTTTTACACTACCCCGGTAGGCAAGAGAAAGGCACTACAAAACTTGTTCTACCTGCTTTCTGGGCTGAGATGGAGAATAGCTGAATTTTGGACTCGGCTGGTGACAAATTGTTCCAAACACACCCCATGCACAACTCCACCGGGGAAGGGGCCAGAAACGAGTTCTTTTGGTAGTTTTTACACTACCCCGGTAGGCAGCTGAAAGGCACCACAAAACTTGTTGTACCTGCTTTCTGGTCTGAGATGGGGAACAGCTGAATTTTGGACTCGGCTGGTGAAAAAATGTTCCAAACACACCCCATGCACAACTCCACCGGGGAAGGTGCCAGAAACGAGTTCTGTTGGTAGTTTTTACACTACCCCGGTAGGCAGCTGAAAGGCACCACAAAACTTGTTGTACCTGCTTTCTGGGCAGAGATGGGGAACGGCTGAATTTTGGACTCGGCTGGTGACAAAATGTTCCAAACACACCCCATGCACAACTCCACCGGGGAAGGTGCCAGAAACGAGTTCTGTTGGTAGTTTTTACAGTACCCCGGTAGGCAGCTGAAAGGCACCACAAAAGTTGTTCTACCTGCTTTCTGGGCTGAGATGGGGAATAGCTGAATTTTGGACTCGGCTGGTAACAAAATGTTCCAAACACACCCCATGCACACCTCCACCGGGGAAGGTGCCAGAAACGAGTTCTGTTGGTAGTTTTTACACTACCCCGGTAGGCAGCTGAAAGGCACCACAAAAGTTTTGCTACCTGCTTTCTGGGCTGAGATGGGGAATCGCTGAATTTTGGACTCGGCTGCTGACAAAATGTTCCAAACACACCCCATGCTCAGCTCCACCGGCAAAGGTGCCAGAAACGAGTTCTGTTGGTAGTTTTTACAGTACCCCGGTAGGCAGCTGAAAGGCACCACAAAACTTGTTCTACCTGCTTTCTGGGCTTAGATGGGGAACAGCTGAATTTTGGACTCGGCTGGTGACAAAAAGTTCCAAACACACCCCATGCACACCTCCACCGGGGAAGGTGCCAGAAACGAGTTCTGTTGGTAGTTTTTACACTACCCCGGTAGGCAGCTGAAAGGCACCACAAAAGTTTTGCTACCTGCTTTCTGGGCTGAGATGGGGAATCGCTGAATTTTGGACTCGGCTGGTGACAAAATGTTCCAAACACACCCCATGCACAACTCCACCGGGGAAGGTGCCAGAAACGAGTTCTGTTGGTAGTTTTTACAGTACCCCGGTAGGCAGCTGAAAGGCATTACAAAACTTGTTCTACCTGCTTTCTGGGCTGAGAGGAGAATCACTGAATTTTGGACTCGGCTGGTGACAAAATGTTCCAAACACACCCCATGCACAGCTCCACCGGGGAAGGTGCCAGAAACGAGTTCTGTTGGTAGTTTTTACACTACCCCGGTAGGCAGCTGAAAGGCACCACAAAACTTGTTGTACCTGCTTTCTGGGCTGAGATGGAGAATCGCTGAATTTTGGACTCGGCTGGTGACAAAATGTTCCAAACACACCCCATGCACAACTCCACCGGGGAAGGTGCCAGAAACGAGTTCTGTTGGTAGTTTTTACAGTACCCCGGTAGGCAGCTGAAAGGCACCACAAAACTTGTTGTACCTGCTTTCTGGGCTGAGATGGAGAATCGCTGAATTTTGGACTCGGCTGGTGACAAAATGTTCCAAACACACCCCATGCACAGCTCCACCGGGGAAGGTGCCAGAAACGAGTTCTGTTGGTAGTTTTTACACTACCCCGGTAGGCAGCTGAAAGGCACCACAAAACTTGTTCTACCTGCTTTCTGGGCTGAGATGGGGAATCGCTGAATTTTGGACTCAGCTGCTGACAAAATGTTCCAAACACACCCCATGCACAACTCCTCCGGGGAAGGTGCCAGAAACGAGTTCTGTTGGTAGTTTTTACACTACCCCGGTAGGCAAGAGAAAGGCACTACAAAACTTGTTCTACCTGCTTTCTGGGCTGAGATGGAGAATAGCTGAATTTTGGACTCGGCTGGTGACAAATTGTTCCAAACACACCCCATGCACAACTCCACCGGGGAAGGTGCCAGAAACGAGTTCTGTTGGTAGTTTTTACACTACCCCGGTAGGCAGCTGAAAGGCACCACAAAACTTGTTGTACCTGCTTTCTGGGCTGAGATGGGGATCAGCTGAATTTTGGACTCGGCTGGTGACAAAATGTTCCAAACACACCCCATGCACAACTCCACCGGGGAAGGTGCCAGAAACGAGTTCTGTTGGTAGTTTTTACAGTACCCTGGTAGGCAGCTGAAAGGCACCACAAAAGTTGTTCTACCTGCTTTCTGGGCTGAGAGGAGAATCACTGAATTTTGGACTCGGCTGGTGAAAAAATGTTCCAAACACACCCCATGCACAGCTCCACCGGGGAAGGTGCCAGAAACGAGTTCTGTTGGTAGTTTTTACACTACCCCGGTAGGCAGCTGAAAGGCACCACAAAACTTGTTCTACCTGCTTTCTGGGCTGAGATGGAGAATCGCTGAATTTTGGACTCGGCTGGTGACAAAATGTTCCAAACACACCCCATGCACAACTCCACCGGGGAAGGTGCGAGAAAGGAGTTCTGTTGGAAGTTTTTACAGTACCCTGGTAGGCAAGAGAAAGGCACCACAAAACTTGTTCTACCTGCTTTCTGGGCTGAGATGGAGAATCGCTGAATTTTGGACTCGGCTGGTGACAAAATGTTCCAAACACACCCAATGCACAACTCCACCGGGGAAGGTGCCAGAAACGAGTTCTGTTGGTAGTTTTTACAGTACCCTGGTAGGCAGCTGAAAGGCACCACAAAAGTTGTTCTACCTGCTTTCTGGGCTGAGATGGGGAATAGCTGAATTTTGGACTCGGCTGGTAACAAAATGTTCCAAACACACCCCACGCACAGCTCCACCGGCAAAGGTGCCAGAAACGAGTTCTGTTGGTAGTTTTTACAGTACCCCGGTAGGCAGCTGAAAGGCACCACAAAACTTGTTCTACCTGCTTTCTGGGCTTAGATGGGGAACAGCTGAATTTTGGACTCGGCTGGTGACAAAATGTTCCAAACACACCCCATGCACACCTCCACCGGGGAAGGTGCCAGAAACGAGTTCTGTTGGTAGTTTTTACACTACCCCGGTAGGCAGCTGAAAGGCACCACAAAAGTTTTGCTACCTGCTTTCTGGGCTGAGATGGGGAATCGCTGAATTTTGGACTCGGCTGGTGACAAAATGTTCCAAACACACCCCATGCACAACTCCACCGGGGAAGGTGCCAGAAACGAGTTCTGTTGGTAGTTTTTACACTACCCCGGTAGGCAGCTGAAAGGCACCACAAAACTTGTTCTACCTGCTTTCTGGGCTGAGATG
The DNA here is from genome assembly GCF_023634085.1 of Falco cherrug. NCBI lineage: Eukaryota > Metazoa > Chordata > Aves > Falconiformes > Falconidae > Falco > Falco cherrug. Next base: position 58,312 of record NW_026599524.1, on the reverse strand, counting down.
GGGAACGGCTGAATTTTGGACTCGGCTGGTAACAAAATGTTCCAAACACACCCCATGCACAGCTCCACCGGGGAAGGTGCCAGAAACGAGTTCTGTTGGTAGTTTTTACACTACCCCGGTAGGCAGCTGAAAGGCACCACAAAGTTTTGCTACCTGCTTTCTGGGCTGAGATGGGGAACAGCTGAGTTTTGGACTCGGCTGCTGACAAAATGTTCCAAACACACCCCATGCACAACTCCACCGGGGAAGGTGCCAGAAACGAGTTCTTTTGGTAGTTTTTACACTACCCCGGTAGGCAGCTGAAAGGCACCACAAAAGTTTTTCTACCTGCTTTCTGGTCTGAGATGGGGAACAGCTGAATTTTGGACTCGGCTGGTGAAAAAATGTTCCAAACACACCCCATGCACAGCTCCACCGGGGAAGGTGCCAGAAACGAGTTCTGTTGGTAGTTTTTACACTACCCCGGTAGGCAGCTGAAAGGCACCACAAAACTTGTTCTACCTGCTTTCTGGGCTGAGATGGAGAATCGCTGAATTTTGGACTCGGCTGCTGACAAAATGTTCCAAACACACCCCATGCACAACTCCACCGGGGAAGGTGCGAGAAAGGAGTTCTGTTGGAAGTTTTTACAGTACCCCGGTAGGCAAGAGAAAGGCACCACAAAACTTGTTCTACCTGCTTTCTGGGCTGAGATGGAGAATCGCTGAATTTTGGACTCGGCTGGTGACAAAATGTTCCAAACACACCCCATGCACACCTCCACCGGGGAAGGTGCCAGAAACGAGTTCTGTTGGTAGTTTTTACACTACCCCGGTAGGCAGCTGAAAGGCACCACAAAGTTTTGCTACCTGCTTTCTGGGCTGAGATGGGGAACAGCTGAGTTTTGGACTCGGCTGCTGACAAAATGTTCCAAACACACCCCATGCACACCTCCACCGGGGAAGGTGCGAGAAAGGAGTTCTGTTGGTAGTTTTTACACTACCCCGGTAGGCAGCTGAAAGGCACCACAAAAGTTTTTCTACCTGCTTTCTGGGCTTAGATGGGGAATCGCTGAATTTTGGACTCGGCTGGTAACAAAATGTTCCAAACACACCCCATGCACAGCTCCACCGGGGAAGGTGCCAGAAACGAGTTCTGTTGGTAGTTTTTACACTACCCCGGTAGGCAGCTGAAAGGCACCGCAAAACTTGTTGTACCTGCTTTCTGGGCTGAGATGGGGAACAGCTGAGTTTTGTACTGGGCTGGTGACAAAATGTTCCAAACACACCCCATGCACAACTCCACCGGGAAAGGTGCCAGAAACGAGATCTGTTGGTAGTTTTTACAGTACCCCGGTAGGCAGCTGAAAGGCACCACAAAACTTGTTCTACCTGCTTTCTGGGCTGAGATGGGGAACAGCTGAGTTTTGGACTCGGCTGGTGACAAAATGTTCCAAACACACCCCATGCACAACTCCACCGGGGAAGGTGCCAGAAACGAGTTCTGTTGGTAGTTTTTACACTACCCCGGTAGGCAGCTGAAAGGCACCACAAAACTTGTTCTACCTGCTTTCTGGGCTGAGATGGGGAATCGCTGAATTTTGGACTCGGCTGGTGAAAAAATGTTCCAAACACACCCCATGCAGAACTCCACCGGGGAAGGTGCCAGAAACGAGTTCTGTTGGTAGTTTTTACAGTACCCCGGTAGGCAGCTGAAAGGCACCACAAAACTTGTTCTACCTGCTTTCTGGGCTGAGATGGGGAACGGCTGAATTTTGGACTCGGCTGGTAACAAAATGTTCCAAACACACCCCATGCACAGCTCCACCGGGGAAGGTGCCAGAAACGAGTTCTGTTGGTAGTTTTTACACTACCCCGGTAGGCAGCTGAAAGGCACCACAAAAGTTTTGCTACCTGCTTTCTGGGCTGAGATGGGGAACAGCTGAGTTTTGGACTCGGCTGGTGACAAAATGTTCCAAACACACCCCATGCACAACTCCACCGGGGAAGGTGCCAGAAACGAGTTCTGTTGGTAGTTTTTACAGTACCCTGGTAGGCAGCTGAAAGGCACCACAAAAGTTGTTCTACCTGCTTTCTGGGCTGAGATGGGGAATAGCTGAATTTTGGACTCGGCTGCTGACAAAATGTTCCAAACACACCCCATGCACAACTCCACCGGGGAAGGTGCCAGAAACGAGTTCTGTTGGTAGTTTTTACACTACCCCGGTAGGCAAGAGAAAGGCACCACAAAACTTGTTCTACCTGCTTTCTGGGCTGAGATGGAGAATCGCTGAATTTTGGACTCGGCTCCTGACAAAATGTTCCAAACACACCCCATGCACAACTCCACCGGGGAAGGTGCGGGAAACGAGTTCTGTTGGTAGTTTTTACACTACCCCGGTAGGCAGCTGAAAGGCACCACAAAACTTGTTCTACCTGCTTTCTGGGCTGAGATGGGGATCAGCTGAAGTTTGGACTCGGCTGCTGACAAAATGTTCCAAACACACCCCATGCACAACTCCACCGGGGAAGGTGCCAGAAACGAGTTCTTTTGGTAATTTTTACACTACCCCGGTAGGCAGCTGAAAGGCACCACAAAACTTGTTCTACCTGCTTTCTGGGCTGAGATGGAGAATCGCTGAATTTTGGACTCGGCTGGTGAAAAAATGTTCCAAACACACCCCATGCACAACTCCACCGGGAAAGGTGCCAGAAACGAGTTCTGTTGGTAGTTTTTACACTACCCCGGTAGGCAGCTGAAAGGCACCACAAAACTTGTTCTACCTGCTTTCTGGGCTGAGATGGGGAATCGCTGAATTTTGGACTCGGCTGCTGACAAAATGTTCCAAACACACCCCATGCACAACTCCACCGGGGAAGGTGCCAGAAACGAGTTCTGTTGGTAGTTTTTACAGTACCCCGGTAGGCAGCTGAAAGGCACCACAAAACTTGTTCTACCTGCTTTCTGGGCTGAGATGGGGAACGGCTGAATTTTGGACTCGGCTGGTAACAAAATGTTCCAAACACACCCCATGCACAGCTCCACCGGGGAAGGTGCCAGAAACGAGTTCTGTTGGTAGTTTTTACACTACCCCGGTAGGCAGCTGAAAGGCACCACAAAACTTGTTCTACCTGCTTTCTGGGCTGAGATGGGGAATCGCTGAATTTTGGACTCGGCTGGTGAAAAAATGTTCCAAACACACCCCATGCAGAACTCCACCGGGGAAGGTGCCAGAAACGAGTTCTGTTGGTAGTTTTTACAGTACCCCGGTAGGCAGCTGAAAGGCACCACAAAACTTGTTCTACCTGCTTTCTGGGCTGAGATGGGGAACGGCTGAATTTTGGACTCGGCTGGTAACAAAATGTTCCAAACACACCCCATGCACAGCTCCACCGGGGAAGGTGCCAGAAACGAGTTCTGTTGGTAGTTTTTACACTACCCCGGTAGGCAGCTGAAAGGCACCACAAAAGTTTTGCTACCTGCTTTCTGGGCTGAGATGGGGAACAGCTGAGTTTTGGACTCGGCTGGTGACAAAATGTTCCAAACACACCCCATGCACAACTCCACCGGGGAAGGTGCCAGAAACGAGTTCTGTTGGTAGTTTTTACACTACCCCGGTAGGCAAGAGAAAGGCACCACAAAACTTGTTCTACCTGCTTTCTGGGCTGAGATGGAGAATCGCTGAATTTTGGACTCGGCTCCTGACAAAATGTTCCAAACACACCCCATGCACAACTCCACCGGGGAAGGTGCGGGAAACGAGTTCTGTTGGTAGTTTTTACACTACCCCGGTAGGCAGCTGAAAGGCACCACAAAACTTGTTCTACCTGCTTTCTGGGCTGAGATGGGGATCAGCTGAAGTTTGGACTCGGCTGCTGACAAAATGTTCCAAACACACCCCATGCACAACTCCACCGGGGAAGGTGCCAGAAACGAGTTCTTTTGGTAATTTTTACACTACCCCGGTAGGCAGCTGAAAGGCACCACAAAACTTGTTCTACCTGCTTTCTGGGCTGAGATGGAGAATCGCTGAATTTTGGACTCGGCTGGTGAAAAAATGTTCCAAACACACCCCATGCACAACTCCACCGGGAAAGGTGCCAGAAACGAGTTCTGTTGGTAGTTTTTACACTACCCCGGTAGGCAGCTGAAAGGCACCACAAAACTTGTTCTACCTGCTTTCTGGGCTGAGATGGGGAATCGCTGAATTTTGGACTCGGCTGCTGACAAAATGTTCCAAACACACCCCATGCACAACTCCACCGGGGAAGGTGCCAGAAACGAGTTCTGTTGGTAGTTTTTACAGTACCCCGGTAGGCAGCTGAAAGGCACCACAAAACTTGTTCTACCTGCTTTCTGGGCTGAGATGGGGAACGGCTGAATTTTGGACTCGGCTGGTAACAAAATGTTCCAAACACACCCCATGCACAGCTCCACCGGGGAAGGTGCCAGAAACGAGTTCTGTTGGTAGTTTTTACACTACCCCGGTAGGCAGCTGAAAGGCACCACAAAACTTGTTCTACCTGCTTTCTGGGCTGAGATGGAGAATCGCTGAATTTTAGACTCGGCTCCTGACAAAATGTTCCAAAAACACCCCATGCACAACTCCACCGGGGAAGGTGCCAGAAACGAGTTCTGTTGGTAGTTTTTACAGTACCCTGGTAGGCAGCTGAAAGGCACCACAAAACTTGTTGTACCTGCTTTCTGGGCTGAGATGGGGAATCGCTGAATTTTGGACTCGGCTGGTGACAAAATGTTCCAAACACACCCCATGCACAACTCCACCGGGGAAGGTGCCAGAAACGAGTTCTGTTGGTAGTTTTTACACTACCTCGGTAGGCAGCTGAAAGGCACCACAAAACTTGTTCTACCTGCTTTCTGGGCTGAGATGGGGAATTGCTGAATTTTGGACTCGGCTGGTGAAAAAATGTTCCAAACACACCCCATGCACACCTCCACCGGGGAAGGTGCCAGAAACGAGTTCTGTTGGTAGTTTTTACAGTACCCCGGTAGGCAGCTGAAAGGCACCACAAAACTTGTTCTACCTGCTTTCTGGGCTGAGATGGGGAACGGCTGAATTTTGGACTCGGCTGGTAACAAAATGTTCCAAACACACCCCATGCACACCTCCACCGGGGAAGGTGCCAGAAACGAGTTCTGTTGGTAGTTTTTACACTACCCCGGTAGGCAGCTGAAAGGCACCACAAAAGTTTTGCTACCTGCTTTCTGGGCTGAGATGGGGAACAGCTGAGTTTTGGACTCGGCTGCTGACAAAATGTTCCAAACACACCCCATGCACAACTCCACCGGGGAAGGTGCCAGAAACGAGTTCTGTTGGTAGTTTTTACACTACCCCGGTAGGCAGCTGAAAGGCACCGCAAAACTTGTTGTACCTGCTTTCTGGGCTGAGATGGAGAACAGCTGAGTTTTGGACTGGGCTGGTGACAAAATGTTCCAAACACACCCCATGCACAACTCCACCGGGAAAGGTGCCAGAAACAAGATCTGTTGGTAGTTTTTACACTACCCCGGTAGGCAGCTGAAAGGCACCACAAAACTTGTTGTACCTGCTTTCTGGGCTGAGATGGGGAACAGCTGAGTTTTGGACTCGGCTGGTGACAAAATGTTCCAAACACACCCCATGCACAACTCCACCGGGGAAGGTGCCAGAAACGAGTTCTGTTGGTAGTTTTTACAGTACCCCGGTAGGCAAGAGAAAGGCACCACAAAACTTGTTCTACCTGCTTTCTGGGCTGAGATGGAGAATCGCTGAATTTTGGACTCGGCTCCTGACAAAATGTTCCAAACACACCCCATGCACAACTCCACCGGGGAAGGTGCCAGAAACGAGTTCTGTTGGTAGTTTTTACAGTACCCTGGTAGGCAGCTGAAAGGCACCACAAAACTTGTTCTACCTGCTTTCTGGGCTGAGATGGGGAATCGCTGAATTTTGGACTCGGCTGGTGACAAAATGTTCCAAACACACCCCATGCACAACTCCACCGGGGAAGGTGCCAGAAACGAGTTCTGTTGGTAGTTTTTACAGTACCCCGGTAGGCAGCTGAAAGGCACCACAAAACTTGTTCTACCTGCTTTCTGGGCTGAGATGGGGAACGGCTGAATTTTGGACTCGGCTGGTAACAAAATGTTCCAAACACACCCCATGCACAGCTCCACCGGGGAAGGTGCCAGAAACGAGTTCTGTTGGTAGTTTTTACACTACCCCGGTAGGCAAGAGAAAGGCACCACAAAAGTTTTGCTACCTGCTTTCTGGGCTGAGATGGGGAACAGCTGAGTTTTGGACTCGGCTGCTGACAAAATGTTCCAAACACACCCCATGCACAACTCCACCGGGGAAGGTGCCAGAAACGAGTTCTGTTGGTAGTTTTTACAGTACCCTGGTAGGCAGCTGAAAGGCACCACAAAACTTGTTCTACCTGCTTTCTGGGCTGAGAGGAGAATCGCTGAATTTTGGACTCGGCTGGTGAAAAAATGTTCCAAACACACCCCATGCACAACTCCACCGGGAAAGGTGCCAGAAACGAGTTCTGTTGGTAGTTTTTACACTACCCCGGTAGGCAGCTGAAAGGCATTACAAAACTTGTTCTACCTGCTTTCTGGGCTGAGATGGGGAACAGCTGAATTTTGGACTCGGCTGGTGACAAAATGTTCCAAACACACCCCATGCACACCTCCACCGGGGAAGGTGCCAGAAACGAGTTCTGTTGGTAGTTTTTACACTACCCCGGTAGGCAAGAGAAAGGCACCACAAAACTTGTTCTACCTGCTTTCTGGGCTGAGATGGAGAATCGCTGAATTTTGGACTCGGCTCCTGACAAAATGTTCCAAACACACCCCATGCACAACTCCACCGGGGAAGGTGCGAGAAAGGAGTTCTGTTGGTAGTTTTTACAGTACCCCGGTAGGCAGCTGAAAGGCACCACAAAACTTGTTGTACCTGCTTTCTGGGCTGAGATGGAGAATCGCTGAATTTTGGACTCGGCTGGTGACAAAATGTTCCAAACACACCCCATGCACAGCTCCACCGGGGAAGGTGCGAGAAAGGAGTTCTGTTGGTAGTTTTTACACTACCCCGGTAGGCAGCTGAAAGGCACCACAAAACTTGTTCTACCTGCTTTCTGGGCTGAGATGGGGAATCGCTGAATTTTGGACTCGGCTGCTGACAAAATGTTCCAAACACACCCCATGCACAACTCCTCCGGGGAAGGTGCCAGAAACGAGTTCTGTTGGTAGTTTTTACACTACCCCGGTAGGCAAGAGAAAGGCACTACAAAACTTGTTCTACCTGCTTTCTGGGCTGAGATGGAGAATAGCTGAATTTTGGACTCGGCTGGTGACAAATTGTTCCAAACACACCCCATGCACAACTCCACCGGGGAAGGGGCCAGAAACGAGTTCTTTTGGTAGTTTTTACACTACCCCGGTAGGCAGCTGAAAGGCACCACAAAAGTTTTTCTACCTGCTTTCTGGGCTGAGATGGGGATCAGCTGAATTTTGGACTCGGCTGGTGACAAAATGTTCCAAACACACCCCATGCACAACTCCACCGGGGAAGGTGCCAGAAACGAGTTCTGTTGGTAGTTTTTACACTACCCCGGTAGGCAGCTGAAAGGCACCACAAAACTTGTTCTACCTGCTTTCTGGGCTGAGATGGGGAATCGCTGAATTTTGGACTCAGCTGCTGACAAAATGTTCCAAACACACCCCATGCACAACTCCTCCGGGGAAGGTGCCAGAAACGAGTTCTGTTGGTAGTTTTTACACTACCCCGGTAGGCAGCTGAAAGGCACCACAAAAGTTTTTCTACCTGCTTTCTGGTCTGAGATGGGGAACAGCTGAATTTTGGACTCGGCTGGTGAAAAAATGTTCCAAACACACCCCATGCACAGCTCCACCGGGGAAGGTGCCAGAAACGAGTTCTGTTGGTAGTTTTTACAGTACCCCGGTAGGCAGCTGAAAGGCACCACAAAACTTGTTGTACCTGCTTTCTGGGCTGAGATGGGGAACGGCTGAATTTTGGACTCGGCTGGTAAAAAAATGTTCCAAACACACCCCATGCACAGCTCCACCGGCAAAGGTGCCAGAAACGAGTTCTGTTGGTAGTTTTTACACTACCCCGGTAGGCAGCTGAAAGGCACCACAAAAGTTTTTCTACCTGCTTTCTGGGCTGAGATGGGGATCAGCTGAATTTTGGACTCGGCTGCTGACAAAATGTTCCAAACACACCCCATGCACAACTCCACCGGGGAAGGTGCCAGAAACGAGTTCTGTTGGTAGTTTTTACAGTACCCCGGTTGGCAGCTGAAAGGCACCACAAAACTTGTTCTACCTGCTTTCTGGGCTGAGATGGAGAATCGCTGAATTTTGGACTCGGCTGGTGACAAAATGTTCCAAACACAACCCATGCACAACTCCACCGGGGAAGGTGCAAGAAAGGAGTTCTGTTGGTAGTTTTTACAGTACCCCGGTAGGCAGCTGAAAGGCACCACAAAACTTGTTCTACCTGCTTTCTGGGCTGAGATGGAGAATCGCTGAATTTTGGACTCGGCTGGTGACTAAATGTTCCAAACACACCCCATGCACAGCTCCACCGGGGAAGGTGCCAGAAACGAGTTCTATTGGTAGTTTTTACACTACCCCGGTAGGCAAGAGAAAGGCACTACAAAACTTGTTCTACCTGCTTTCTGGGCTGAGATGGAGAATAGCTGAATTTTGGACTCGGCTGGTGACAAATTGTTCCAAACACACCCCATGCACAACTCCACCGGGGAAGGGGCCAGAAACGAGTTCTTTTGGTAGTTTTTACACTACCCCGGTAGGCAGCTGAAAGGCACCACAAAAGTTTTTCTACCTGCTTTCTGGGCTGAGATGGGGATCAGCTGAATTTTGGACTCGGCTGCTGACAAAATGTTCCAAACACACCCCATGCACAACTCCACAGGGGAAGGTGCCAGAAACGAGTTCTGTTGGTAGTTTTTACACTACCCCGGTAGGCAGCTGAAAGGCACCACAAAACTTGTTGTACCTGTTTTCTGGGCAGAGATGGGGAACGGCTGAATTTTGGACTCGGCTGGTGACAAAATGTTCCAAACACACCCCATGCACAACTCCACCGGGGAAGGTGCCAGAAACGAGTTCTGTTGGTAGTTTTTACACTACCCTGGTAGGCAGCTGAAAGGCACCACAAAAGTTGTTCTACCTGCTTTCTGGGCTGAGATGGGGAATAGCTGAATTTTGGACTCGGCTGGTAACAAAATGTTCCAAACACACCCCATGCACAGCTCCACCGGGGAAGGTGCCAGAAACGAGTTCTGTTGGTAGTTTTTACACTACCCCGGTAGGCAGCTGAAAGGCACCACAAAACTTGTTCTACCTGCTTTCTGGGCTGAGATGGGGAACAGCTGAGTTTTGGACTCGGCTGCTGACAAAATGTTCCAAACACACCCCATGCACAGCTCCACCGGCAAAGGTGCCAGAAACGAGTTCTGTTGGTAGTTTTTACAGTACCCCGGTAGGCAGCTGAAAGGCACCACAAAACTTGTTCTACCTGCTTTCTGGGCTGAGATGGGGAACGGCTGAATTTTGGACTCGGCTGGTAACAAAATGTTCCAAACACACCCCATGCACAGCTCCACCGGGGAAGGTGCCAGAAACGAGTTCTGTTGGTAGTTTTTACACTACCCCGGTAGGCAGCTGAAAGGCACCACAAAGTTTTGCTACCTGCTTTCTGGGCTGAGATGGGGAACAGCTGAGTTTTGGACTCGGCTGCTGACAAAATGTTCCAAACACACCCCATGCACAACTCCACCGGGGAAGGTGCCAGAAACGAGTTCTGTTGGTAGTTTTTACAGTACCCCGGTAGGCAGCTGAAAGGCACCACAAAACTTGTTCTACCTGCTTTCTGGGCTGAGATGGAGAATCGCTGAATTTTGGACTCGGCTGGTGACAAAATGTTCCAAACACAACCCATGCACAACTCCACCGGGGAAGGTGCAAGAAAGGAGTTCTGTTGGTAGTTTTTACAGTACCCCGGTAGGCAGCTGAAAGGCACCACAAAACTTGTTCTACCTGCTTTCTGGGCTGAGATGGAGAATCGCTGAATTTTGGACTCGGCTGGTGACTAAATGTTCCAAACACACCCCATGCACAGCTCCACCGGGGAAGGTGCCAGAAACGAGTTCTGTTGGTAGTTTTTACACTACCCCGGTAGGCAGCTGAAAGGCACCACAAAACTTGTTGTACCTGCTTTCTGGGCTGAGATGGGGAATCGCTGAATTTTGGACTCGGCTGCTGACAAAATGTTCCAAACACACCCCATGCACACCTCCATTGGCAAAGGTGCCAGAAACGAGTTCTGTTGGTAGTTTTTACACTACCCCGGTAGGCAAGAGAAAGGCACTACAAAACTTGTTCTACCTGCTTTCTGGGCTGAGATGGAGAATAGCTGAATTTTGGACTCGGCTGGTGACAAATTGTTCCAAACACACCCCATGCACAACTCCACCGGGGAAGGGGCCAGAAACGAGTTCTTTTGGTAGTTTTTACACTACCCCGGTAGGCAGCTGAAAGGCACCACAAAAGTTTTTCTACCTGCTTTCTGGGCTGAGATGGGGATCAGCTGAATTTTGGACTCGGCTGCTGACAAAATGTTCCAAACACACCCCATGCACAACTCCACAGGGGAAGGTGCCAGAAACGAGTTCTGTTGGTAGTTTTTACACTACCCCGGTAGGCAGCTGAAAGGCACCACAAAACTTGTTGTACCTGCTTTCTGGGCAGAGATGGGGAACGGCTGAATTTTGGACTCGGCTGGTGACAAAATGTTCCAAACACACCCCATGCACAACTCCACCGGGGAAGGTGCCAGAAACGAGTTCTGTTGGTAGTTTTTACACTACCCCGGTAGGCAGCTGAAAGGCACCACAAAACTTGTTCTACCTGCTTTCTGGGCTGAGATGGGGAACAGCTGAGTTTTGGACTCGGCTGCTGACAAAATGTTCCAAACACACCCCATGCACAGCTCCACCGGCAAAGGTGCCAGAAACGAGTTCTGTTGGTAGTTTTTACAGTACCCCGGTAGGCAGCTGAAAGGCACCACAAAACTTGTTCTACCTGCTTTCTGGGCTGAGATGGGGAACGGCTGAATTTTGGACTCGGCTGGTAACAAAATGTTCCAAACACACCCCATGCACAGCTCCACCGGGGAAGGTGCCAGAAACGAGTTCTGTTGGTAGTTTTTACACTACCCCGGTAGGCAGCTGAAAGGCACCACAAAGTTTTGCTACCTGCTTTCTGGGCTGAGATGGGGAACAGCTGAGTTTTGGACTCGGCTGCTGACAAAATGTTCCAAACACACCCCATGCACAACTCCACCGGGGAAGGTGCCAGAAACGAGTTCTGTTGGTAGTTTTTACAGTACCCTGGTAGGCAAGAGAAAGGCACCACAAAACTTGTTCTACCTGCTTTCTGGGCTGAGAGGAGAATCACTGAATTTTGGACTCGGCTGGTGAAAAAATGTTCCAAACACACCCCATGCACAGCTCCACCGGGGAAGGTGCCAGAAACGAGTTCTGTTGGTAGTTTTTACACTACCCCGGTAGGCAGCTGAAAGGCACCACAAAACTTGTTGTACCTGCTTTCTGGGCTGAGATGGAGAATCGCTGAATTTTGGACTCGGCTGGTGACAAAATGTTCCAAACACACCCCATGCACAACTCCACCGGGGAAGGTGCCAGAAACGAGTTCTGTTGGTAGTTTTTACAGTACCCCGGTAGGCAGCTGAAAGGCACCACAAAACTTGTTGTACCTGCTTTCTGGGCTGAGATGGAGAATCGCCGAATTTTGGACTCGGCTGGTGACAAAATGTTCCAAACACACCCCATGCACAGCTCCACCGGGGAAGGTGCCAGAAACGAGTTCTGTTGGTAGTTTTTACACTACCCCGGTAGGCAGCTGAAAGGCACCACAAAACTTGTTCTACCTGCTTTCTGGGCTGAGATGGGGAATCGCTGAATTTTGGACTCAGCTGCTGACAAAATGTTCCAAACACACCCCATGCACAACTCCTCCGGGGAAGGTGCCAGAAACGAGTTCTGTTGGTAGTTTTTACACTACCCCGGTAGGCAAGAGAAAGGCACTACAAAACTTGTTGTACCTGCTTTCTGGGCTGAGATGGAGAATAGCTGAATTTTGGACTCGGCTGGTGACAAAATGTTCCAAACACACCCCATGCACAACTCCACCGGGGAAGGGGCCAGAAACGAGTTCTGTTGGTAGTTTTTACACTACCCCGGTAGGCAGCTGAAAGGCACCACAAAACTTGTTGTACCTGCTTTCTGGGCTGAGATGGGGATCAGCTGAATTTTGGACTCGGCTGCTGACAAAATGTTCCAAACACACCCCAAGCACAACTCCTCCGGGGAAGGTGCCAGAAACGAGTTCTGTTGGTAGTTTTTACAGTACCCTGGTAGGCAGCTGAAAGGCACCACAAAAGTTGTTCTACCTGCTTTCTGGGCTGAGAGGAGAATCACTGATTTTTGGACTCGGCTGGTGAAAAAATGTTCCAAACACACCCCATGCACACCTCCACCGGGGAAGGTGCCAGAAACGAGTTCTGTTGGTAGTTTTTACACTACCCCGGTAGGCAGCTGAAAGGCACCACAAAACTTGTTCGACCTGCTTTCTGGGCTGAGATGGAGAATCGCTGAATTTTGGACTCGGCTGGTGACAAAATGTTCCAAACACACCCCATGCACAACTCCACCGGGGAAGGTGCGAGAAAGGAGTTCTGTTGGAAGTTTTTACAGTACCCTGGTAGGCAAGAGAAAGGCACCACAAAATTTGTTCTACCTGCTTTCTGGGCTGAGATGGAGAATCGCTGAATTTTGGACTCGGCTGGTGACAAAATGTTCCAAACACACCCAATGCACAACTCCACCGGGGAAGGTGCCAGAAACGAGTTCTGTTGGTAGTTTTTACAGTACCCTGGTAGGCAGCTGAAAGGCACCACAAAAGTTGTTCTACCTGCTTTCTGGGCTGAGATGGGGAATAGCTGAATTTTGGACTCGGCTGGTAACAAAATGTTCCAAACACACCCCACGCACAGCTCCACCGGCAAAGGTGCCAGAAACGAGTTCTGTTGGTAGTTTTTACACTACCCCGGTAGGCAGCTGAAAGGCACCACAAAGTTTTGCTACCTGCTTTCTGGGCTGAGATGGGGAACAGCTGAGTTTTGGACTCGGCTGCTGACAAAATGTTCCAAACACACCCCATGCACAACTCCACCGGGGAAGGTGCCAGAAACGAGTTCTGTTGGTAGTTTTTACAGTACCCTGGTAGGCAAGAGAAAGGCACCACAAAACTTGTTCTACCTGCTTTCTGGGCTGAGAGGAGAATCACTGAATTTTGGACTCGGCTGGTGAAAAAATGTTCCAAACACACCCCATGCACAGCTCCACCGGGGAAGGTGCCAGAAACGAGTTCTGTTGGTAGTTTTTACACTACCCCGGTAGGCAGCTGAAAGGCACCACAAAACTTGTTGTACCTGCTTTCTGGGCTGAGATGGAGAATCGCTGAATTTTGGACTCGGCTGGTGACAAAATGTTCCAAACACACCCCATGCACAATTCCACCGGGGAAGGTGCCAGAAACGAGTTCTGTTGGTAGTTTTTACAGTACCCCGGTAGGCAGCTGAAAGGCACCACAAAACTTGTTGTACCTGCTTTCTGGGCTGAGATGGAGAATCGCTGAATTTTGGACTCGGCTGGTGACAAAATGTTCCAAACACACCCCATGCACAGCTCCACCGGGGAAGGTGCCAGAAACGAGTTCTGTTGGTAGTTTTTACAGTACCCCGGTAGGCAGCTGAAAGGCACCACAAAACTTGTTCTACCTGCTTTCTGGGCTGAGATGGGGAATCGCTGAATTTTGGACTCAGCTGCTGACAAAATGTTCCAAACACACCCCATGCACAACTCCTCCGGGGAAGGTGCCAGAAACGAGTTCTGTTGGTAGTTTTTACACTACCCTGGTAGGCAAGAGAAAGGCACTACAAAACTTGTTGTACCTGCTTTCTGGGCTGAGATGGAGAATAGCTGAATTTTGGACTCGGCTGGTGACAAAATGTTCCAAACACACCCCATGCACAACTCCACCGGGGAAGGGGCCAGAAACGAGTTCTGTTGGTAGTTTTTACACTACCCCGGTAGGCAGCTGAAAGGCACCACAAAACTTGTTGTACCTGCTTTCTGGGCTGAGATGGGGATCAGCTGAATTTTGGACTCGGCTGCTGACAAAATGTTCCAAACACACCCCATGCACAACTCCTCCGGGGAAGGTGCCAGAAACGAGTTCTGTTGGTAGTTTTTACAGTACCCTGGTAGGCAGCTGAAAGGCACCACAAAAGTTGTTCTACCTGCTTTCTGGGCTGAGAGGAGAATCACTGAATTTTGGACTCGGCTGGTGAAAAAATGTTCCAAACACACCCCATGCACAGCTCCACCGGGGAAGGTGCCAGAAACGAGTTCTGTTGGTAGTTTTTACACTACCCCGGTAGGCAGCTGAAAGGCACCACAAAACTTGTTCTACCTGCTTTCTGGGCTGAGATGGAGAATCGCTGAATTTTGGACTCGGCTGGTGACAAAATGTTCCAAACACACCCCATGCACAACTCCACCGGGGAAGGTGCGAGAAAGGAGTTCTGTTGGAAGTTTTTACAGTACCCTGGTAGGCAAGAGAAAGGCACCACAAAATTTGTTCTACCTGCTTTCTGGGCTGAGATGGAGAATCGCTGAATTTTGGACTCGGCTGGTGACAAAATGTTCCAAACACACCCAATGCACAACTCCACCGGGGAAGGTGCCAGAAACGAGTTCTGTTGGTAGTTTTTACAGTACCCTGGTAGGCAGCTGAAAGGCACCACAAAAGTTGTTCTACCTGCTTTCTGGGCTGAGATGGGGAATAGCTGAATTTTGGACTCGGCTGGTAACAAAATGTTCCAAACACACCCCATGCACAACTCCACCGGGGAAGGTGCCAGAAACGAGTTCTGTTGGTAGTTTTTACAGTACCCCCGGTAGGCAGCTGAAAGGCACCACAAAACTTGTTCTACCTGCTTTCTGGGCTGAGATGGGGAACGGCTGAATTTTGGACTCGGCTGGTAACAAAATGTTCCAAACACACCCCATGCACAGCTCCACCGGGGAAGGTGCCAGAAACGAGTTCTGTTGGTAGTTTTTACACTACCCCGGTAGGCAGCTGAAAGGCACCACAAAGTTTTGCTACCTGCTTTCTGGGCTGAGATGGGGAACAGCTGAGTTTTGGACTCGGCTGCTGACAAAATGTTCCAAACACACCCCATGCACAACTCCACCGGGGAAGGTGCCAGAAACGAGTTCTTTTGGTAGTTTTTACACTACCCCGGTAGGCAGCTGAAAGGCACCACAAAAGTTTTTCTACCTGCTTTCTGGTCTGAGATGGGGAACAGCTGAATTTTGGACTCGGCTGGTGAAAAAATGTTCCAAACACACCCCATGCACAGCTCCACCGGGGAAGGTGCCAGAAACGAGTTCTGTTGGTAGTTTTTACACTACCCCGGTAGGCAGCGAAAGGCACCACAAAACTTGTTGTACCTGCTTTCTGGGCTGAGATGGAGAATCGCTGAATTTTGGACTCGGCTGGTGACAAAATGTTCCAAACACACCCCATGCACAACTCCACCGGGGAAGGTGCCAGAAACGAGTTCTGTTGGAAGTTTTTACAGTACCCTGGTAGGCAAGAGAAAGGCACCACAAAATTTGTTCTACCTGCTTTCTGGGCTGAGATGGAGAATCGCTGAATTTTGGACTCGGCTGGTGACAAAATGTTCCAAACACACCCAATGCACAACTCCACCGGGGAAGGTGCCAGAAACGAGTTCTGTTGGTAGTTTTTACAGTACCCTGGTAGGCAGCTGAAAGGCACCACAAAAGTTGTTCTACCTGCTTTCTGGGCTGAGATGGGGAATAGCTGAATTTTGGACTCGGCTGGTAACAAAATGTTCCAAACACACCCCACGCACAGCTCCACCGGCAAAGGTGCCAGAAACGAGTTCTGTTGGTAGTTTTTACAGTACCCCGGTAGGCAGCTGAAAGGCACCACAAAACTTGTTCTACCTGCTTTCTGGGCTTAGATGGGGAACAGCTGAATTTTGGACTCGGCTGGTGACAAAATGTTCCAAACACACCCCATGCACACCTCCACCGGGGAAGGTGCCAGAAACGAGTTCTGTTGGTAGTTTTTACACTACCCCGGTAGGCAGCTGAAAGGCACCACAAAAGTTTTGCTACCTGCTTTCTGGGCTGAGATGGGGAATCGCTGAATTTTGGACTCGGCTGGTGACAAAATGTTCCAAACACACCCCATGCACAACTCCACCGGGGAAGGTGCCAGAAACGAGTTCTGTTGGTAGTTTTTACAGTACCCCGGTAGGCAGCTGAAAGGCACCACAAAACTTGTTCTACCTGCTTTCTGGGCTGAGATGGGGAACGGCTGAATTTTGGACTCGGCTGGTAACAAAATGTTCCAAACACACCCCATGCACAGCTCCACCGGGGAAGGTGCCAGAAACGAGTTCTGTTGGTAGTTTTTACACTACCCCGGTAGGCAGCTGAAAGGCACCACAAAACTTGTTCTACCTGCTTTCTGGGCTGAGATGGGGAATCGCTGAATTTTGGACTCAGCTGCTGACAAAATGTTCCAAACACACCCCATGCACAACTCCTCCGGGGAAGGTGCCAGAAACGAGTTCTGTTGGTAGTTTTTACACTACCCTGGTAGGCAAGAGAAAGGCACTACAAAACTTGTTGTACCTGCTTTCTGGGCTGAGATGGAGAATAGCTGAATTTTGGACTCGGCTGGTGACAAAATGTTCCAAACACACCCCATGCACAACTCCACCGGGGAAGGGGCCAGAAACGAGTTCTGTTGGTAGTTTTTACACTACCCCGGTAGGCAGCTGAAAGGCACCACAAAACTTGTTGTACCTGCTTTCTGGGCTGAGATGGGGATCAGCTGAATTTTGGACTCGGCTGCTGACAAAATGTTCCAAACACACCCCATGCACAACTCCTCCGGGGAAGGTGCCAGAAACGAGTTCTGTTGGTAGTTTTTACAGTACCCTGGTAGGCAGCTGAAAGGCACCACAAAAGTTGTTCTACCTGCTTTCTGGGCTGAGAGGAGAATCACTGAATTTTGGACTCGGCTGGTGAAAAAATGTTCCAAACACACCCCATGCACAGCTCCACCGGGGAAGGTGCCAGAAACGAGTTCTGTTGGTAGTTTTTACACTACCCCGGTAGGCAGCTGAAAGGCACCACAAAACTTGTTCTACCTGCTTTCTGGGCTGAGATGGAGAATCGCTGAATTTTGGACTCGGCTGGTGACAAAATGTTCCAAACACACCCCATGCACAACTCCACCGGGGAAGGTGCGAGAAAGGAGTTCTGTTGGAAGTTTTTACAGTACCCTGGTAGGCAAGAGAAAGGCACCACAAAATTTGTTCTACCTGCTTTCTGGGCTGAGATGGAGAATCGCTGAATTTTGGACTCGGCTGGTGACAAAATGTTCCAAACACACCCAATGCACAACTCCACCGGGGAAGGTGCCAGAAACGAGTTCTGTTGGTAGTTTTTACAGTACCCTGGTAGGCAGCTGAAAGGCACCACAAAAGTTGTTCTACCTGCTTTCTGGGCTGAGATGGGGAATAGCTGAATTTTGGACTCGGCTGGTAACAAAATGTTCCAAACACACCCCATGCACAGCTCCACCGGGGAAGGTGCCAGAAACGAGTTCTGTTGGTAGTTTTTACAGTACCCCGGTAGGCAGCTGAAAGGCACCACAAAACTTGTTCTACCTGCTTTCTGGGCTTAGATGGGGAACAGCTGAATTTTGGACTCGGCTGGTGACAAAATGTTCCAAACACACCCCATGCACAACTCCACCGGGGAAGGTGCCAGAAACGAGTTCTGTTGGTAGTTTTTACACTACCCCGGTAGGCAGCTGAAAGGCACCACAAAAGTTTTGCTACCTGCTTTCTGGGCTGAGATGGGGAATCGCTGAATTTTGGACTCGGCTGCTGACAAAATGTTCCAAACACACCCCATGCACAACTCCACCGGGGAAGGTGCCAGAAACGAGTTCTGTTGGTAGTTTTTACAGTACCCCGGTAGGCAGCTGAAAGGCACCACAAAACTTGTTCTACCTGCTTTCTGGGCTGAGATGGGGAACGGCTGAATTTTGGACTCGGCTGGTAACAAAATGTTCCAAACACACCCCATGCACAGCTCCACCGGGGAAGGTGCCAGAAACGAGTTCTGTTGGTAGTTTTTACACTACCCCGGTAGGCAGCTGAAAGGCACCACAAAGTTTTGCTACCTGCTTTCTGGGCTGAGATGGGGAACAGCTGAGTTTTGGACTCGGCTGCTGACAAAATGTTCCAAACACACCCCATGCACAACTCCACCGGGGAAGGTGCCAGAAACGAGTTCTTTTGGTAGTTTTTACACTACCCCGGTAGGCAGCTGAAAGGCACCACAAAAGTTTTTCTACCTGCTTTCTGGTCTGAGATGGGGAACAGCTGAATTTTGGACTCGGCTGGTGAAAAAATGTTCCAAACACACCCCATGCACAGCTCCACCGGGGAAGGTGCCAGAAACGAGTTCTGTTGGTAGTTTTTACACTACCCCGGTAGGCAGCGAAAGGCACCACAAAACTTGTTCTACCTGCTTTCTGGGCTGAGATGGAGAATCGCTGAATTTTGGACTCGGCTGGTGACAAAATGTTCCAAACACACCCCATGCACAACTCCACCGGGGAAGGTGCCAGAAACGAGTTCTGTTGGAAGTTTTTACAGTACCCTGGTAGGCAAGAGAAAGGCACCACAAAATTTGTTCTACCTGCTTTCTGGGCTGAGATGGAGAATCGCTGAATTTTGGACTCGGCTGGTGACAAAATGTTCCAAACACACCCAATGCACAACTCCACCGGGGAAGGTGCCAGAAACGAGTTCTGTTGGTAGTTTTTACAGTACCCTGGTAGGCAGCTGAAAGGCACCACAAAAGTTGTTCTACCTGCTTTCTGGGCTGAGATGGGGAATAGCTGAATTTTGGACTCGGCTGGTAACAAAATGTTCCAAACACACCCCACGCACAGCTCCACCGGCAAAGGTGCCAGAAACGAGTTCTGTTGGTAGTTTTTACAGTACCCCGGTAGGCAGCTGAAAGGCACCACAAAACTTGTTCTACCTGCTTTCTGGGCTTAGATGGGGAACAGCTGAATTTTGGACTCGGCTGGTGACAAAATGTTCCAAACACACCCCATGCACACCTCCACCGGGGAAGGTGCCAGAAACGAGTTCTGTTGGTAGTTTTTACACTACCCCGGTAGGCAGCTGAAAGGCACCACAAAAGTTTTGCTACCTGCTTTCTGGGCTGAGATGGGGAATCGCTGAATTTTGGACTCGGCTGGTGACAAAATGTTCCAAACACACCCCATGCACAACTCCACCGGGGAAGGTGCCAGAAACGAGTTCTGTTGGTAGTTTTTACAGTACCCCGGTAGGCAGCTGAAAGGCACCACAAAACTTGTTCTACCTGCTTTCTGGGCTGAGATGGGGAACGGCTGAATTTTGGACTCGGCTGGTAACAAAATGTTCCAAACACACCCCATGCACAGCTCCACCGGGGAAGGTGCCAGAAACGAGTTCTGTTGGTAGTTTTTACACTACCCCGGTAGGCAGCTGAAAGGCACCACAAAGTTTTGCTACCTGCTTTCTGGGCTGAGATGGGGAACAGCTGAGTTTTGGACTCGGCTGCTGACAAAATGTTCCAAACACACCCCATGCACAACTCCACCGGGGAAGGTGCCAGAAACGAGTTCTTTTGGTAGTTTTTACACTACCCCGGTAGGCAGCTGAAAGGCACCACAAAACTTGTTCTACCTGCTTTCTGGGCTGAGATGGGGATCAGCTGAAGTTTGGACTCGGCTGCTGACAAAATGTTCCAAACACACCCCATGCACAACTCCACCGGGGAAGGTGCCAGAAACGAGTTCTGTTGGTAGTTTTTACACTACCCCGGTAGGCAGCTGAAAGGCACCACAAAAGTTTTTCTACCTGCTTTATGGGCTTAGATGGGCAATCGCTGAATTTTGGACTCGGCTGGTAACAAAATGTTCCAAACACACCCCATGCACAACTCCACCGGGGAAGGTGCGAGAAAGGAGTTCTGTTGGAAGTTTTTACAGTACCCCCGGTAGGCAAGAGAAAGGCACCACAAAACTTGTTCTACCTGCTTTCTGGGCTGAGATGGAGAATCGCTGAATTTTGGACTCGGCTGGTGACAAAATGTTCCAAACACACCCCATGCACACCTCCACCGGGGAAGGTGCCAGAAACGAGTTCTGTTGGTAGTTTTTACACTACCCCGGTAGGCAGCTGAAAGGCACCACAAAACTTGTTGTACCTGCTTTCTGGGCTGAGATGGGGAACAGCTGAGTTTTGGACTCGGCTGGTGACAAAATGTTCCAAACACACCCCATGCACACCTCCACCGGGGAAGGTGCGAGAAAGGAGTTCTGTTGGTAGTTTTTACACTACCCCGGTAGGCAGCTGAAAGGCACCACAAAAGTTTTTCTACCTGCTTTCTGGGCTTAGATGGGGAATCGCTGAATTTTGGACTCGGCTGGTAACAAAATGTTCCAAACACACCCCATGCACAGCTCCACCGGGGAAGGTGCCAGAAACGAGTTCTGTTGGTAGTTTTTACACTACCCCGGTAGGCAGCTGAAAGGCACCGCAAAACTTGTTGTACCTGCTTTCTGGGCTGAGATGGGGAACAGCTGAGTTTTGGACTGGGCTGGTGACAAAATGTTCCAAACACACCCCATGAACAACTCCACCGGGAAAGGTGCCAGAAACGAGATCTGTTGGTAGTTTTTACAGTACCCCCGGTAGGCAGCTGAAAGGCACCACAAAACTTGTTCTACCTGCTTTCTGGGCTGAGATGGGGAACAGCTGAGTTTTGGACTCGGCTGGTGACAAAATGTTCCAAACACACCCCATGCACAACTCCACCGGGGAAGGTGCCAGAAACGAGTTCTGTTGGTAGTTTTTACACTACCCCCGGTAGGCAGCTGAAAGGCACCACAAAACTTGTTCTACCTGCTTTCTGGGCTGAGATGGGGAATCGCTGAATTTTGGACTCGGCTGGTGAAAAAATGTTCCAAACACACCCCATGCACAACTCCACCGGGAAAGGTGCCAGAAACGAGTTCTGTTGGTAGTTTTTACAGTACCCCGGTAGGCAGCTGAAAGGCACCACAAAACTTGTTCTACCTGCTTTCTGGGCTGAGATGGGGAACGGCTGAATTTTGGACTCGGCTGGTAACAAAATGTTCCAAACACACCCCATGCACAGCTCCACCGGGGAAGGTGCCAGAAACGAGTTCTGTTGGTAGTTTTTACACTACCCCGGTAGGCAGCTGAAAGGCACCACAAAGTTTTGCTACCTGCTTTCTGGGCTGAGATGGGGAACAGCTGAGTTTTGGACTCGGCTGCTGACAAAATGTTCCAAACACACCCCATGCACAACTCCACCGGGGAAGGTGCCAGAAACGAGTTCTTTTGGTAGTTTTTACACTACCCCGGTAGGCAGCTGAAAGGCACCACAAAAGTTTTTCTACCTGCTTTCTGGGCTGAGATGGGGATCAGCTGAAGTTTGGACTCGGCTGCTGACAAAATGTTCCAAACACACCCCATGCACAACTCCACCGGGGAAGGTGCCAGAAACGAGTTCTGTTGGTAGTTTTTACACTACCCCGGTAGGCAGCTGAAAGGCACCACAAAACTTGTTCTACCTGCTTTCTGGGCTGAGATGGGGAATCGCTGAATTTTGGACTTGGCTGGTAACAAAATGTTCCAAACACACCCCATGCACAACTCCACCGGGGAAGGTGCGAGAAAGGAGTTCTGTTGGAAGTTTTTACAGTACCCCCGGTAGGCAAGAGAAAGGCACCACAAAACTTGTTCTACCTGCTTTCTGGGCTGAGATGGAGAATCGCTGAATTTTGGACTCGGCTGGTGACAAAATGTTCCAAACACACCCCATGCACACCTCCACCGGGGAAGGTGCCAGAAACGAGTTCTGTTGGTAGTTTTTACACTACCCCGGTAGGCAGCTGAAAGGCACCACAAAACTTGTTGTACCTGCTTTCTGGGCTGAGATGGGGAACAGCTGAGTTTTGGACTCGGCTGGTGACAAAATGTTCCAAACACACCCCATGCACACCTCCACCGGGGAAGGTGCGAGAAAGGAGTTCTGTTGGTAGTTTTTACACTACCCCGGTAGGCAGCTGAAAGGCACCACAAAAGTTTTTCTACCTGCTTTCTGGGCTTAGATGGGGAATCGCTGAATTTTGGACTCGGCTGGTAACAAAATGTTCCAAACACACCCCATGCACAGCTCCACCGGGGAAGGTGCCAGAAACGAGTTCTGTTGGTAGTTTTTACACTACCCCGGTAGGCAGCTGAAAGGCACCGCAAAACTTGTTGTACCTGCTTTCTGGGCTGAGATGGGGAACAGCTGAGTTTTGGACTGGGCTGGTGACAAAATGTTCCAAACACACCCCATGAACAACTCCACCGGGAAAGGTGCCAGAAACGAGATCTGTTGGTAGTTTTTACAGTACCCCGGTAGGCAGCTGAAAGGCACCACAAAACTTGTTCTACCTGCTTTCTGGGCTGAGATGGGGAACAGCTGAGTTTTGGACTCGGCTGGTGACAAAATGTTCCAAACACACCCCATGCACAACTCCACCGGGGAAGGTGCCAGAAACGAGTTCTGTTGGTAGTTTTTACACTACCCCGGTAGGCAGCTGAAAGGCACCACAAAACTTGTTCTACCTGCTTTCTGGGCTGAGATGGGGAATCGCTGAATTTTGGACTCGGCTGGTGAAAAAATGTTCCAAACACACCCCATGCAGAACTCCACCGGGAAAGGTGCCAGAAACGAGTTCTGTTGGTAGTTTTTACAGTACCCCGGTAGGCAGCTGAAAGGCACCACAAAACTTGTTCTACCTGCTTTCTGGGCTGAGATGGGGAATCGCTGAATTTTGGACTCGGCTGGTAACAAAATGTTCCAAACACACCCCATGCACAGCTCCACCGGGGAAGGTGCCAGAAACGAGTTCTGTTGGTAGTTTTTACACTACCCCGGTAGGCAGCTGAAAGGCACCACAAAAGTTTTGCTACCTGCTTTCTGGGCTGAGATGGGGAACAGCTGAGTTTTGGACTCGGCTGGTGACAAAATGTTCCAAACACACCCCATGCACAACTCCACCGGGGAAGGTGCCAGAAACGAGTTCTGTTGGTAGTTTTTACAGTACCCTGGTAGGCAGCTGAAAGGCACCACAAAAGTTGTTCTACCTGCTTTCTGGGCTGAGATGGGGAATAGCTGAATTTTGGACTCGGCTGGTAACAAAATGTTCCAAACACACCCCATGCACAGCTCCACCGGGGAAGGTGCCAGAAACGAGTTCTGTTGGTAGTTTTTACACTACCCCGGTAGGCAGCTGAAAGGCACCACAAAACTTGTTGTACCTGCTTTCTGGGCTGAGATGGGGAACAGCTGAATTTTGGACTCGGCTGCTGACAAAATGTTCCAAACACACCCCATGCACAACTCCACCGGGGAAGGTGCCAGAAACGAGTTCTGTTGGTAGTTTTTACACTACCCCGGTAGGCAAGAGAAAGGCACCACAAAACTTGTTCTACCTGCTTTCTGGGCTGAGATGGAGAATCGCTGAATTTTGGACTCGGCTCCTGACAAAATGTTCCAAACACACCCCATGCACAACTCCACCGGGGAAGGTGCGAGAAACGAGTTCTGTTGGTAGTTTTTACACTACCCCGGTAGGCAGCTGAAAGGCACCACAAAACTTGTTCTACCTGCTTTCTGGGCTGAGATGGGGATCAGCTGAAGTTTGGACTCGGCTGCTGACAAAATGTTCCAAACACACCCCATGCACAACTCCACCGGGGAAGGTGCCAGAAACGAGTTCTGTTGGTAATTTTTACACTACCCCGGTAGGCAGCTGAAAGGCACCACAAAACTTGTTCTACCTGCTTTCTGGGCTGAGATGGAGAATCGCTGAATTTTGGACTCGGCTGGTGACAAAATGTTCCAAACACACCCCATGCAGAACTCCACCGGGAAAGGTGCCAGAAACGAGTTCTGTTGGTAGTTTTTTACACTACCCCGGTAGGCAGCTGAAAGGCACCACAAAACTTGTTCTACCTGCTTTCTGGGCTGAGATGGGGAATCGCTGAATTTTGGACTCGGCTGCTGACAAAATGTTCCAAACACACCCCATGCACAACTCCACCGGGGAAGGTGCCAGAAACGAGTTCTGTTGGTAGTTTTTACAGTACCCCGGTAGGCAGCTGAAAGGCACCACAAAACTTGTTCTACCTGCTTTCTGGGCTGAGATGGGGAACAGCTGAAGTTTGGACTCGGCTGCTGACAAAATGTTCCAAACACACCCCATGCACAACTCCACCGGGGAAGGTGCCAGAAACGAGTTCTGTTGGTAGTTTTTACAGTACCCCGGTAGGCAGCTGAAAGGCACCACAAAACTTGTTCTACCTGCTTTCTGGGCTGAGATGGGGAATCGCTGAATTTTGGACTCGGCTGGTGACAAAATGTTCCAAACACACCCCATGCACAACTCCACCGGGGAAGGTGCCAGAAACGAGTTCTGTTGGTAGTTTTTACACTACCCCGGTAGGCAGCTGAAAGGCACCACAAAACTTGTTCTACCTGCTTTCTGGGCTGAGATGGGGAACAGCTGAGTTTTGGACTCGGCTGGTGACAAAATGTTCCAAACACACCCCATGCACAACTCCACCGGGGAAGGTGCCAGAAACGAGTTCTGTTGGTAGTTTTTACACTACCCCGGTAGGCAGCTGAAAGGCACCACAAAGTTTTGCTACCTGCTTTCTGGGCTGAGATGGGGAACAGCTGAGTTTTGGACTCGGCTGCTGACAAAATGTTCCAAACACACCCCATGCACAACTCCACCGGGGAAGGTGCCAGAAACGAGTTCTTTTGGTAGTTTTTACACTACCCCGGTAGGCAGCTGAAAGGCACCACAAAAGTTTTTCTACCTGCTTTCTGGGCTGAGATGGGGATCAGCTGAAGTTTGGACTCGGCTGCTGACAAAATGTTCCAAACACACCCCATGCACAACTCCACCGGGGAAGGTGCCAGAAACGAGTTCTGTTGGTAGTTTTTACACTACCCCGGTAGGCAGCTGAAAGGCACCACAAAAGTTTTTCTACCTGCTTTATGGGCTTAGATGGGGAATCGCTGAATTTTGGACTCGGCTGGTAACAAAATGTTCCAAACACACCCCATGCACAACTCCACCGGGGAAGGTGCGAGAAAGGAGTTCTGTTGGAAGTTTTTACAGTACCCCGGTAGGCAAGAGAAAGGCACCACAAAACTTGTTCTACCTGCTTTCTGGGCTGAGATGGAGAATCGCTGAATTTTGGACTCGGCTGGTGACAAAATGTTCCAAACACACCCCATGCACACCTCCACCGGGGAAGGTGCCAGAAACGAGTTCTGTTGGTAGTTTTTACACTACCCCGGTAGGCAGCTGAAAGGCACCACAAAACTTGTTGTACCTGCTTTCTGGGCTGAGATGGGGAACAGCTGAGTTTTGGACTCGGCTGGTGACAAAATGTTCCAAACACACCCCATGCACACCTCCACCGGGGAAGGTGCGAGAAAGGAGTTCTGTTGGTAGTTTTTACACTACCCCGGTAGGCAGCTGAAAGGCACCACAAAAGTTTTGCTACCTGCTTTCTGGGCTTAGATGGGGAATCGCTGAATTTTGGACTCGGCTGGTAACAAAATGTTCCAAACACACCCCATGCACAGCTCCACCGGGGAAGGTGCCAGAAACGAGTTCTGTTGGTAGTTTTTACACTACCCCGGTAGGCAGCTGAAAGGCACCGCAAAACTTGTTGTACCTGCTTTCTGGGCTGAGATGGGGAACAGCTGAGTTTTGGACTGGGCTGGTGACAAAATGTTCCAAACACACCCCATGAACAACTCCACCGGGAAAGGTGCCAGAAACGAGATCTGTTGGTAGTTTTTACAGTACCCCGGTAGGCAGCTGAAAGGCACCACAAAACTTGTTCTACCTGCTTTCTGGGCTGAGATGGGGAACAGCTGAGTTTTGGACTCGGCTGGTGACAAAATGTTCCAAACACACCCCATGCACAACTCCACCGGGGAAGGTGCCAGAAACGAGTTCTGTTGGTAGTTTTTACACTACCCCGGTAGGCAGCTGAAAGGCACCACAAAACTTGTTCTACCTGCTTTCTGGGCTGAGATGGGGAATCGCTGAATTTTGGACTCGGCTGGTGAAAAAATGTTCCAAACACACCCCATGCAGAACTCCACCGGGAAAGGTGCCAGAAACGAGTTCTGTTGGTAGTTTTTACAGTACCCCGGTAGGCAGCTGAAAGGCACCACAAAACTTGTTCTACCTGCTTTCTGGGCTGAGATGGGGAACGGCTGAATTTTGGACTCGGCTGGTAACAAAATGTTCCAAACACACCCCATGCACAGCTCCACCGGGGAAGGTGCCAGAAACGAGTTCTGTTGGTAGTTTTTACACTACCCCGGTAGGCAGCTGAAAGGCACCACAAAAGTTTTGCTACCTGCTTTCTGGGCTGAGATGGGGAACAGCTGAGTTTTGGACTCGGCTGGTGACAAAATGTTCCAAACACACCCCATGCACAACTCCACCGGGGAAGGTGCCAGAAACGAGTTCTGTTGGTAGTTTTTACAGTACCCTGGTAGGCAGCTGAAAGGCACCACAAAAGTTGTTCTACCTGCTTTCTGGGCTGAGATGGGGAATAGCTGAATTTTGGACTCGGCTGGTAACAAAATGTTCCAAACACACCCCATGCACAGCTCCACCGGGGAAGGTGCCAGAAACGAGTTCTGTTGGTAGTTTTTACAGTACCCCGGTAGGCAGCTGAAAGGCACCACAAAACTTGTTGTACCTGCTTTCTGGGCTGAGATGGGGAACAGCTGAATTTTGGACTCGGCTGCTGACAAAATGTTCCAAACACACCCCATGCACAACTCCACCGGGGAAGGTGCCAGAAACGAGTTCTGTTGGTAGTTTTTACACTACCCCGGTAGGCAAGAGAAAGGCACCACAAAACTTGTTCTACCTGCTTTCTGGGCTGAGATGGAGAATCGCTGAATTTTGGACTCGGCTCCTGACAAAATGTTCCAAACACACCCCATGCACAACTCCACCGGGGAAGGTGCCAGAAACGAGTTCTGTTGGTAGTTTTTACAGTACCCTGGTAGGCAAGAGAAAGGCACCACAAAACTTGTTGTACCTGCTTTCTGGGCTGAGATGGAGAACAGTTGAGTTTTGGACTGGGCTGGTGACAAAATGTTCCAAACACACCCCATGCACAACTCCACCGGGAAAGGTGCCAGAAACAAGATCTGTTGGTAATTTTTACACTACCCCGGTAGG
Source organism: Falco cherrug (assembly GCF_023634085.1). Taxonomy (NCBI): domain Eukaryota; kingdom Metazoa; phylum Chordata; class Aves; order Falconiformes; family Falconidae; genus Falco; species Falco cherrug. The sequence goes on along the minus strand of NW_026599524.1, from coordinate 30,709 downwards.
CAGCTGAAAGGCACCACAAAACTTGTTCTACCTGCTTTCTGGGCTGAGATGGGGAACAGCTGAGTTTTGGACTCGGCTGGTGACAAAATGTTCCAAACACACCCCATGCACAACTCCACCGGGGAAGGTGCCAGAAACGAGTTCTGTTGGTAGTTTTTACACTACCCCGGTAGGCAGCTGAAAGGCACCACAAAACTTGTTCTACCTGCTTTCTGGGCTGAGATGGAGAATCGCTGAATTTTGGACTCGGCTGCTGACAAAATGTTCCAAACACACCCCATGCACAACTCCACCGGGAAAGGTGCCAGAAACGAGTTCTGTTGGTAGTTTTTACACTACCCCGGTAGGCAGCTGAAAGGCACCACAAAACTTGTTCTACCTGCTTTCTGGGCTGAGATGGGGAATCGCTGAATTTTGGACTCGGCTGGTGACAAAATGTTCCAAACACACCCCATGCACACCTCCACCGGGGAAGGTGCGAGAAAGGAGTTCTGTTGGTAGTTTTTACACTACCCCGGTAGGCAGCTGAAAGGCACCACAAAAGTTTTTCTACCTGCTTTCTGGGCTTAGATGGGGAATCGCTGAATTTTGGACTCGGCTGGTAACAAAATGTTCCAAACACACCCCATGCACAGCTCCACCGGGGAAGGTGCCAGAAACGAGTTCTGTTGGTAGTTTTTACACTACCCCGGTAGGCAGCTGAAAGGCACCACAAAAGTTTTGCTACCTGCTTTCTGGGCTGAGATGGGGAACAGCTGAGTTTTGGACTCGGCTGCTGACAAAATGTTCCAAACACACCCCATGCACAACTCCACCGGGGAAGGTGCCAGAAACGAGTTCTGTTGGTAGTTTTTACAGTACCCTGGTAGGCAAGAGAAAGGCACCACAAAACTTGTTCTACCTGCTTTCTGGGCTGAGATGGGGAACGGCTGAATTTTGGACTCGGCTGGTGACAGAATGTTCCAAACACACCCTATGCACAACTCCACCGGGGAAGGTGCCAGAAACGAGTTCTGTTGGTAGTTTTTACACTACCCCGGTAGGCAGCTGAAAGGCACCACAAAACTTGTTCTACCTGCTTTCTGGGCTGAGATGGGGAACAGCTGAATTTTGGACTCGGCTGGTGACAAAATGTTCCAAACACACCCCATGCACACCTCCACCGGGGAAGGTGCCAGAAACGAGTTCTGTTGGTAGTTTTTACACTACCCCGGTAGGCAAGAGAAAGGCACCACAAAACTTGTTCTACCTGCTTTCTGGGCTGAGATGGAGAATCGCTGAATTTTGGACTCGGCTCCTGACAAAATGTTCCAAACACACCCCATGCACAACTCCACCGGGGAAGGTGCCAGAAACGAGTTCTGTTGGTAGTTTTTACACTACCCCGGTAGGCAGCTGAAAGGCACCGCAAAACTTGTTGTACCTGCTTTCTGGGCTGAGATGGAGAACAGCTGAGTTTTGGACTGGGCTGGTGACAAAATGTTCCAAACACACCCCATGCACAACTCCACCGGGAAAGGTGCCAGAAACAAGATCTGTTGGTAGTTTTTACAGTACCCCGGTAGGCAGCTGAAAGGCACCACAAAACTTGTTCTACCTGCTTTCTGGGCTGAGATGGGGAACAGCTGAGTTTTGGACTCGGCTGGTGACAAAATGTTCCAAACACACCCCATGCACAACTCCACCGGGGAAGGTGCCAGAAACGAGTTCTGTTGGTAGTTTTTACACTACCCCGGTAGGCAGCTGAAAGGCACCACAAAACTTGTTCTACCTGCTTTCTGGGCTGAGATGGAGAATCGCTGAATTTTGGACTCGGCTGGTGAAAAAATGTTCCAAACACACCCCATGCACAACTCCACCGGGAAAGGTGCCAGAAACGAGTTCTGTTGGTAGTTTTTACACTACCCCGGTAGGCAGCTGAAAGGCACCACAAAACTTGTTCTACCTGCTTTCTGGGCTGAGATGGGGAATCGCTGAATTTTGGACTCGGCTGGTGACAAAATGTTCCAAACACACCCCATGCACACCTTCACTGGCAAAGGTGCCAGAAACGAGTTCTGTTGGTAGTTTTTACAGTACCCTGGTAGGCAAGAGAAAGGCACCACAAAACTTGTTGTACCTGCTTTCTGGGCTGAGATGGAGAACAGTTGAGTTTTGGACTGGGCTGGTGACAAAATGTTCCAAACACACCCCATGCACAACTCCACCGGGAAAGGTGCCAGAAACAAGATCTGTTGGTAGTTTTTACAGTACCCCGGTAGGCAGCTGAAAGGCACCACAAAACTTGTTCTACCTGCTTTCTGGGCTGAGATGGGGAACAGCTGAGTTTTGGACTCGGCTGGTGACAAAATGTTCCAAACACACCCCATGCACAACTCCACCGGGGAAGGTGCCAGAAACGAGTTCTGTTGGTAGTTTTTACACTACCCCGGTAGGCAGCTGAAAGGCACCACAAAACTTGTTCTACCTGCTTTCTGGGCTGAGATGGAGAATCGCTGAATTTTGGACTCGGCTGCTGACAAAATGTTCCAAACACACCCCATGCACAACTCCACCGGGAAAGGTGCCAGAAACGAGTTCTGTTGGTAGTTTTTACACTACCCCGGTAGGCAGCTGAAAGGCACCACAAAACTTGTTCTACCTGCTTTCTGGGCTGAGATGGGGAATCGCTGAATTTTGGACTCGGCTGGTGACAAAATGTTCCAAACACACCCCATGCACACCTCCACCGGGGAAGGTGCGAGAAAGGAGTTCTGTTGGTAGTTTTTACACTACCCCGGTAGGCAGCTGAAAGGCACCACAAAAGTTTTTCTACCTGCTTTCTGGGCTTAGATGGGGAATCGCTGAATTTTGGACTCGGCTGGTAACAAAATGTTCCAAACACACCCCATGCACAGCTCCACCGGGGAAGGTGCCAGAAACGAGTTCTGTTGGTAGTTTTTACACTACCCCGGTAGGCAGCTGAAAGGCACCACAAAAGTTTTGCTACCTGCTTTCTGGGCTGAGATGGGGAACAGCTGAGTTTTGGACTCGGCTGCTGACAAAATGTTCCAAACACACCCCATGCACAACTCCACCGGGGAAGGTGCCAGAAACGAGTTCTGTTGGTAGTTTTTACAGTACCCTGGTAGGCAAGAGAAAGGCACCACAAAACTTGTTCTACCTGCTTTCTGGGCTGAGATGGGGAACGGCTGAATTTTGGACTCGGCTGGTGACAGAATGTTCCAAACACACCCTATGCACAACTCCACCGGGGAAGGTGCCAGAAACGAGTTCTGTTGGTAGTTTTTACACTACCCCGGTAGGCAGCTGAAAGGCACCACAAAACTTGTTCTACCTGCTTTCTGGGCTGAGATGGGGAACAGCTGAATTTTGGACTCGGCTGGTGACAAAATGTTCCAAACACACCCCATGCACACCTCCACCGGGGAAGGTGCCAGAAACGAGTTCTGTTGGTAGTTTTTACACTACCCCGGTAGGCAAGAGAAAGGCACCACAAAACTTGTTCTACCTGCTTTCTGGGCTGAGATGGAGAATCGCTGAATTTTGGACTCGGCTCCTGACAAAATGTTCCAAACACACCCCATGCACAACTCCACCGGGGAAGGTGCCAGAAACGAGTTCTGTTGGTAGTTTTTACACTACCCCGGTAGGCAGCTGAAAGGCACCGCAAAACTTGTTGTACCTGCTTTCTGGGCTGAGATGGAGAACAGCTGAGTTTTGGACTGGGCTGGTGACAAAATGTTCCAAACACACCCCATGCACAACTCCACCGGGAAAGGTGCCAGAAACAAGATCTGTTGGTAGTTTTTACAGTACCCCGGTAGGCAGCTGAAAGGCACCACAAAACTTGTTCTACCTGCTTTCTGGGCTGAGATGGGGAACAGCTGAGTTTTGGACTCGGCTGGTGACAAAATGTTCCAAACACACCCCATGCACAACTCCACCGGGGAAGGTGCCAGAAACGAGTTCTGTTGGTAGTTTTTACACTACCCCGGTAGGCAGCTGAAAGGCACCACAAAACTTGTTCTACCTGCTTTCTGGGCTGAGATGGAGAATCGCTGAATTTTGGACTCGGCTGGTGAAAAAATGTTCCAAACACACCCCATGCACAACTCCACCGGGAAAGGTGCCAGAAACGAGTTCTGTTGGTAGTTTTTACACTACCCCGGTAGGCAGCTGAAAGGCACCACAAAACTTGTTCTACCTGCTTTCTGGGCTGAGATGGAGAATCGCTGAATTTTGGACTCGGCTGGTGACAAAATGTTCCAAACACACCCCATGCACAACTCCACCGGGGAAGGTGCCAGAAACGAGTTCTGTTGGTAGTTTTTACAGTACCCCGGTAGGCAGCTGAAAGGCACCACAAAACTTGTTCTACCTGCTTTCTGGGCTGAGATGGGGAACGGCTGAATTTTGGACTCGGCTGGTAACAAAATGTTCCAAACACACCCCATGCACACCTCCACCGGGGAAGGTGCCAGAAACGAGTTCTGTTGGTAGTTTTTACACTACCCCGGTAGGCAGCTGAAAGGCACCACAAAAGTTTTGCTACCTGCTTTCTGGGCTGAGATGGGGAACAGCTGAGTTTTGGACTCGGCTGCTGACAAAATGTTCCAAACACACCCCATGCACAACTCCACCGGGGAAGGTGCCAGAAACGAGTTCTGTTGGTAGTTTTTACAGTACCCTGGTAGGCAAGAGAAAGGCACCACAAAACTTGTTCTACCTGCTTTCTGGGCTGAGATGGGGAACGGCTGAATTTTGGACTCGGCTGGTGACAGAATGTTCCAAACACACCCTATGCACAACTCCACCGGGGAAGGTGCCAGAAACGAGTTCTGTTGGTAGTTTTTACACTACCCCGGTAGGCAGCTGAAAGGCACCACAAAACTTGTTCTACCTGCTTTCTGGGCTGAGATGGGGAACAGCTGAATTTTGGACTCGGCTGGTGACAAAATGTTCCAAACACACCCCATGCACACCTCCACCGGGGAAGGTGCCAGAAACGAGTTCTGTTGGTAGTTTTTACACTACCCCGGTAGGCAAGAGAAAGGCACCACAAAAATTGTTCTACCTGCTTTCTGGGCTGAGATGGAGAATCGCTGAATTTTGGACTCGGCTCCTGACAAAATGTTCCAAACACACCCCATGCACAACTCCACCGGGGAAGGTGCCAGAAACGAGTTCTGTTGGTAGTTTTTACACTACCCCGGTAGGCAGCTGAAAGGCACCGCAAAACTTGTTCTACCTGCTTTCTGGGCTGAGATGGAGAACAGCTGAGTTTTGGACTGGGCTGGTGACAAAATGTTCCAAACACACCCCATGCACAACTCCACCGGGAAAGGTGCCAGAAACAAGATCTGTTGGTAGTTTTTACAGTACCCCGGTAGGCAGCTGAAAGGCACCACAAAACTTGTTGTACCTGCTTTCTGGGCTGAGATGGGGAACAGCTGAGTTTTGGACTCGGCTGGTGACAAAATGTTCCAAACACACCCCATGCACAACTCCACCGGGGAAGGTGCCAGAAACGAGTTCTGTTGGTAGTTTTTACACTATCCCGGTAGGCAGCTGAAAGGCACCACAAAACTTGTTCTACCTGCTTTCTGGGCTGAGATGGAGAATCGCTGAATTTTGGACTCGGCTGGTGAAAAAATGTTCCAAACACACCCCATGCACAACTCCACCGGGAAAGGTGCCAGAAACGAGTTCTGTTGGTAGTTTTTACACTACCCCGGTAGGCAGCTGAAAGGCACCACAAAACTTGTTCTACCTGCTTTCTGGGCTGAGATGGAGAATCGCTGAATTTTGGACTCGGCTGGTGACAAAATGTTCCAAACACACCCCATGCACAACTCCACCGGGGAAGGTGCCAGAAACGAGTTCTGTTGGTAGTTTTTACAGTACCCCGGTAGGCAGCTGAAAGGCACCACAAAACTTGTTCTACCTGCTTTCTGGGCTGAGATGGGGAACGGCTGAATTTTGGACTCGGCTGGTAACAAAATGTTCCAAACACACCCCATGCACACCTCCACCGGGGAAGGTGCCAGAAACGAGTTCTGTTGGTAGTTTTTACACTACCCCGGTAGGCAGCTGAAAGGCACCACAAAAGTTTTGCTACCTGCTTTCTGGGCTGAGATGGGGAACAGCTGAGTTTTGGACTCGGCTGCTGACAAAATGTTCCAAACACACCCCATGCACAACTCCACCGGGGAAGGTGCCAGAAACGAGTTCTGTTGGTAGTTTTTACACTACCCTGGTAGGCAAGAGAAAGGCACCACAAAACTTGTTCTACCTGCTTTCTGGGCTGAGAGGAGAATCGCTGAATTTTGGACTCGGCTGGTGAAAAAATGTTCCAAACACACCCCATGCACAACTCCACCGGGAAAGGTGCCAGAAACGAGTTCTGTTGGTAGTTTTTACACTACCCCGGTAGGCAGCTGAAAGGCATTACAAAACTTGTTCTACCTGCTTTCTGGGCTGAGATGGGGAACAGCTGAATTTTGGACTCGGCTGGTGACAAAATGTTCCAAACACACCCCATGCACACCTCCACCGGGGAAGGTGCCAGAAACGAGTTCTGTTGGTAGTTTTTACACTACCCCGGTAGGCAAGAGAAAGGCACCACAAAACTTGTTCTACCTGCTTTCTGGGCTGAGATGGAGAATCGCTGAATTTTGGACTCGGCTCCTGACAAAATGTTCCAAACACACCCCATGCACAACTCCACCGGGGAAGGTGCGAGAAAGGAGTTCTGTTGGTAGTTTTTACACTACCCCGGTAGGCAGCTGAAAGGCACCACAAAACTTGTTGTACCTGCTTTCTGGGCTGAGATGGAGAATCGCTGAATTTTGGACTCGGCTGGTGACAAAATGTTCCAAACACACCCCATGCACAGCTCCACCGGGGAAGGTGCGAGAAAGGAGTTCTGTTGGTAGTTTTTACACTACCCCGGTAGGCAGCTGAAAGGCACCACAAAACTTGTTCTACCTGCTTTCTGGGCTGAGATGGGGAATCGCTGAATTTTGGACTCGGCTGCTGACAAAATGTTCCAAACACACCCCATGCACAACTCCTCCGGGGAAGGTGCCAGAAACGAGTTCTGTTGGTAGTTTTTACACTACCCCGGTAGGCAAGAGAAAGGCACTACAAAACTTGTTCTACCTGCTTTCTGGGCTGAGATGGAGAATAGCTGAATTTTGGACTCGGCTGGTGACAAATTGTTCCAAACACACCCCATGCACAACTCCACCGGGGAAGGGGCCAGAAACGAGTTCTTTTGGTAGTTTTTACACTACCCCGGTAGGCAGCTGAAAGGCACCACAAAAGTTTTTCTACCTGCTTTCTGGGCTGAGATGGGGATCAGCTGAATTTTGGGCTCGGCTGGTGACAAAATGTTCCAAACACACCCCATGCACAACTCCACCGGGGAAGGTGCCAGAAACGAGTTCTGTTGGTAGTTTTTACAGTACCCCGGTAGGCAGCTGAAAGGCACCACAAAACTTGTTCTACCTGCTTTCTGGGCTGAGATGGGGAATCGCTGAATTTTGGACTCGGCTGCTGACAAAATGTTCCAAACACACCCCATGCACAACTCCTCCGGGGAAGGTGCCAGAAACGAGTTCTGTTGGTAGTTTTTACACTACCCCGGTAGGCAAGAGAAAGGCACCACAAAACTTGTTCTACCTGCTTTCTGGGCTGAGATGGAGAATAGCTGAATTTTGGACTCGGCTGCTGACAAAATGTTCCAAACACACCCCATGCACACCTCCACTGGCAAAGGTGCCAGAAACGAGTTCTGTTGGTAGTTTTTACACTACCCCGGTAGGCAAGAGAAAGGCACCACAAAACTTGTTCTACCTGCTTTCTGGGCTGAGATGGGGAACAGCTGAATTTTGGACTCGGCTGGTAACAAAATGTTCCAAACACACCCCATGCACACCTCCACTGGCAAAGGTGCCAGAAACGAGTTCTGTTGGTAGTTTTTACAGTACCCCGGTAGGCAGCTGAAAGGCACCACAAAAATTGTTCTACCTGCTTTCTGGGCTGAGAGGAGAATCGCTGAATTTTGGACTCGGCGGGTGACAAAATGTTCCAAACACACCCCATGCACAACTCCACCGGGAAAGGTGCCAGAAACGAGTTCTGTTGGTAGTTTTTACACTACCCCGGTAGGCAGCTGAAAGGCATTACAAAACTTGTTCTACCTGCTTTCTGGGCTGAGATGGGGAATCGCTGAATTTTGGACTCGGCTGGTGACAAAATGTTCCAAACACACCCCATGCACAACTCCACCGGGGAAGGTGCCAGAAACGAGTTCTGTTGGTAGTTTTTACACTACCCCGGTAGGCAAGAGAAAGGCACCACAAAACTTGTTCTACCTGCTTTCTGGGCTGAGATGGAGAATCGCTGAATTTTGGACTCGGCTCCTGACAAAATGTTCCAAACACACCCCATGCACAACTCCACCGGGGAAGGTGCGAGAAAGGAGTTCTGTTGGTAGTTTTTACACTACCCCGGTAGGCAGCTGAAAGGCACCACAAAACTTGTTCTACCTGCTTTCTGGGCTGAGATGGGGAATCGCTGAATTTTGGACTCGGCTGCTGACAAAATGTTCCAAACACACCCCATGCACAACTCCTCCGGGGAAGGTGCCAGAAACGAGTTCTGTTGGTAGTTTTTACACTACCCCGGTAGGCAAGAGAAAGGCACTACAAAACTTGTTCTACCTGCTTTCTGGGCTGAGATGGAGAATAGCTGAATTTTGGACTCGGCTGGTGACAAATTGTTCCAAACACACCCCATGCACAACTCCACCGGGGAAGGTGCCAGAAACGAGTTCTGTTGGTAGTTTTTACACTACCCCGGTAGGCAGCTGAAAGGCACCACAAAAGTTTTTCTACCTGCTTTCTGGGCTGAGATGGGGATCAGCTGAATTTTGGACTCGGCTGGTGACAAAATGTTCCAAACACACCCCATGCACAACTCCACCGGGGAAGGTGCCAGAAACGAGTTCTGTTGGTAGTTTTTACAGTACCCCGGTAGGCAGCTGAAAGGCACCACAAAACTTGTTCTACCTGCTTTCTGGGCTGAGATGGGAATCGCTGAATTTTGGACTCGGCTGCTGACAAAATGTTCCAAACACACCCCATGCACAACTCCTCCGGGGAAGGTGCCAGAAACGAGTTCTGTTGGTAGTTTTTACACTACCCCGGTAGGCAAGAGAAAGGCACTACAAAACTTGTTCTACCTGCTTTCTGGGCTGAGATGGAGAATAGCTGAATTTTGGACTCGGCTGGTGAAAAAATGTTCCAAACACACCCCATGCACAACTCCACCGGGGAAGGTGCCAGAAACGAGTTCTTTTGGTAGTTTTTACACTACCCCGGTAGGCAGCTGAAAGGCACCACAAAAGTTTTTCTACCTGCTTTCTGGGCTGAGATGGGGATCAGCTGAATTTTGGACTCGGCTGCTGACAAAATGTTCCAAACACACCCCATGCACAGCTCGACCGGCGAAGGTGCCAGAAACGAGTTCTGTTGGTAGTTTTTACACTACCCCGGTAGGCAGCTGAAAGGCACCACAAAAGTTTTGCTACCTGCTTTCTGGGCTGAGATGGGGAACAGCTGAGTTTTGGACTCGGCTGCTGACAAAATGTTCCAAACACACCCCATGCACAACTCCACCGGGGAAGGTGCCAGAAACGAGTTCTGTTGGTAGTTTTTACAGTACCCTGGTAGGCAAGAGAAAGGCACCACAAAACTTGTTCTACCTGCTTTCTGGGCTGAGATGGGGAACGGCTGAATTTTGGACTCGGCTGCTGACAGAATGTTCCAAACACACCCCATGCACAGCTCCACCGGCAAAGGTGCCAGAAACGAGTTCTGTTGGTAGTTTTTACACTACCCCGGTAGGCAGCTGAAAGGCACCACAAAACTTGTTCTACCTGCTTTCTGGGCTGAGATGGGGAACAGCTGAATTTTGGACTCGGCTGGTGACAAAATGTTCCAAACACACCCCATGCACACCTCCACCGGGGAAGGTGCCAGAAACGAGTTCTGTTGGTAGTTTTTACACTACCCCGGTAGGCAAGAGAAAGGCACCACAAAACTTGTTCTACCTGCTTTCTGGGCTGAGATGGAGAATCGCTGAATTTTGGACTCGGCTCCTGACAAAATGTTCCAAACACACCCCATGCACAACTCCACCGGGGAAGGTGCGAGAAAGGAGTTCTGTTGGTAGTTTTTACACTACCCCGGTAGGCAGCTGAAAGGCACCACAAAACTTGTTGTACCTGCTTTCTGGGCTGAGATGGAGAATCGCTGAATTTTGGACTCGGCTGGTGACAAAATGTTCCAAACACACCCCATGCACAGCTCCACCGGGGAAGGTGCGAGAAAGGAGTTCTGTTGGTAGTTTTTACACTACCCCGGTAGGCAGCTGAAAGGCACCACAAAACTTGTTCTACCTGCTTTCTGGGCTGAGATGGGGAATCGCTGAATTTTGGACTCGGCTGCTGACAAAATGTTCCAAACACACCCCATGCACAACTCCTCCGGGGAAGGTGCCAGAAACGAGTTCTGTTGGTAGTTTTTACAGTACCCCGGTAGGCAGCTGAAAGGCACCACAAAACTTGTTCTACCTGCTTTCTGGGCTGAGATGGAGAATAGCTGAATTTTGGACTCGGCTGGTGACAAATTGTTCCAAACACACCCCATGCACAACTCCACCGGGGAAGGGGCCAGAAACGAGTTCTTTTGGTAGTTTTTACACTACCCCGGTAGGCAGCTGAAAGGCACCACAAAAGTTTTTCTACCTGCTTTCTGGGCTGAGATGGGGATCAGCTGAATTTTGGACTCGGCTGGTGACAAAATGTTCCAAACACGCCCCATGCACAACTCCACCGGGGAAGGTGCCAGAAACGAGTTCTGTTGGTAGTTTTTACAGTACCCCGGTAGGCAGCTGAAAGGCACCACAAAACTTGTTCTACCTGCTTTCTGGGCTGAGATGGGGAATCGCTGAATTTTGGACTCGGCTGCTGACAAAATGTTCCAAACACACCCCATGCACAACTCCTCCGGGGAAGGTGCCAGAAACGAGTTCTGTTGGTAGTTTTTACACTACCCCGGTAGGCAAGAGAAAGGCACTACAAAACTTGTTCTACCTGCTTTCTGGGCTGAGATGGAGAATAGCTGAATTTTGGACTCGGCTGCTGACAAAATGTTCCAAACACACCCCATGCACACCTCCACCGGGGAAGGTGCCAGAAACGAGTTCTGTTGGTAGTTTTTACACTACCCCGGTAGGCAGCTGAAAGGCACCACAAAAGTTTTTCTACCTGCTTTCTGGGCTGAGATGGGGATCAGCTGAATTTTGGACTCGGCTGCTGACAAAATGTTCCAAACACACCCCATGCACAACTCCACCGGGGAAGGTGCCAGAAACGAGTTCTGTTGGTAGTTTTTACACTACCCCGGTAGGCAGCTGAAAGGCACCACAAAAGTTTTGCTACCTGCTTTCTGGGCTGAGATGGGGAACAGCTGAGTTTTGGACTCGGCTGGTGACAAAATGTTCCAAACACACCCCATGCACAACTCCACCGGGGAAGGTGCCAGAAACGAGTTCTGTTGGTAGTTTTTACACTACCCTGGTAGGCAAGAGAAAGGCACCACAAAACTTGTTCTACCTGCTTTCTGGGCTGAGAGGAGAATCGCTGAATTTTGGACTCGGCTGGTGACAAAATGTTCCAAACACACCCCATGCACAACTCCACCGGGAAAGGTGCCAGAAACGAGTTCTGTTGGTAGTTTTTACACTACCCCGGTAGGCAGCTGAAAGGCATTACAAAACTTGTTCTACCTGCTTTCTGGGCTGAGATGGGGAATCGCTGAATTTTGGACTCGGCTGGTGAAAAAATGTTCCAAACACACCCCATGCACACCTCCACCGGGGAAGGTGCCAGAAACGAGTTCTGTTGGTAGTTTTTACACTACCCCGGTAGGCAAGAGAAAGGCACCACAAAACTTGTTCTACCTGCTTTCTGGGCTGAGATGGAGAATCGCTGAATTTTGGACTCGGCTCCTGACAAAATGTTCCAAACACACCCCATGCACAACTCCACCGGGGAAGGTGCGAGAAAGGAGTTCTGTTGGTAGTTTTTACACTACCCCGGTAGGCAGCTGAAAGGCACCACAAAACTTGTTCTACCTGCTTTCTGGGCTGAGATGGGGAATCGCTGAATTTTGGACTCGGCTGCTGACAAAATGTTCCAAACACACCCCATGCACAACTCCTCCGGGGAAGGTGCCAGAAACGAGTTCTGTTGGTAGTTTTTACACTACCCCGGTAGGCAAGAGAAAGGCACTACAAAACTTGTTCTACCTGCTTTCTGGGCTGAGATGGAGAATAGCTGAATTTTGGACTCGGCTGGTGACAAATTGTTCCAAACACACCCCATGCACAACTCCACCGGGGAAGGTGCCAGAAACGAGTTCTGTTGGTAGTTTTTACACTACCCCGGTAGGCAGCTGAAAGGCACCACAAAAGTTTTTCTACCTGCTTTCTGGGCTGAGATGGGGATCAGCTGAATTTTGGACTCGGCTGGTGACAAAATGTTCCAAACACACCCCATGCACAACTCCACCGGGGAAGGTGCCAGAAACGAGTTCTGTTGGTAGTTTTTACACTACCCCGGTAGGCAGCTGAAAGGCACCACAAAACTTGTTCTACCTGCTTTCTGGGCTGAGATGGGAATCGCTGAATTTTGGACTCGGCTGCTGACAAAATGTTCCAAACACACCCCATGCACAACTCCTCCGGGGAAGGTGCCAGAAACGAGTTCTGTTGGTAGTTTTTACACTACCCCGGTAGGCAAGAGAAAGGCACTACAAAACTTGTTCTACCTGCTTTCTGGGCTGAGATGGAGAATAGCTGAATTTTGGACTCGGCTGGTGACAAAATGTTCCAAACACACCCCATGCACAACTCCACCGGGGAAGGTGCCAGAAACGAGTTCTGTTGGTAGTTTTTACACTACCCCGGTAGGCAGCTGAAAGGCACCACAAAAGTTTTTCTACCTGCTTTCTGGGCTGAGATGGGGAACAGCTGAATTTTGGACTCGGCTGCTGACAAAATGTTCCAAACACACCCCATGCACAGCTCGACCGGCGAAGGTGCCAGAAACGAGTTCTGTTGGTAGTTTTTACACTACCCCGGTAGGCAGCTGAAAGGCACCACAAAAGTTTTGCTACCTGCTTTCTGGGCTGAGGTGGGGAACAGCTGAGTTTTGGACTCGGCTGGTGACAAAATGTTCCAAACACACCCCATGCACAACTCCACCGGGGAAGGTGCCAGAAACGAGTTCTGTTGGTAGTTTTTACACTACCCTGGTAGGCAAGAGAAAGGCACCACAAAACTTGTTCTACCTGCTTTCTGGGCTGAGAGGAGAATCGCTGAATTTTGGACTCGGCTGGTGACAAAATGTTCCAAACACACCCCATGCACAACTCCACCGGGAAAGGTGCCAGAAACGAGTTCTGTTGGTAGTTTTTACACTACCCCGGTAGGCAGCTGAAAGGCATTACAAAACTTGTTCTACCTGCTTTCTGGGCTGAGATGGGGAACAGCTGAATTTTGGACTCGGCTGGTGACAAAATGTTCCAAACACACCCCATGCACACCTCCACCGGGGAAGGTGCCAGAAACGAGTTCTGTTGGTAGTTTTTACACTACCCCCGGTAGGCAAGAGAAAGGCACCACAAAACTTGTTCTACCTGCTTTCTGGGCTGAGATGGAGAATCGCTGAATTTTGGACTCGGCTCCTGACAAAATGTTCCAAACACACCTCATGCACAACTCCACCGGGGAAGGTGCGAGAAAGGAGTTCTGTTGGTAGTTTTTACAGTACCCCGGTAGGCAGCTGAAAGGCACCACAAAACTTGTTCTACCTGCTTTCTGGGCTGAGATGGGGAATCGCTGAATTTTGGACTCGGCTGGTGAAAAAATGTTCCAAACACACCCCATGCACAACTCCACCGGGGAAGGTGCCAGAAGCGAGTTCTTTTGGTAGTTTTTACACTACCCCGGTAGGCAGCTGAAAGGCACCACAAAAGTTTTTCTACCTGCTTTCTGGGCTGAGATGGGGATCAGCTGAAGTTTGGACTCGGCTGCTGACAAAATGTTCCAAACACACCCCATGCACAACTCCACCGGGGAAGGTGCCAGAAACGAGTTCTGTTGGTAGTTTTTACACTACCCCGGTAGGCAGCTGAAAGGCACCACAAAACTTGTTCTACCTGCTTTCTGGGCTGAGAGGAGAATCGCTGAATTTTGGACTGGGCTGGTGACAAAATGTTCCAAACACACCCCATGCACAACTCCACCGGGGAAGGGGCCAGAAACGAGTTCTGTTGGTAGTTTTTACAGTACCCCGGTAGGCAGCTGAAAGGCACCACAAAACTTGTTGTACCTGCTTTCTGGGCAGAGATGGGGAACGGCTGAATTTTGGACTCGGCTGGTGACAAAATGTTCCAAACACCCCCCATGCACAACTCCACCGGGGAAGGTGCCAGAAACGAGTTCTGTTGGTAGTTTTTACAGTACCCTGGTAGGCAGCTGAAAGGCACCACAAAAGTTGTTCTACCTGCTTTCTGGGCTGAGATGGGGAATAGCTGAATTTTGGACTCGGCTGGTAACAAAATGTTCCAAACACACCCCATGCACAGCTCCACCGGGGAAGGTGCCAGAAACGAGTTCTGTTGGTAGTTTTTACACTACCCCGGTAGGCAGCTGAAAGGCACCACAAACCTTGTTGTACCTGCTTTCTGGGCTGAGATGGGGAACAGCTGAATTTTGGACTCGGCTGCTGACAAAATGTTCCAAACACACCCCATGCACAGCTCCACCGGCAAAGGTGCCAGAAACGAGTATTGTTGGTAGTTTTTACAGTACCCCGGTAGGCAGCTGAAAGGCACCACAAAACTTGTTCTACCTGCTTTCTGGGCTTAGATGGGGAACAGCTGAATTTTGGACTCGGCTGGTGACAAAATGTTCCAAACACACCCCATGCACAACTCCACCGGGGAAGGGGCCAGAAACGAGTTCTTTTGGTAGTTTTTACACTACCCCGGTAGGCAGCTGAAAGGCACCACAAAACTTGTTCTACCTGCTTTCTGGGCTGAGATGGGGAATCGCTGAATTTTGGACTCGGCTGGTGACAAAATGTTCCAAACACACCCCATGCACAACTCCTCCGGGGAAGGTGCCAGAAACGAGTTCTGTTGGTAGTTTTTACACTACCCCCGGTAGGCAGCTGAAAGGCACCACAAAAGTTTTGCTACCTGCTTTCTGGGCTGAGATGGGGAATCGCTGAATTTTGGACTCGGCTGGTGACAAAATGTTCCAAACACACCCCATGCACAACTCCACCGGGGAAGGTGCCAGAAACGAGTTCTGTTGGTAGTTTTTACAGTACCCCGGTAGGCAGCTGAAAGGCACCACAAAACTTGTTCTACCTGCTTTCTGGGCTGAGATGGGGAACGGCTGAATTTTGGACTCGGCTCCTGACAAAATGTTCCAAACACACCCCATGCACAACTCCACCGGGGAAGGTGCCAGAAACGAGTTCTGTTGGTAGTTTTTACACTACCCCGGTAGGCAAGAGAAAGGCACCACAAAACTTGTTCTACCTGCTTTCTGGGCTGAGATGGAGAATCGCTGAATTTTGGACTCGGCTCCTGACAAAATGTTCCAAACACACCCCATGCACAACTCCTCCGGGGAAGGTGCCAGAAACGAGTTCTGTTGGTAGTTTTTACAGTACCCCGGTAGGCAGCTGAAAGGCACCACAAAACTTGTTCTACCTGCTTTCTGGGCTGAGATGGGGAACGGCTGAATTTTGGACTCGGCTGGTGAAAAAATGTTCCAAACACACCCCATGCACACCTCCACCGGGGAAGGTGCCAGAAACGAGTTCTGTTGGTAGTTTTTACACTACCCCGGTAGGCAGCTGAAAGGCACCGCAAAACTTGTTGTACCTGCTTTCTGGGCTGAGATGGGGAACAGCTGAGTTTTGGACTGGGCTGGTGACAAAATGTTCCAAACACACCCCATGCACACCTCCACCGGGGAAGTTGCCAGAAACGAGTTCTGTTGGTAGTTTTTACACTACCCCGGTAGGCAGCTGAAAGGCACCACAAAACTTGTTCTACCTGCTTTCTGGGCTGAGATGGGGAATCGCTGAATTTTGGACTCGGCTGCTGACAAAATGTTCCAAACACACCCCATGCACAACTCCTCCGGGGAAGGTGCCAGAAACGAGTTCTCTTGGTAGTTTTTACACTACCCCGGTAGGCAAGAGAAAGGCACTACAAAACTTGTTCTACCTGCTTTCTGGGCTGAGATGGGGAATCGCTGAATTTTGGACTCGGCTGGTGACAAAATGTTCCAAACACACCCCATGCACACCTTCACTGGCAAAGGTGCCAGAAACGAGTTCTGTTGGTAGTTTTTACACTACCCCGGTAGGCAGCTGAAAGGCACCACAAAAGTTTTGCTACCTGCTTTCTGGGCTGAGATGGGGAACAGCTGAATTTTGGACTCGGCTGCTGACAAAATGTTCCAAACACACCCCATGCACAACTCCTCCGGGGAAGGTGCCAGAAACGAGTTCTGTTGGTAGTTTTTACACTACCCCGGTAGGCAAGAGAAAGGCACCACAAAACTTGTTCTACCTGCTTTCTGGGCTGAGATGGAGAATCGCTGAATTTTGGACTCGGCTCCTGACAAAATGTTCCAAACACACCCCATGCACAACTCCTCCGGGGAAGGTGCCAGAAACGAGTTCTGTTGGTAGTTTTTACAGTACCCCGGTAGGCAGCTGAAAGGCACCACAAAACTTGTTCTACCTGCTTTCTGGGCTGAGATGGGGAACGGCTGAATTTTGGACTCGGCTGGTGAAAAAATGTTCCAAACACACCCCATGCACACCTCCACCGGGGAAGGTGCCAGAAACGAGTTCTGTTGGTAGTTTTTACACTACCCCGGTAGGCAGCTGAAAGGCACCGCAAAACTTGTTGTACCTGCTTTCTGGGCTGAGATGGGGAACAGCTGAGTTTTGGACTGGGCTGGTGACAAAATGTTCCAAACACACCCCATGCACACCTCCACCGGGGAAGTTGCCAGAAACGAGTTCTGTTGGTAGTTTTTACACTACCCCGGTAGGCAGCTGAAAGGCACCACAAAACTTGTTCTACCTGCTTTCTGGGCTGAGATGGGGAATCGCTGAATTTTGGACTCGGCTGCTGACAAAATGTTCCAAACACACCCCATGCACAACTCCTCCGGGGAAGGTGCCAGAAACGAGTTCTCTTGGTAGTTTTTACACTACCCCGGTAGGCAAGAGAAAGGCACTACAAAACTTGTTCTACCTGCTTTCTGGGCTGAGATGGGGAATCGCTGAATTTTGGACTCGGCTGGTGACAAAATGTTCCAAACACACCCCATGCACACCTTCACTGGCAAAGGTGCCAGAAACGAGTTCTGTTGGTAGTTTTTACACTACCCCGGTAGGCAAGAGAAAGGCACCACAAAAGTTTTGCTACCTGCTTTCTGGGCTGAGATGGGGAACAGCTGAATTTTGGACTCGGCTGCTGACAAAATGTTCCAAACACACCCCATGCACAACTCCTCCGGGGAAGGTGCCAGAAACGAGTTCTGTTGGTAGTTTTTACAGTACCCCGGTAGGCAGCTGAAAGGCACCACAAAACTTGTTCTACCTGCTTTCTGGGCTGAGATGGGGAATCGCTGAATTTTGGACTCGGCTGGTGACAAAATGTTCCAAACACACCCCATGCACAACTCCACCGGGGAAGGGGCCAGAAACGAGTTCTGTTGGTAGTTTTTACACTACCCCGGTAGGCAGCTGAAAGGCACCACAAAACTTGTTGTACCTGCTTTCTGGGCTGAGATGGAGAATCGCTGAATTTTGGACTCGGCTGGTGACAAAATGTTCCAAACACACCCCATGCACAGCTCCACCGGGGAAGGTGCGAGAAAGGAGTTCTGTTGGTAGTTTTTACACTACCCCGGTAGGCAGCTGAAAGGCACCACAAAACTTGTTCTACCTGCTTTCTGGGCTGAGATGGGGAATCGCTGAATTTTGGACTCGGCTGCTGACAAAATGTTCCAAACACACCCCATGCACAACTCCTCCGGGGAAGGTGCCAGAAACGAGTTCTGTTGGTAGTTTTTACACTACCCCGGTAGGCAAGAGAAAGGCACTACAAAACTTGTTCTACCTGCTTTCTGGGCTGAGATGGAGAATAGCTGAATTTTGGACTCGGCTGGTGACAAATTGTTCCAAACACACCCCATGCACAACTCCACCGGGGAAGGGGCCAGAAACGAGTTCTGTTGGTAGTTTTTACACTACCCCGGTAGGCAGCTGAAAGGCACCACAAAAGTTTTTCTACCTGCTTTCTGGGCTGAGATGGGGATCAGCTGAATTTTGGACTCGGCTGGTGACAAAATGTTCCAAACACGCCCCATGCACAACTCCACCGGGGAAGGTGCCAGAAACGAGTTCTGTTGGTAGTTTTTACAGTACCCCGGTAGGCAGCTGAAAGGCACCACAAAACTTGTTCTACCTGCTTTCTGGGCTGAGATGGGGAATCGCTGAATTTTGGACTCGGCTGCTGACAAAATGTTCCAAACACACCCCATGCACAACTCCTCCGGGGAAGGTGCCAGAAACGAGTTCTGTTGGTAGTTTTTACACTACCCCGGTAGGCAAGAGAAAGGCACTACAAAACTTGTTCTACCTGCTTTCTGGGCTGAGATGGAGAATAGCTGAATTTTGGACTCGGCTGCTGACAAAATGTTCCAAACACACCCCATGCACACCTCCACCGGGGAAGGTGCCAGAAACGAGTTCTGTTGGTAGTTTTTACACTACCCCGGTAGGCAGCTGAAAGGCACCACAAAACTTGTTCTACCTGCTTTCTGGGCTGAGATGGGGATCAGCTGAATTTTGGACTCGGCTGCTGACAAAATGTTCCAAACACACCCCATGCACAACTCCACCGGGGAAGGTGCCAGAAACGAGTCCTGTTGGTAGTTTTTACACTACCCCGGTAGGCAGCTGAAAGGCACCACAAAAGTTTTGCTACCTGCTTTCTGGGCTGAGATGGGGAACAGCTGAGTTTTGGACTCGGCTGGTGACAAAATGTTCCAAACACACCCCATGCACAACTCCACCGGGGAAGGTGCCAGAAACGAGTTCTGTTGGTAGTTTTTACAGTACCCTGGTAGGCAAGAGAAAGGCACCACAAAACTTGTTCTACCTGCTTTCTGGGCTGAGAGGAGAATCGCTGAATTTTGGACTCGGCTGGTGACAAAATGTTCCAAACACACCCCATGCACAACTCCACCGGGAAAGGTGCCAGAAACGAGTTCTGTTGGTAGTTTTTACACTACCCCGGTAGGCAGCTGAAAGGCATTACAAAACTTGTTCTACCTGCTTTCTGGGCTGAGATGGGGAATCGCTGAATTTTGGACTCGGCTGGTGAAAAAATGTTCCAAACACACCCCATGCACAACTCCACCGGGGAAGGTGCCAGAAACGAGTTCTGTTGGTAGTTTTTACACTACCCCGGTAGGCAAGAGAAAGGCACCACAAAACTTGTTCTACCTGCTTTCTGGGCTGAGATGGAGAATCGCTGAATTTTGGACTCGGCTGGTAACAAAATGTTCCAAACACACCCCATGCACAACTCCACCGGGGAAGGTGCGAGAAAGGAGTTCTGTTGGTAGTTTTTACACTACCCCGGTAGGCAGCTGAAAGGCACCACAAAACTTGTTCTACCTGCTTTCTGGGCTGAGATGGGGAATCGCTGAATTTTGGACTCGGCTGCTGACAAAATGTTCCAAACACACCCCATGCACAACTCCTCCGGGGAAGGTGCCAGAAACGAGTTCTGTTGGTAGTTTTTACACTACCCCGGTAGGCAAGAGAAAGGCACTACAAAACTTGTTCTACCTGCTTTCTGGGCTGAGATGGAGAATAGCTGAATTTTGGACTCGGCTGGTGACAAATTGTTCCAAACACACCCCATGCACAACTCCACCGGGGAAGGGGCCAGAAACGAGTTCTGTTGGTAGTTTTTACACTACCCCGGTAGGCAGCTGAAAGGCACCACAAAAGTTTTTCTACCTGCTTTCTGGGCTGAGATGGGGATCAGCTGAATTTTGGACTCGGCTGGTGACAAAATGTTCCAAACACGCCCCATGCACAACTCCACCGGGGAAGGTGCCAGAAACGAGTTCTGTTGGTAGTTTTTACAGTACCCCGGTAGGCAGCTGAAAGGCACCACAAAACTTGTTCTACCTGCTTTCTGGGCTGAGATGGGGAATCGCTGAATTTTGGACTCGGCTGCTGACAAAATGTTCCAAACACACCCCATGCACAACTCCTCCGGGGAAGGTGCCAGAAACGAGTTCTGTTGGTAGTTTTTACACTACCCCGGTAGGCAAGAGAAAGGCACTACAAAACTTGTTCTACCTGCTTTCTGGGCTGAGATGGAGAATCGCTGAATTTTGGACTCGGCTGCTGACAAAATGTTCCAAACACACCCCATGCACACCTCCACCGGGGAAGGTGCCAGAAACGAGTTCTGTTGGTAGTTTTTACACTACCCCGGTAGGCAGCTGAAAGGCACCACAAAAGTTTTTCTACCTGCTTTCTGGGCTGAGATGGGGATCAGCTGAATTTTGGACTCGGCTGCTGACAAAATGTTCCAAACACACCCCATGCACAACTCCACCGGGGAAGGTGCCAGAAACGAGTTCTGTTGGTAGTTTTTACACTACCCCGGTAGGCAGCTGAAAGGCACCACAAAAGTTTTGCTACCTGCTTTCTGGGCTGAGATGGGGAACAGCTGAGTTTTGGACTCGGCTGGTGACAAAATGTTCCAAACACACCCCATGCACAACTCCACCGGGGAAGGTGCCAGAAACGAGTTCTGTTGGTAGTTTTTACAGTACCCTGGTAGGCAAGAGAAAGGCACCACAAAACTTGTTCTACCTGCTTTCTGGGCTGAGAGGAGAATCGCTGAATTTTGGACTCGGCTGGTGACAAAATGTTCCAAACACACCCCATGCACAACTCCACCGGGAAAGGTGCCAGAAACGAGTTCTGTTGGTAGTTTTTACACTACCCCGGGTAGGCAGCTGAAAGGCATTACAAAACTTGTTCTACCTGCTTTCTGGGCTGAGATGGGGAATCGCTGAATTTTGGACTCGGCTGGTGAAAAAATGTTCCAAACACACCCCATGCACAACTCCACCGGGGAAGGTGCCAGAAACGAGTTCTGTTGGTAGTTTTTACACTACCCCGGTAGGCAAGAGAAAGGCACCACAAAACTTGTTCTACCTGCTTTCTGGGCTGAGATGGAGAATCGCTGAATTTTGGACTCGGCTGGTAACAAAAATGTTCCAAACACACCCCATGCACAACTCCACCGGGGAAGGTGCGAGAAAGGAGTTCTGTTGAGTAGTTTTTACACTACCCCGGTAGGCAGCTGAAAGGCACCACAAAACTTGTTCTACCTGCTTTCTGGGCTGAGATGGGGAATCGCTGAATTTTGGACTCGGCTGCTGACAAAATGTTCCAAACACACCCCATGCACAACTCCACCGGGGAAGGTGCCAGAAACGAGTTCTGTTGGTAGTTTTTACACTACCCGGTAGGCAGCTGAAAGGCACCACAAAAGTTTTTCTACCTGCTTTCTGGGCTGAGATGGGGATCAGCTGAATTTTGGACTCGGCTGGTGACAAAATGTTCCAAACACACCCCATGCACAACTCCACCGGGGAAGGTGCCAGAAACGAGTTCTGTTGGTAGTTTTTACACTACCCCGGTAGGCAGCTGAAAGGCACCACAAAACTTGTTCTACCTGCTTTCTGGGCTGAGATGGGAATCGCTGAATTTTGGACTCGGCTGCTGACAAAATGTTCCAAACACACCCCATGCACAACTCCTCCGGGGAAGGTGCCAGAAACGAGTTCTGTTGGTAGTTTTTACACTACCCCGGTAGGCAAGAGAAAGGCACTACAAAACTTGTTCTACCTGCTTTCTGGGCTGAGATGGAGAATAGCTGAATTTTGGACTCGGCTGCTGACAAAATGTTCCAAACACACCCCATGCACAACTCCACCGGGGAAGGTGCCAGAAACGAGTTCTGTTGGTAGTTTTTACACTACCCCGGTAGGCAGCTGAAAGGCACCACAAAAGTTTTTCTACCTGCTTTCTGGGCTGAGATGGGGATCAGCTGAATTTTGGACTCGGCTGCTGACAAAATGTTCCAAACACACCCCATGCACAGCTCGACCGGCGAAGGTGCCAGAAACGAGTTCTGTTGGTAGTTTTTACACTACCCCGGTAGGCAGCTGAAAGGCACCACAAAAGTTTTTCTACCTGCTTTCTGGGCTGAGGTGGGGAACAGCTGAGTTTTGGACTCGGCTGCTGACAAAATGTTCCAAACACACCCCATGCACAACTCCACCGGGGAAGGTGCCAGAAACGAGTTCTGTTGGTAGTTTTTACAGTACCCTGGTAGGCAAGAGAAAGGCACCACAAAACTTGTTCTACCTGCTTTCTGGGCTGAGAGGAGAATCGCTGAATTTTGGACTCGGCTGGTGACAAAATTGTTCCAAACACACCCCATGCACAACTCCACCGGGAAAGGTGCCAGAAACGAGTTCTGTTGGTAGTTTTTTACACTACCCCGGTAGGCAGCTGAAAGGCATTACAAAACTTGTTCTACCTGCTTTCTGGGCTGAGATGGGGAACAGCTGAATTTTGGACTCGGCTGGTGTCAAAATGTTCCAAACACACCCCATGCACACCTCCACCGGGGAAGGTGCCAGAAACGAGTTCTGTTGGTAGTTTTTACACTACCCCGGTAGGCAAGAGAAAGGCACCACAAAACTTGTTCTACCTGCTTTCTGGGCTGAGATGGAGAATCGCTGAATTTTGGACTCGGCTCCTGACAAAATGTTCCAAACACACCCCATGCACAACTCCCACCGGGGAAGGTGCGAGAAAGGAGTCTGTTGGTAGTTTTTACAGTACCCCGGTAGGCAGCTGAAAGGCACCACAAAACTTGTTCTACCTGCTTTCTGGGCTGAGATGGGGAATCGCTGAATTTTGGACTCGGCTGCTGACAAAATGTTCCAAACACACCCCATGCACAACTCCACCGGGGAAGGTGCCAGAAGCGAGTTCTTTTGGTAGTTTTTACACTACCCCGGTAGGCAGCTGAAAGGCACCACAAAAGTTTTTCTACCTGCTTTCTGGGCTGAGATGGGGATCAGCTGAAGTTTGGACTCGGCTGCTGACAAAATGTTCTAAACACACCCCCATGCACAACTCCACCGGGGAAGGTGCCAGAAACGAGTTCTGTTGGTAGTTTTTTACAGTACCCGGTAGGCAGCTGAAAGGCACCACAAAACTTGTTCTACCTGCTTTCTGGGCTGAGAGGAGAATCGCTGAATTTTGGACTGGGCTGGTGACAAAATGTTCCAAACACACCCCATGCACAACTCCACCGGGGAAGGTGCCAGAAACGAGTTCTGTTGGTAGTTTTTACAGTACCCCGGTAGGCAGCTGAAAGGCACCACAAAACTTGTTGTACCTGCTTTCTGGGCAGAGATGGGGAACGGCTGAATTTTGGACTCGGCTGGTGACAAAATGTTCCAAACACCCCCCATGCACAACTCCACCGGCAAAGGTGCCAGAAACGAGTTCTGTGGTCAGTTTTTACAGTACCCTGGTAGGCAGCTGAAAGGCACCACAAAAGTTGTTCTACCTGCTTTCTGGGCTGAGATGGGGAATAGCTGAATTTTGGACTCGGCTGGTAACAAAATGTTCCAAACACACCCCATGCACAGCTCCACCGGGGAAGGTGCCAGAAACGAGTTCTGTTGGTAGTTTTTACACTACCCCGGTAGGCAGCTGAAAGGCACCACAAACCTTGTTGTACCTGCTTTCTGGGCTGAGATGGGGAACAGCTGAATTTGGACTCGGCTGCTGACAAAATGTTCCAAACACACCCCATGCACAGCTCCACCGGCAAAGGTGCCAGAAACGAGTTCTGTTGGTAGTTTTTACAGTACCCCGGTAGGCAGCTGAAAGGCACCACAAAACTTGTTCTACCTGCTTTCTGGGCTTAGATGGGGAACAGCTGAATTTTGGACTCGGCTGGTGACAAAATGTTCCAAACACACCCCATGCACAACTCCACCGGGGAAGGGGCCAGAAACGAGTTCTTTTGGTAGTTTTTACACTACCCCGGTAGGCAGCTGAAAGGCACCGCAAAACTTGTTGTACCTGCTTTCTGGGCTGAGATGGGGAACAGCTGAGTTTTGGACTGGGCTGGTGACAAAATGTTCCAAACACACCCCATGCACACCTCCACCGGGGAAGTTGCCAGAAACGAGTTCTGTTGGTAGTTTTTTACACTACCCCGGTAGGCAGCTGAAAGGCACCACAAAACTTGTTCTACCTGCTTTCTGGGCTGAGATGGGGAATCGCTGAATTTTGGACTCGGCTGCTGACAAAATGTTCCAAACACACCCCATGCACAACTCCTCCGGGGAAGGTGCCAGAAACGAGTTCTCTTGGTAGTTTTTACACTACCCCGGTAGGCAAGAGAAAGGCACTACAAAACTTGTTCTACCTGCTTTCTGGGCTGAGATGGGGAATCGCTGAATTTTGGACTCGGCTGGTGACAAAATGTTCCAAACACACCCCATGCACACCTTCACTGGCAAAGGTGCCAGAAACGAGTTCTGTTGGTAGTTTTTACACTACCCCGGTAGGCAGCTGAAAGGCACCACAAAAGTTTTGCTACCTGCTTTCTGGGCTGAGATGGGGAACAGCTGAATTTTGGACTCGGCTGCTGACAAAATGTTCCAAACACACCCCATGCACAACTCCTCCGGGGAAGGTGCCAGAAACGAGTTCTGTTGGTAGTTTTTACAGTACCCCGTAGGCAGCTGAAAGGCACCACAAAACTTGTTCTACCTGCTTTCTGGGCTGAGATGGGGAATCGCTGAATTTTGGACTCGGCTGGTGACAAAATGTTCCAAACACACCCCATGCACAACTCCACCGGGGAAGGTGCCAGAAAGGAGTTCTGTTGGTAGTTTTTACACTACCCCGGTAGGCAGCTGAAAGGCACCACAAAACTTGTTGTACCTGCTTTCTGGGCTGAGATGGAGAATCGCTGAATTTTGGACTCGGCTGGTGACAAAATGTTCCAAACACACCCCATGCACAGCTCCACCGGGGAGGTGCGAGAAAGGAGTTCTGTTGGTAGTTTTTACACTACCCCGGTAGGCAGCTGAAAGGCACCACAAAACTTGTTCTACCTGCTTTCTGGGCTGAGATGGGGAATCGCTGAATTTTGGACTCGGCTGCTGACAAAATGTTCCAAACACACCCCATGCACAACTCCTCCGGGGAAGGTGCCAGAAACGAGTTCTGTTGGTAGTTTTTACACTACCCCGGTAGGCAAGAGAAAGGCACTACAAAACTTGTTCTACCTGCTTTCTGGGCTGAGATGGGAGAATAGCTGAATTTTGGACTCGGCTGGTGACAAATTGTTCCAAACACACCCCATGCACAACTCCACCGGGGAAGGGGCCAGAAACGAGTTCTTTTGGTAGTTTTTACACTACCCCGGTAGGCAGCTGAAAGGCACCACAAAAGTTTTTCTACCTGCTTTCTGGGCTGAGATGGGGATCAGCTGAATTTTGGACTCGGCTGGTGACAAAATGTTCCAACACGCCCCATGCACAACTCCACCGGGGAAGGTGCCAGAAACGAGTTCTGTTGGTAGTTTTTACAGTACCCCGGTAGGCAGCTGAAAGGCACCACAAAACTTGTTCTACCTGCTTTCTGGGCTGAGATGGGGAATCGCTGAATTTTGGACTCGGCTGCTGACAAAATGTTCCAAACACACCCCATGCACAACTCCTCCGGGGAAGGTGCCAGAAACGAGTTCTGTTGGTAGTTTTTACACTACCCCGGTAGGCAAGAAAAAGGCACTACAAAAACTTGTTCTACCTGCTTTCTGGGCTGAGATGGAGAATAGCTGAATTTTGGACTCGGCTGCTGACAAAATGTTCCAAACACACCCCATGCACACCTCCACCGGGGAAGGTGCCAGAAACGAGTTCTGTTGGTAGTTTTTACACTACCCCGGTAGCAGCTGAAAGGCACCACAAAACTTGTTCTACCTGCTTTAGGGCTGAGATGGGGATCAGCTGAATTTTGGACTCGGCTGCTGACAAAATGTTCCAAACACACCCCATGCACAACTCCACCGGGGAAGGTGCCAGAAACGAGTTCTGTTGGTAGTTTTTACACTACCCCGGTAGGCAGCTGAAAGGCACCACAAAAGTTTTGCTACCTGCTTTCTGGGGCTGAGATGGGGAACAGCTGAGTTTTGGACTCGGCTGGTGACAAAATGTTCCAAACACACCCCATGCACAACTCCACCGGGGAAGGTGCCAGAAACGAGTTCTGTTGGTAGTTTTTACACTACCCCGGTAGGCAAGAGAAAGGCACCACAAAAACTTGTTCTACCTGCTTTCTGGGCTGAGATGGAGAATCGCTGAATTTTGGACTCGGCTCCTGACAAAATGTTCCAAACACACCCCATGCACAACTCCACCGGGGAAGGTGCGAGAAAGGAGTTCTGTTGGTAGTTTTTTACACTACCCCGGTAGGCAGCTGAAAGGCACCACAAAACTTGTTCTACTGCTTTCTGGGCTGAGATGGGGAATCGCTGAATTTTGGACTCGGCTGCTGACAAAATGTTCCAAACACACCCCATGCACAACTCCTCCGGGGAAGGTGCCAGAAACGAGTTTCTGTTGGTAGTTTTTACACTACCCCGGTAGGCAAGAGAAAGGCACTACAAAAATTGTTCTACCTGCTTTCTGGGCTGAGATGGAGAATAGCTGAATTTTGGACTCGGCTGGTGACAAATTGTTCCAAACACACCCCATGCACAACTCCACCGGGGAAGGTGCCAGAAACGAGTTCTGTTGGTAGTTTTTACACTACCCCGGTAGGCAGCTGAAAGGCACCACAAAAGTTTTTCTACCTGCTTTCTGGGCTGAGATGGGGATCAGCTGAATTTTGGACTCGGCTGGTGACAAAATGTTCCAAACACACCCCATGCACAACTCCACCGGGGAAGGTGCCAGAAACGAGTTCTGTTGGTAGTTTTTACACTACCCCGGTAGGCAGCTGAAAGGCACCACAAAACTTGTTCTACCTGCTTTCTGGGCTGAGATGGGAATCGCTGAATTTTGGACTCGGCTGCTGACAAAATGTTCCAAACACACCCCATGCACAACTCCTCCGGGGAAGGTGCCAGAAACGAGTTCTGTTGGTAGTTTTTACACTACCCCGGTAGGCAAGAGAAAGGCACTACAAAACTTGTTCTACCTGCTTTCTGGGCTGAGATGGAGAATAGCTGAATTTTGGACTCGGCTGCTGACAAAATGTTCCAAACACACCCCATGCACAACTCCACCGGGGAAGGTGCCAGAAACGAGTTCTTTTGGTAGTTTTTACACTACCCCGGTAGGCAGCTGAAAGGCACCACAAAAGTTTTTCTACCTGCTTTCTGGGCTGAGATGGGGATCAGCTGAATTTTGGACTCGGCTGCTGACAAAATGTTCCAAACACACCCCATGCACAGCTCGACCGGCGAAGGTGCCAGAAACGAGTTCTGTTGGTAGTTTTTACACTACCCCGGTAGGCAGCTGAAAGGCACCACAAAAGTTTTGCTACCTGCTTTCTGGGCTGAGGTGGGGAACAGCTGAGTTTTGGACTCGGCTGCTGACAAAATGTTCCAAACACACCCCATGCACAACTCCACCGGGGAAGGTGCCAGAAACGAGTTCTGTTGGTAGTTTTTACAGTACCCTGGTAGGCAAGAGAAAGGCACCACAAAACTTGTTCTACCTGCTTTCTGGGCTGAGAGGAGAATCGCTGAATTTTGGACTCGGCTGGTGACAAAATGTTCCAAACACACCCCATGCACAACTCCACCGGGAAAGGTGCCAGAAACGAGTTCTGTTGGTAGTTTTTACACTACCCCGGTAGGCAGCTGAAAGGCATTACAAAACTTGTTCTACCTGCTTTCTGGGCTGAGATGGGGAACAGCTGAATTTTGGACTCGGCTGGTGACAAAATGTTCCAAACACACCCCATGCACACCTCCACCGGGGAAGGTGCCAGAAACGAGTTCTGTTGGTAGTTTTTACACTACCCCGGTAGGCAAGAGAAAGGCACCACAAAACTTGTTCTACCTGCTTTCTGGGCTGAGATGGAGAATCGCTGAATTTTGGACTCGGCTCCTGACAAAATGTTCCAAACACACCCCATGCACAACTCCACCGGGGAAGGTGCGAGAAAGGAGTTCTGTTGGTAGTTTTTACAGTACCCCGGTAGGCAGCTGAAAGGCACCACAAAACTTGTTCTACCTGCTTTCTGGGCTGAGATGGGGAATCGCTGAATTTTGGACTCGGCTGCTGACAAAATGTTCCAAACACACCCCATGCACAACTCCACCGGGGAAGGTGCCAGAAGCGAGTTCTTTTGGTAGTTTTTACACTACCCCGGTAGGCAGCTGAAAGGCACCACAAAAGTTTTTCTACCTGCTTTCTGGGCTGAGATGGGGATCAGCTGAAGTTTGGACTCGGCTGCTGACAAAATGTTCCAAACACACCCCATGCACAACTCCACCGGGGAAGGTGCCAGAAACGAGTTCTGTTGGTAGTTTTTACAGTACCCCGGTAGGCAGCTGAAAGGCACCACAAAACTTGTTCTACCTGCTTTCTGGGCTGAGAGGAGAATCGCTGAATTTTGGACTGGGCTGGTGACAAAATGTTCCAAACACACCCCATGCACAACTCCACCGGGGAAGGTGCCAGAAACGAGTTCTGTTGGTAGTTTTTACAGTACCCCGGTAGGCAGCTGAAAGGCACCACAAAACTTGTTGTACCTGCTTTCTGGGCAGAGATGGGGAACGGCTGAATTTTGGACTCGGCTGGTGACAAAATGTTCCAAACACCCCCCATGCACAACTCCACCGGCAAAGGTGCCAGAAACGAGTTCTGTTGGTAGTTTTTACAGTACCCTGGTAGGCAGCTGAAAGGCACCACAAAAGTTGTTCTACCTGCTTTCTGGGCTGAGATGGGGAATAGCTGAATTTTGGACTCGGCTGGTAACAAAATGTTCCAAACACACCCCATGCACAGCTCCACGGGGAAGGTGCCAGAAACGAGTTCTGTTGGTAGTTTTTACACTACCCCGGTAGGCAGCTGAAAGGCACCACAAACCTTGTTGTACCTGCTTTCTGGGCTGAGATGGGGAACAGCTGAATTTTGGACTCGGCTGCTGACAAAATGTTCCAAACACACCCCATGCACAGCTCCACCGGCAAAGGTGCCAGAAACGAGTTCTGTTGGTAGTTTTTACACTACCCCGGTAGGCAGCTGAAAGGCACCACAAAACTTGTTCCACCTGCTTTCTGGGCTTAGATGGGGAACAGCTGAATTTTGGACTCGGCTGGTGACAAAATGTTCCAAACACACCCCATGCACAACTCCACCGGGGAAGGGGCCAGAAACGAGTTCTTTTGGTAGTTTTTACACTACCCCGGTAGGCAGCTGAAAGGCACCACAAAACTTGTTCTACCTGCTTTCTGGGCTGAGATGGGGAATCGCTGAATTTTGGACTCGGCTGGTGACAAAATGTTCCAAACACACCCCATGCACAACTCCTCCGGGGAAGGTGCCAGAAACGAGTTCTGTTGGTAGTTTTTTACACTACCCCAGTAGGCAGCTGAAAGGCACCACAAAAGTTTTGCTACCTGCTTTCTGGGCTGAGATGGGGAATCGCTGAATTTTGGACTCGGCTGGTGACAAAATGTTCCAAACACACCCCATGCACAACTCCACCGGGGAAGGTGCCAGAAACGAGTTCTGTTGGTAGTTTTTACAGTACCCCGGTAGGCAGCTGAAAGGCACCACAAAACTTGTTCTACCTGCTTTCTGGGCTGAGATGGGGAACGGCTGAATTTTGGACTCGGCTCCTGACAAAATGTTCCAAACACACCCCATGCACAACTCCACCGGGGAAGGTGCCAGAAACGAGTTCTGTTGGTAGTTTTTACACTACCCCGGTAGGCAAGAGAAAGGCACCACAAAACTTGTTCTACCTGCTTTCTGGGCTGAGATGGAGAATCGCTGAATTTTGGACTCGGCTCCTGACAAAATGTTCCAAACACACCCCATGCACAACTCCTCCGGGGAAGGTGCTAGAAACGAGTTCTGTTGGTAGTTTTTACAGTACCCCGGTAGGCAGCTGAAAGGCACCACAAAACTTGTTCTACCTGCTTTCTGGGCTGAGATGGAGAATCGCTGAATTTTGGACTCGGCTCCTGACAAAATGTTCCAAACACACCCCATGCACAACTCCACCGGGGAAGGTGCGAGAAAGGAGTTCTGTTGGTAGTTTTTTACAGTACCCCGGTAGGCAGCTGAAAGGCACCACAAAACTTGTTCTACCTGCTTTCTGGGCTGAGATGGGGAATCGCTGAATTTTGGACTCGGCTGCTGACAAAATGTT